>NC_142711.1:59227888-59535804 GCF_055471065.1 Atractosteus spatula
AGCTGGTGACTAACTTACTATATATACCATAGTAGGCCTATGCTCACCACTGTTACACCTACACGTAAATTCTCCATGCAAACTTTTAGTTAATTGTTTATGGTTTGAAATGTTACTGAATCATTAAGCTAAAACAGCAGGACTTTATGCCATTTATATTTTTTTAGAAACTAAATAACAAAGCAAACTTCAATAAAATTATATTTCAATGACAGCTATTCGTGTAGTTCTTATGGGCATGGTACTGGATCCACTTTTCTGTGTGGAGTGTTCTCCCTTATATGTCCTGTTTCACGAAGCCATCGGGAAAAATGACAGGAGAGAAAGTATTTACACAAGGTCTGTAAAACAGAACATACTCCAGACAGAGTATCATTCCTGTGGTAAACAGGCATACTTGCTGAATTGCCTTTGTTTGCATTCTCTTGACTTAAACTGCTACAACTGAGTTGTTTTTCAGGGTATCTTGCAGATAGCAGTGAACACATATAAAACAAAAGATAGATAACACACAGCACCGTTCTTACATCGGCTAAAAAGGAACATGGAAAAGGTACTAAACTAATTCCAGATGGGATAAATAATTGCTTGTAAAGTCTACAGTTTCTCTTTGGGTCATTAAGATTAATAACAGTCTTAAAAGTGTGGCATGCAGCTACAGCATTGAAGGTAAGCAAGTGTCCAACCCTCCTGGAACTTGAAAAAGTTTCCAAAATGTGCTTTTTCATTACTCTATGGGGATGGCAGTACCATTTCACCTCTATTACTTAGCTAGTTAAACAGAAATTAACAATAAAGATAAATTAAGACATATTACTGTAGTTAATAGACCAGATGAGTGATGCTGTAAAGCAAAAATGCTGCTTCCAAAAAATAAATCTTGCGTGTGGATATAACAGAAACTGCTCTGTGCTACAGCAGAACTTTTTTTTACTTTTCAATTTACCTCCTATATCCACCTATTTCATTGTATCATCAGGTCTTAGCATTCCTTAGTTTTTTCTAATTGTAGTACCATGGAGATCCATCAGTTTTAGAATAGTGATAAGTTTGACTTGAGGTGCCTTACAAATTACGTTGACCAATGAACTTCAAATGGGAATATTCTTGCAGCTCTGTGTTGATATGTTTAAACTGGTTCTAGGGAAGCTCAAAGTTGTTTACATGGACACAAAAAACTATGATTCAAGAAAACACTGAATCCCCATTTTTATATCAGAAATGCAATAAGAGAGTACAGAAACAGCTATCTTAGAATCAGATTTAGTCTGGACTTACTGTACAGTAAACTTCAGTATATTCTGCAAGGAAATAATTCAGAACATGTCTCTTTTGACCAAGATGAAGATACAAATACGAAACAACAGATGGCCCAATATTTAACCCAGGCGTTAATTATAACTGATATACAAAGCTGAAATCTGTCATGAGGAAGTCATTAGCAACTTCATCAAGAGTACTTTCAATGCCCTTTAACTGTCTACAGCCAGACTTGAAAAGGTCTGAAAGATTTATTTACATAAAATAGTTATTTTATATATCATGACTTGTTAGTTGCCTTGCAACAGCATGTTTTCACAATAAGAGGCAAACTACTCTAGATATGGGCTGAAAATGATTCTGACTATCCCAAGACTTAGCATTAAGATTCTTAGGCACTGGCATAACTGCAGCAGTTCTGAAAAGTAATTTGTGTGTGATACCATTTCAGTAAGGCATGCATGCAGGGATATCATATGAAAGGTAACCAATGAGAGGAGGTTATTTGGCCCGTTTTTGTAGTAATTAATTAATGTATTACCAAGGATCACCAAGGATCTCAACCAGCTGTTTCTTGAGAAAAGCCAGGGTATCAGTTTCAGCAACACAACTGGTACGGTTGACATCCCTCCTCTAGAGGGCACTCTAATTGGCTAGTTCTAGATTTAATTACTTCCTGGTGTGTCTTCTCTGTATTCATCTATATAAACCCTGAACCTCAGGTGTCCGGGGCTCAGCTTTGGAAGATGGAGTCTGAAGACCTGTCTACCACCAGGCCATGGAGGAGCCTGAGGGCATAGGCCTTATTCCCAGATGTCCTGACCTCTGAGCCCGGGACCCGGCGATTCCAGTCACATTCCAGTTTCGTGTCTGTGTGTTCCTCGTTTTGTTTTCCTCTGCCGGGAATGTTATCATGTCCTTATCTCGGATGGATTACCTGGCTTTGGATTACAGACTGTTCCCTGACTACCCACCTGGGATCTGCCTGGACTCGGTTGCCTCTGGTTTTTCCCCTGTGAACCGGATCACGAACTGTCACCGCTCACTGTCCTCACAAATAAACCTAGCGTGGCTTTCCCCGAAGTCCGTCTCCTGTCTTCTCCGGAAAAACCATCACGCATAGGGTGTAACTGACCTCTACACGAGAGACTGACCGAGCTGGCTACCATAACAATAACTGGATAGTTCCATTCCATACTCCCACAACCTTCTGGGTAGAAAAGTGCTCCCTGTTCTCAGTTATAAAAAGCATTTTCATTTAAAACTACTACAGTGTCTAGTAAATAATTCTTGAAGTACAAAGGACTTCAACAATATGCAGTGACTCCTGAGCAGAAACATGTTAAAACAGTTAATTGGTGGATGTTTATCTCTATGTTTCTGCTTTCTCTGTGGAAGGCCCTGTCTTATACTGAAATGTCAGATCAGGTTATTTAAAATTTAGAACAAAGTGTGACATTTTTTTTACTTTTCCCAGTTGAGAATTGAGTCTGCGGTCTACTGTATGTGGGTCCTAATGCCCCTGTATAGTGACAGGGACACTATACTGTAAAAAGGCACCATCCTCCAGATGAGACGTAAAACCAAGGTTCTGACTCTCTGTGGTCATTAAAAATCCCCAGGCATTTCTTGAAAAGAGTAAGGGTGTAACCCTGGTGTCCAGCCCAAATTTCCCATTGGCCTTTACCAGTCACGACCTCCTAATAAGCCCCATGTCTGAACTGGCTTCATTACTCTGTTTTCCTCCACACTAAATAGCTGATGTGTGGTGAGCGTTCTGGTGCACTATGGCTGCTGTCGCATCATCTAGGTGGATGCTGCACACTGGTGGGGGTGGAGGGGAGTCCCCATTACCTATAAAGCACTTTGAGTGGAGTGTCCAGAAAAGCACTATATAAGTGTAAGCAATTATTGTTATCATAAACAGGTCACTACTTTTTCACCACAAGCAGTTCCAGCACTAAGGGCTTAATCCTCTCTTTGCTGGTGACTAATGCCTTTGTCTTGATTTTGTATTATTAAGTACAGACAGAAAAATGATAGTGTGTCAGTCTTTACAGAGATTCAATGTGAAAATGGGAAAAAACAATTTAACAATTTATAGATGCATAATAAGCTTTTATCACTCAAATGTGCATCAAGTATCTGACATTCTATTGTCTGCTGATGTATTACAGATTGTAAAAAATTTGATCTGAAAGCCATATTATAGAGTCTTACCATTTGTGACTTAATGAACACATCTCAAGAATTAAAAGGTGATGTGTTTAGCGCCATATATTGTTGATGGTGACTGAAAATTAGTATTGACATTTCTATTACTACTTTTGTAATTGTGTGGTCAAAATCACTTTCAGATCTGAATGAAAGCACAATTGTGTTAAGCAGCGGGATTCTCAGACAAGGAAAAGGACAAAAACTAAAACTTAAGAGTTAAAGCGAGCAAATCAATCCTCATGACGGGTTTTAGCGATAAAAACTCATTAAGTGAAAGAAAAAAACATTTGTCCATTATTGAAAATAACACATTTTATATAGAAACAGCAGCCTACCACTGTTTATAAATTCAATGTTTGTCAAAATACTGCAAATGACTTTTAAAGATAAGTTTTTATTTATACATACACGAGTGCGTTAGTGTTAATATAATAATAATAATAAGATATTATTCTTACGTCTAATGCAGTTTGCGCATGACCGTAGCAAAAATACCCAGCATTAGGAAAGAAACTGGATGGTGGTGCAGTTCAGAAGTCTGTGTCACAGCGGAGTTAATTGTCTGTCTCATGCTGAGCACTTACTGTAAACGCTGCTTTGGTGAGTTTGCAGCAGTTCATGCTGCCTCCGTTAATAATAGGGTTTCTTGTCGCGCTGCGGTATGACGTCAGGGGGCTGTTTCGGCACAGATCTGCGCAGTTCCGTCGCGACTGAAGCGCTGTTTAGGAAAGTTGGCAGAGAACTTATTCTTTTATTCGGCACCGTTATTTTTTATCTTCCTCACCTGTCTGGTTCTAACACTTACGGTACAAGCAGTTGAGTTCATATGGGGAAAATAAATTAAATTAAAAGGCCTAAAGTCGTTGTTGGGTGCTCTTAAGCTTAGTACAATGTGGAATAAATGTTTCCCTGAAAGCTACAGGTGACATCAGTCAACAGGGAGTGAAGCAATCTTGTTTGCTACAAAGATGTTAACAATAGTTATTACAAAAGTAATAAAACAGACAAAATCCCTTTCTTACGTTACTATATATGACCATTATATAGGTCGTCTTTTTGTTTTGTTATTTGTTTTACTTTTCTCATTTCTCTGATACTCATTTCTCCACGCAAGACTCGTAGAAAATGGACGAAGGTGAAATAGCACATTGTCAATTAACATAAACCACTACGAGAAGGCAGCATTTTATGATGTTGTTCCAATAACCAGGGGATATGTTCAAAACTCTACGAAAATGCTTCTTTTCGTCTTTCTTAAGGCGTAGAAGTTAACAGTAAATGAGCAAAGCGCAAGCAAGAAATACAGTATTAATTTATATTCTAAAGAGAAAGGTTAATCGATTAATTTATCAACTAGATTATATCAATTGAAGGACAATCCCTAGATTAAAACCCCCTTTTTTCGTTTTAGCCTTTTTGTTTAATGTGTAAGTTACCATTGCTTGTGTTTTCTGTCTTGTATGTTATGTATTTTTTGTTTTAAAAAATCTAGAAAGAATTGTTATAAAAAATCAACATACACCAGAATGATGCTTTAATTAGACAATGCCACATTCCACACAGAATTACATTCATAAGTTATTATCACATACTCTTTTGTTATTCACGTCTGTTCTTTTCCTTTTCTTCAGATCCATATGAAATGCGTTATTGGTAAAAGACTTTTAATAATACACGAAATATGTGCATGACACCAAAAGTTTCCTCACATAAAATTGCGAATAGACAGTTTTGCACAGTTGCACTGAAATCGCAAACACAATTATACCTTCTACACTAATAACTCCTTTTCAATACAGAGCAAGTCCAGGAGTTATAGTTCTTTCAGGAATCTAGATGCCACAGCCATTTAGTCAGTTCATATTGGTGCTGCTATCACCTTCCAGGTTGGTCTGGGTGTGGGCCCAAGTTTTCAACTCATCTGACAAATTATATTTGGTGAAATGACATCACCTTCACAATATCTGAAGTTGCTTAATCCTGGCAATGTAAATGTATTAATACACCAGAAAAATATTAATTTACATAGGAAAGGCCACACCTTTCCTGGATAGATTTGCATGATTCAGATCTGTTTCATTAACACCTGAATATGATCAACACAGATCAGGAATCCAATTATCTTAAACAAACATTGACTGGTCTAGCTAACACCTTGATAAAACTACCAGCCAGTCATTTAAACCTCTGATATGAGTTTTTTTTTCTAGCTCTCTCATTTTCTAAGTCCTTAATCTACATTTTCCACCTGTTTTATCCTGAACCTTTTAATTCTGAAAAAAATGTTAACCACCCAGGGTGTTCTTAATTAAAGAATGTGACCACTATCTAATCCTGAAATACAAAGTATGTATTAATCTTGGCTGTACTCTATTTTAGAAAGAAGGAACAAGTGAGTAATCATTTACACGAATAATATTATTTTTGCAGTTATTTTGTAAACCAATAATACCAGTCCTGAATCACGAAAACACTGCTGTCTTTTAAACCTGCATTACCAACAGGCCATGGATGTTTTGAAAAACCAGAGGAAATGGAAATAAAATATTGAAGAGCTTCAGTCTCATTATGTTTTCCTGCATCTGTCATTTATAGTGTAACATTTTTTTCTATGTATTGCCAATTTTGTTATGCATGACTGTCACACATAAAGCTTTTGAATAAAATGGGGATACTATTGTTCTTCTAAAAAACTGAATATCAATTTCTCTCATTAAGATAATATGAAGAGTAAGATTTGAATTCAATTATAGATTACTCAGAGCTGGGCTTCGACTGCCAGGTAATTAATCTATGAATATTATAAAAGCACAAAACTATGGAGACTTCAAAACTGAACTGATTGGGGTGCTTATGAGAGGCTAACTCTGAAGACCTAAATTGAGTTTTATCCTGGTACCCTAGCAACCAGCCCTGAAACTATTTTGTTCCACAAAGTCAAATGTCACTGTAGGCCTTTCTCCATCCTCTAATTAAGCTCTAATTTTCTGCACCTGCATTATAAAAGGAGCATTTGAAACCGATGAAAGGAATGAATACTGTACATTTTCTATCACTTCTAAGAACTAGAAGAAGAAAATAAATAAAAACCTGGAGGTCTTTTTTTTTTCTTGTTAAACACTTGTATTTAAATTGTCAGTCTTTAATTAGAGGCCTGGATATCTCCAGCTCTTTAAAATAATTCAGAGCACAAGGAACATGGAGCAGGTATAAAATCTCACTGCAGTAAGATATTACATCAACACTTTTTAATTAAAGATACAGTAAAATTAAATATACATCTGTAATAATATAAATAGATTCACAGAAGTTTCATTAGGTATGATTATGTATTTTTATTAACATGGTGTTTCAGGATTTCAGAGAAAGTTCTTGACAACATGATTGTTGTCAAAGGATTAATTGCTGTAATAACTTGTAAACTGCTTGTAATAAGCAGAAACAGTGTTGGTAGAATAAGCAGAAACAAGAGGTTGCGGAGTAGCTGAGGTGATATTCACCAGAATTTATTTTGTGATATTAATTTTCTTTTGTTAATGTACAGTATATACACACCAGTCAATATACTGTAAATTATGGAAATGAATATTAATTAGTTCTTTTCATTTCACAATGATAAGGAATGTAGGACCATATAAATGCATACTGTACTGAATATGTAATAAAAATGAAGATTACATTAAAATGTTTAGCAATAAAGAAAAATACTAAGACAAGAATAAAAATAATCTACAGTATTTAATGTCCAAGTTAGTCAATTGTATAAATTAGAAAGCAGAAAATTACCATCAAAGGCAAGCAACATTATTTTTGCAATGTATTTATTATGCATTTTGAGGCTTGGAGGCTAATAGCCCTTATCAGATATCCAAATTGTGCCTTTCTGCATTTATAGCTCCACAGCAGTTGGTGTTCCTGAACAGGGTTGTATAGATACATGCAGAGAATGATTGATGATGGAGAAAACACTGGTGTTAACCTGAAAAGTACAGTGTGCTACTTCATCTTTTTTTTTCAAAGTTTAACAATAACATCCCATATCCTTACCCCTTTTACTACTATAAATTAACATTTAAAGATGTTGAAATAAACAATGCTGTGTAATTATGGGATATGTTCATACCAGTGTCATTATAACTGAGCAGGAGATTGCGGACTTCAATTGCTGAGTCCAGAAAGTAGTTCAGTTTATTTCTGTTTCTTTTTTATGGTGAAACCACCAAGCACTCTCACCTCCATCCCATGGTGCCTACCCTACTTCTTCCTGGTATTATTAAAGAAAGATGACATCCAAACACATACTGGGCAATATAAAAAAGCATTTATGTAAATGTGAACTAGCATGAAAGCAAAAACAAATCAATGGTATAAATCTTTATGGAGATTACAGTAATATCTGCGCAGAGGCACAACAGGGTCCTTAATACAGTATAGTATGTTACTGAAGAAAGTCCAGCAAGCCCAGTGTAACCAAAAAGCTCTACTGATTGTTTTGTGTCATTGGACAATAGGAATTGTGGTAAGCACACTGGTGCACTATGGCTGCCATTGCATCATCCAGGTGGGGTTGCACATTGGTGGTGGAGGGGATACCTATTACCTATAAAGGACTTTGAGTGGAGTGTCCAGAATAACACTATATAAGTATAAGGTATTATTATTAATTTAAGCACCATTTTTATTCATTACTTCTTTTTACAAGATTAAAGAAAACTCTGCCCCCCTTCTCCAAAACGTCACCATGTCCATCAATGTTAAGCCTTTATTACTTTCTTATCTTCTTCAAGTACTAACATATTGTACATAGCCTTCCCTTGTGCAGTAACTGCTGAAACAGAGTGGGTTTTGACAGTTCCTGACAAAGTACCTCCATATACCTAAGCCCTCAATGATAAAAGCAATAAATTATCGACTGCATTGAATGAATCCTTGCTTGGCACAGAAGTTCACTGCTGCTAAACCATCCCTTTTCAGAAATAGTGATTTTTTTATTATTATGCCCCGGAGTTATATAATCTAAAGAAAAAAAACTGTGCTCTCAAAACACAGCTCTGTTTTTCATTGAAACATTCTAAATTAAAGTATTAATTGTCTATCAACATGATAGCTATACGGCAATATTTTACCACTGAAAACAATCTGACAATTCATTAGTCATTTATCTAAGGGGAAAGGGAATTAATGAAATGTCAATCTGTTGCAACATTCATGCTGATATTTGACTAAAGCAAAATTGCAGGCAACTTGTTTCAGCCTGTGGTGTTGTGTGTTACTGTATGTTTGTAAATTTGACCACTACTAGCTTTCACACTGGTTTCTAAAACGCATTTGATAGCAGTATGCTTTATATTGTTATCATTATGTAACATTTCAATTTATAAAGTTGAAATTATTTCCCCTAAGTACTCTGATACATTATTAATCACTTTGATAATGTATTACATAATAATACATTATTAATCATTATTAATCACTGTCAGTTTCAATCAACAAATAGCATTTGAATTACACTTTGCCCATGCCTCATGGCCCCAAAATTTAGGGAAAGGGAAAAGTTAGGGAAAGGGCATCTTTGACTCACTGGACAGAGAAATAGTTAATGAATCTCCTGATTCATGCCAATGCTTTGTTAGGTATAACAGACTTGTCCTTATATTAAAATTTAAATTGCATCATTTTTTTGTGTGTTTGAATTGCAGGCTCCTCTGTTACAAACTGAATTCAGTATTCTTAAGGTTCCAAATTTAAAAACTCACTAATTCCCTTAAACAAAGTGAGGGATTATAACCAATAAAACCTGCAATACTAATACAATCATGAAGGCCACTTAACAGCAAGATCCTGTATCGAGACAAAAAAAAGAAGGTGTAAAGTGGACAAAAGACAAGGATGGGGCATTTAATTTATGAAAGAAACTCATAACCTGTTTATATGCAGAAGTACACTGCAAGAGTTACATATCCAGTTCATTCATGAGTCACAGTTAATCTCTAACAATCAGTTTTAGGGCTCAGAAAAACTGTATCACAATGCTGGCAGTGGCAGTTTGTATGAAAGAGTCATAAAAAATAGACAAGACCTAATAAATAATTGGAAAAGTACAAGATCTGTCCTGGTGAAGAATGATCTCATCCAAGTAATAATTAATGGGAGGCTTACCTCCTTGCCAGTTGGTATTTTTCATCTATCTGCCTGTCTTTAAAGCTAAAAAACTACACAAGTTAATCGATCGTGATTGCTTAATAAAAGCAAAAACATTTCACGTGTGTAAGCACGGAGGCATATGACAGAAAGAAGCACAAATCAAACCTGAAACTAAATTTTAGAGCAATGTAGAAAAGCCGCAGCCCCAGCTATTTTCCTTTAGTGTAATAGGGTAACTTTTTATTCAGCCCTTCTACACTCACAATTCTTATACGTCCCACTACTACTTCCTATTTAAAATCAGGAAACCTGTCTTTGCTCAGCAGTTCAAAATACATTGTAGTTTCAGCCACCTGAAATCAAATCGGAAAACATATAATCTCTCTCGCACAACTGAGCTACATTTCTACTTCAGTGAAAAATCCTAGTTCGAACAAAGGCTGGCAAAGTAATTGGCATCTATCATTTTTTAGACGTTAGCATGATGGCATTAATTATATTGCTCTGTGACCATGGCAAAGTAGCACTAGGAATCGTGTCATGTGTTCCCTGATATTAACACCATACATCAGTTGCTGCCTGTTTTGTCTTGTTGGACGGGTGTCGAGATAATGGGCTGTCACCTCACATTTAATCACACTGTAGATTTCTGCGTTAATGTCATACTCACATTCTCAAGGTTGTAAATGAATGTGTCGCTGAAGGAATGAACTGTGTAGCTGTAAGCATGACAGAGTGATCAAAAGACAGGAATATTTTTTTTTCCAGATCTACATGTTCAATTGATGAGCAAATACATAAAGACCAGTTAACACAGGCATCCTGAGAAATAAGCACAAAAAAAGTTTCACTCAAGAACTGATCAGGTATTTTAGGATGTAATCAAATGGAATATTTTAAAACCAAAAGATTTGATGTAGGATAGCACAAAATTATTTTTGCACAAGAACATACTGTAAAGGTTACAAACGAGAGAAGTCCATTTAGCCCATCTAATCTCTTAGGTAGTTAAAAGCTTTTTTTTTTCATTTTCTTTCAGAACAAACCTCCAAAACCCATCCCCTTGGAAACTGACAAAGTCGTAATGGGTATTGTGGTATCTTTCAAGATTCTAGGAATAACCATCTTTAACACCTTCAAATGGGATGCAAATGTTATCAGAATTGCAAACAAACGCTCCAGAGATTGTATTTCCTGTGTTAAATGAAAATCTCAATGTTTCCTAGCCCGCTCTTATTCATATTTATTGCGGCATCATTCTATCATTGTTCATCAAGCCTATTTTCTATATCAATACGAAATGTATGGAGACCGACAGCAGTGTTAACCTTTTCATATACAATAATTTTCATTGAATAGAGCAATGTGGTTGATATACCTTCATGAGACCAACTTCATTACAATAAGCACTTTTACAAGTGTTTAAGAAGCCAATATTTGCGATTTACCATCACTACAGTAATACAGCATCTCTATATTCTAGAGCTGTCATCTATCATGTGAATAACCTATTGTTATATGTATTGATAAGCTTGAAAATTCATCATGGAGTGTGCATTATTATTTTCTTCAAAATCCCAATTAGGTACAGCGAGTTTGTTATTTGGGAAGCACAATTTGACCCTTTTTATTTTATGATTGCAGAAACCAAGCAAGAGAAAACAATGCTTCCCCTCAATTCCGCTTGATCTTCATAGGCCCATGAAAGCTTTTATTCACAATCACACGATCACCTTTTTGTGTTTGAATTAAGCAGTTACCCCAAAAAAATGTCAATGAGGCCATGAAATTACATTTCAGATGTTCTTTAATGTTCTTTAAACTTCTGCTCGTATCAGTTAAGAGACATAAGCAGTCACGACTACAGACACTTTTACATAGAGAGACTTCAGCACTAACAAATTGCTGGCACAGATATCGCAGCAGAAGATACAAAATGTATTGCCACCCTCGTAGAGGTGCCTATCATACCGATGTAAAGCTATCTGCGGCAGTGGTACAGTAGAAGCTCTTTTTCGTTGTTCCACAACCCCTTATTAAGACAAGGATGAAAACTATCGTACAAAAGTATTTTCAAAAAGAAAAATTACAAAACCAATTAATCATACAAGATATTATACTCATCAGGGATACAGAACAAGATCAAAAACAAAAAGAGGGAGTAGAATAAGTGTTCTTATTTCAATTTAGTCCTTTATAATTTTAAAATCATTTACTGAGAAACGTTTTTCTACAATTTCTTTTTCCTCTTCCTATTAAAAAAAAACATGGGACTATAGTAAACAGGAGTAAAGGTCCAGCCAGAGCCTCCCACAATGCATTTTAAAACTTAAAGAATCTTCATAACAATGATTCTGACTCGTGCTTTGAAGAGTGTGCAGAATTCTTTATCTCAAAACTCTTCCAACACTCAAGCTAGGAAAACATTTGAAAATACTTTTGACACGTCGATGAAAACAGCGTGACAAAAAAATAAAATCAAAGCTGTCAGCACTTGGACAGCTTTGAGATGCTGTCAGTAAGCATGTTTTCATACTTGTGCGTACATCCTAGAAGTACCTGTGTGACTTCTTCTATGATAAACACCAAACATTATTTTGAGCAATAAACTGAAATCCAGGCTTATATATGTCAACAGTAGCAATCTTTTATCACTTAGACATTAAGTTCTCTGTATTACAAGGTACAACAGACCTATCACAGGAAATCGTAACCTTAATAATCACCTTTGTGACTTTTGCCAAAAAAAATGTAGAAGAAGCCACTAAGACACAAAATGCCATCACAGGAATATCCAGCAATGGGAATGTGGTACTTGATACTTTAAATTAAGGCAGTCAACTAAATTCCCACATCTATCAAAGATAAAAAAAACACTAAAAAACTACCTCCATCCCAACACAAATAATTTGACATCATTTCCTTTTGTCAGTAGCCCTAGTGGAGGGAAATCATCTTTCTGAAAAATGTGACTTTTCTTTTATTCTGCAAACCCAGGTTCACATATATTAACACACATTACACCTATCTGACTCTGACCCGCCAACACACATCTTTGTGAAACACAATCTACTCAAATCATGCAGCATATCAGGAGCTTTTTCCAAAGAAGCTCATTTACTGATAAAACACAGTAAATTGAAAAAAAATACAATCATTCTGTACATATACATGTAAAACACCCTGTTTTTATTACATTTAATTGCTTTAATATTGTAAAATAATTTATTATCAGGGGACTAAAAAGAAGAGCCTCATGATTTGGGCAGCTTAACCTCCACATCTTCAACAAACCAGTTAGTATGACCTAAACGTCTTAATCTCCAATTTGGCATCATTGAACTCAAAGCAAATGATGTTGGAAAAAGTCGCATGTAAGAAAAGCTCACAAAATGAGTGCCTGTTCGTTCCTCTTTTGAGAAGAGGAATACATGTGTACAGCACATGGATAAGACAGAAACTGGTGAAAAATGCTGGATTCCTCATTTGAGAACAATTAAGCTTTGACTACTTCCGGGACATGACTGTCTAAACTATGCACAGGCAAATTTCCATTCAACGTGGTTGAAGAAATATGAAGATTATGGCTTTATGTGACATTTATTGTTTTTTGATGCCACTAAGGATCTGTGCTTGCTCCTAGATGGTGACATTAAACAGCATAATATTCCCTTTTATTGACATGACCACTCAGTGTGTACTGTATTATAATGCAAGCTTCAACAATACCACTTACTTACATTTTGTTCTTAGAAATAGAAACAAAAATGGACATACAGTAGATTGGCAATTAATAGTCTCTACCGCACAACACGTGGCTAAAAGTGGTTTCTAAATATTTAGATACTGCAGCACCAAATACAAGGAAAACTGCATTTAGATTTTTTATATTGCATCTCCAACTAAGCACAGGAGACATGATTTCATTTCTGACACTTAGGACTCAGTTTTTGTTTTACACTACTGTTTACAGGAAGTAGGCATTTCAGTAACACGATGATGCACAATGTTTCCCACCACTGTGAGCCCTAAACAATATGGAAATTTAAATCACTGATTCCCTCTGAAACCTATTCCTAACTACCTTCTCAAGAGAAAGGATAATGGGAGAGGGAGGGAAGGAATTGAGGAAGGTGTGCGTGTCCTGTGCTATTGTCTGCAGCCCAGTGCTCGAAACGCACCAGCAATGGGCTGCACCAACAAAAACTTCGGTCATGGTTTTGGCTTCTCAGCCTTCTCCCTGGCCGCCACACGCTCGCGCTGAAACCCCCTTCCCGCTTTCGGCGCCGCGCTTTCAGCCACAGGAGATGACCGTGAACCGTTTCGAGATACAAGACATGTTGTGCAGGACGATGCCCAGGAGGAACAGCAAAACGCAGGCCACCAGTATCACAGTGCACACTCCAGACCAGGTGGAGCTCTTCACCGCCCCCCGCCTCTCGGCCTCGCCTTCCTCGCCCTCCGGGCCGGGCCCGCCCTGCAGGGGCTGCTGCTCGGGCACCGTCACCACGGTGACCCCCTTCTGCTGGCCGCCTGCTGGCAAGAGCCGGCAGCCGAAGTCTCCGGGTAGCAGCGCCCGCTCCTTAGCGACCGGCAGGGGCAGCATGTAGCAGCCGTTGCTAGGGAGCCGGATGAAGACGGGAGTGTGTTCCGAGGCGTGAGGGATGGCAATCACGGTGATGATCTCCGGGTCGTCGGGGAGCTGGGATACCGAGAAGCCCGCCGGCAGCTTCGTAACGCCCCGACACCAGGGGCACCTGATCTCCTTTTGACTGGTCCTCATCTGCGTAAGGCACACTGAGCAGCAGGTGTGCCGGCAGTCGAGCAGTTTTGGCCTCCGCCGGGGACTGTAATAATTAAAGCAGATCTGGCATTCCAAGATCGAGTCCTGGGAAAGGGATTCCATTTCTTCCTCTGTCGGTCTGCACAGCAGGTTTGTTTGGGCCAGCAAAGCCTGCAAGGCCAGGTCTGACAGAACTCAAGAGGGCGCCTTGGCTTCAGGGTTTCAGTTCCACTCTCCAGAGCTGCTCGGGCGCAGATCTCTCCCCCGGGCTACTCCGTCACGCCTTCTTCCCGGCACCCTCCGCGCGGCGTCTCTCCGGATCTGGAAGAGCGACGGACAGGGCGTTAATCGAGCACTCCGACAGGAAGAGAGCCCTCATCCGGGGCTGATCCACCATCACGTGGGTCCGATTTAAACAACACATAAAAGCCACAATTGATTTCAGAGGCAGAAGGAAAATTGGAAAAACCGCAGCTGATGGGGAAAGCGAGGTTCAAGATAATACAAAAAAGACAAGTTACATTAAAGTTTTGTTAGCATTTTTGTTAGTATTCTCACAATTTAGCAACATCTAAGAACATTGTGTTGGAATTAATTATTGACATTTTCAGGTCATTAACCCTCACCCAGTGGTAATTTTCCACACTGTATGCTGGGCTAATACTGGTGAAACAATGCCTTTCGGAACTGGTTTTCTTTTGTCATTAACATTACTTTATTTAAAACGGTAAGCCTACATTTCTCCCCCTTTGTATTTCAGATGTTTAGACTATCCAACGGCCATCACAAAACTGACCGACGGGACTAGCTTTCACCACTTCACTGTAAAATTGGAGCAATCCCTAAAATAAGAGAATAAAATCTGTCACTGTTTCACCTGTGAAGGTGGGATTTCGAGTTTCTCAAAGGAATCAATAAAAATGTTAAAAAATCATGACCGTTTATGGTTTCTTTGACATTCAAAGATCACTGAAGCACTTCTACAGTACAAACCTTTCGTGCACTACATTTCAAACATTTCCGTTTAAAGACGTGATGAGCATTAACAAGCAACTTTACCATCATGTATCAACACACATGTACAGTATCAACTAGGAGAGACCATGATGAACTTCAACACTACCTCAGAAGTAGCTCTAGGGGGCACGATATCACTCATCCAAAGACACTTATCCTCATCACAACAGCCAAACTACAGTGCAATTTGTAAACTACTTGCTCTCCAATCGGCAGAATGTGTTGAGACACCTTGTTTAGTACACAGTACAACCAAGAACCCAAACACCCAATTAACGTGAAAATAAACATTCGTAAAACACTGAAAGTAATTTAATGGGACCTGCAAGTCCGCACAAATTACTTGGATGAATTATATAAGGAATCGCACAAATCCTACAACCTGGTTTTATTCTAACAATCAAAAAAGAAACATGCAGAGATGCTGGTCCGGAAAATCTATCGCACACTTAAGCGTATTACTTTAGACTACACATTGCATTATACAGTAGACTAAAATTACATTTACAAATCTTCGCCATCATTACACTAAAATGGAACAATAAAACGGAGCTGCATGTTGAAAAAAAAATGCTTAAAACCGCAGTGAAAGTACAAACACATCTCTCGCAGTTTGGAGAACTCGTGGTGCGGTAAGAATCCAGACAGTATCTTAATACCCAGGGCAAGAGTTAAAGTTATTCGGAAAACAAGTTACATGAAAGTAAGGAAAGCTTTTGCATGAAATGCATTTGCACCGGGTCACCCTAACTTGACGAAACCATTAAGGTCACGATAAAATATAGCAAATATTATATTAGCCGTATATTTCCAAATTCAAACATAAAACTGTTCAGGACGCGTCAAAGATTTAAAAAGGTGGAGCAGACCTACCTGCGATCAGTACATATGAGACGACACAACCGTCTGCTCAGTTTGTACTCAAACACAAAGTGAGCAAACCGGACTGTCCCCAGGGGCTTACCCGGCAAAGGCACTCCCTTGCTTGCCGAGACAGGCATTCCTGCGTGTCCAGCACAGCGGGGTCACCAGCCCCCCGCACTGAGGGCTCGCCTAGCGGCTGCGCACAACTGGCCTGCCGCCGCCAAGGCGGAGAGGGACGAGCCCTTCGGCTCCTTGGAAAGGTGCTACCAGAGCAGACTTATCATCTCCACTGCCCCTGCCGCTTGAAACCAAAGGGGGTATAGCGGGAACGAATATCCTTAGGCTACTAATGCTTGGCAATATCTAGTTCGCCACACACCCGAGCCTCCCCGGCCTTAAAATGTTGGAATTTAGGGACCAGGTGAGGCTGTGTCCCATTATAATAACCATAATTCCGTAGCCAATCAGATTCGAGAGTCCTGCCGAGAAGCCGTCAGGCCTACGGTGACGTCACGGAACGAAGCGCCGCGCCTCTTCCTACACGCGGAGTGGCGACAGTATGTCTGCACGGCCCGGGGCTTGTCGTCCCTGCTTGGGCACCGAGCACGCTGTATTATCATTTCCACTACGTGGAAGGACAAACAGGGAGTGAACCGATTTTGTACAGCACGGTTAATTCTAAATTACTGAGAGACAAACGAGTAACCAAACTGATTTACAATCCCCGCTGAAATGCACAAATGCAAAAGTAATATGTTATCTGTATTTTTTTTTTAGATCGGTAATCTCTACATACTTAATCTCGACTCTCAGTTTCAAGTACAGGTTCCTTAGTCCACTTTACAGGACCTGACAATATTAGCGCAGACAGATAATTGCGGGGCTCAGATTTTACGCTGCAGTAGGTATACTCTAGCTAGCCACACACATCACACCCACAGCCTTCTTATGTCATGCTGTAATCCTGTTTTTTTAAGGCAGTTTGTCGCTCAGAAAAAGTAAAAAATAAAATAACCTGTTTCACATCTGTTGGGTATGAGTAATCCCACCCACTCAAAACCACTCAATCCACCCCTCTGAGAAAGATACCTGTAGGTCAGTAATGCCAAAATGCCGGAAAGCAGGCAATTCCAAAACAGATGCAAACTCTGAATTTATTTGAATTATAGTTATTGAAGTGATTGTTTACCAAGCGCTGTGCTTTACTACAATCATATTGTTCAAAACACATCAGGTTCACAGCTGAGAAGCATGGTTTCATTAAACACCTGATTAATTACAGCATTATTGGGATGGCTGAGTTTTGAAGAAACAATTCCCAAGACTTTAATATAAATATATATTCATAATATACTATACTATATATATAATATATATACCTACAGGATGCTGAGTATATACAGTAAATTTTACTTCACATAAGCAAAGGCAAATTAGAAGTCTAATTTGATGATGCTGTTATCTACAGTTGTAAAGCCAGAGGCCAAGGCTAATTCATGTTGACATTCCAATTCATCCTGACCACTTGCTGCTATAATGATACTGCAATAATGATTCCTGGTATTTCTCATGACAAAGATTCACAAAGTGCTTCACTTAAAGGGATCCACTTCTTCCACCGCTGAACAAAAGCACCTACCCGAGTGAGTCATGGCAGCCACTTCTCACCAGCAGCCCCTCTACACAGCACATCAGGTGGAGAAGTAAGACTATCTCGCCGACTGAATTAAGGGGGAAAATGAGGTAGGTCAGACAGAGGTAGGCAAGTCACGAGTAGAATATAGCCAAGAATAGAATGTAATAGAATCTAGAAAAGGACAGTGGGGTAAACATCCTTTCTATTACAAACAGTGCCATGAGATCCTTAATGACCGAGTAATCAGGATTTTGTTTTAATGTTGCGTACGGAAGATGGCGCTGCCAACAGCACTGCGTACCCTTTTATCATACGGGGTATTCATTTGGAAGTTTTGGACCAGAAAGAATAGTGCAACCTACTGGCCACCCAATATCAACCTGGTTTCCACCTCAAATGATGCATCTTGTAATATACTGAGCACACATACAGATTCCGGATACTCATTAAATATTTGACATCATTTTGGTCAATTGATCATTCATTAAAGACCATGGACCACTTGAGTAGTATTGTTGTATAAGCACTTTTATCACACTCATTAGTGAAAGAGTTAATTTAACCTACTGAATGTCCAGCTTGGTGAAAATTAAGAAAGTAAAATTCAGAAACAAGCCAATATTCTACACTTATCCAGAGCGCAACATCTTCATGCCATCTTTAAGTTGAAATTTGGACTAAGTTATCTTAGATGGACATAGAGCAGCGAAAGCAAATCATAATTAGCACTGAACCAAGGTTTACTACCCTGACAGATGTACTGTATGATACAAAACCTGTTGTTAAAACAGATCAATTGATGTGGAGATGGATTAGTTGCTACAGAAATCCAATTTTGAAATCTGATGGCAACTTGAGTTGATCAACCTACAGTGATCACATCCCTTGCTGCCCCACCTACAGTATGGTTTCATCCTGACATGACAAGCAAGACAGCACATGTTCTCATGCTGCTGACGTAGCAAAGGCTTTCCTGCAAGGTGCGAATGTGAAATATATGCAGCAGATGCCCTATCTGCCAGACTTTAGCACCCCTCACATGATGTGGGATGAGCTGGGAAGACGAGACGTATCCAGGGCTCAGAGACCAGTGAACAGAAACCTGCATGTCAAAACTCTGTAAGAGGAATGGAACAGAATCCCACAATACAGCATAATATCAGCATAATTAACAGTGTCATTTCTGTTAAAAAATGTCAGTACATCTGCTACATAAAATATTTTGACATTTTCTTGATGACAACTTTGTTTATCTGGTGTAATTGTAAGTGATAGGATTCTTTTGATGTCTGGTATTATTAGCTCTGAGCATTTCTTAATGCTAAAAAGCAGAACGGACTTAACAGATTTTTAATTCTGCTTTCAGTATATAACATTACAATTAGTAGATACTATCAACCTTTATTTAGAGCTTACTGGCACGACACGCTGACTGCTTGGTCAAGCATCAAAACCTTGAATGTTGGTTCTTCTAAGAGTAAAATAAGTAAAATAAATTTCAATGTCTTTACCTTTACATCTTATACAGGAAAGCAACCACAAAAGCTCGTAATATAAACTATAATATTTCAGATAGGCTGCCATTAAAATTGGAAAATAAACTTAAGCTTGTTATTATTGCTCTAAGCACACATAAATACTTAGCAATCATCAAAATTTAGAAACTCTCTTGCAGCACAGCAATAAATCGACAATAAATTGCACTGCTTATAGTTGTTAACATGTCCAACCACCTCTCTTTGTTGAAATCTGCCTCAAGCTACTGTATTAATTGTCTGTGTCAGGCAGCGCACATAACCATACCATTTCAGAACACTCTCTATAAGTGACCTAGATTTCTAACATTGGGATGTTAAAGGCAAAAAACACCATTTCATAAGCACAGACAAAGGTCAGACTTTATGCAGAACTAACAGAACCAAGGGCATTTTCCTTAAGATAGGGATTTGCATTGAACTGACTTTATCCCTCTTTAACTCAATCCCCCATGCTGTTCTTGGCTTCTTTCTTTCCCCCACTTTCTCTCCAGAGGGAAAGGATATCACAATTTTTACAACACAAGGAAAGGCATATAACATCGGTCTTGTCACAATATTTCAATATGTTCTTTCCGCAAGATGCCACAACTGCAGAAGCACGAGAACATTGGTCTTACAGATTCTTTTTGAAGGCTCCTGCCCCGGAATCTTATTTTCCACACTCCGCTTAACAGCTTTGAACTTCAGCTCACAGAATGATGAAAGCTGAGGCCATTAGTTAAGGAGAGAAATCGGCAGAATCCCCAAGCTTCAACTGTTTCTAATACAGGGGTGATTGGATATGCAAAGCATGAAGTGCTGTGAAAGATGACAAAAAAGTGAAGGTTCTTAGCTGCTCAGGGCTTTTCAGGTTTTTTGAAGATCATTCTTTACTTACAGTACATCTTCCAGGATATATCATATTATTTATATGTATATAATATATATAATAATAAATAACATACCATAAAGCCAGCACACTCCAAGAAACTCCATAAGTGCAAAGGTGAGAATAAGTAATTAACACATTAAGTAACAGAAACTAACAATCACTCAACATAACAAATTTGAACAAATAAGGCTACAGACTACATACCCCAGCATTAATCCATACAACCCAAACACAAATTCTGAGTAGATCTGGGTGTTTTGAACTATACCATCATTGCAATGGCAAGCCCATCCTCTTTACAATACAATCTCTGTGTTACTGGCAACCATGAACTTGTCTTTAGGTTAGTCAGTGATGAAAATCAGTGTGGACCTTCAATGATGAAAACGATTAAAAAACATATTCTTGTATTCGTATAGCACTTTTCATCCCAAAGGATTCCAAAGGTGTCTTTGTAGAAAGAAAGAGAAACACTTCATTCACCACCTACAGTCCAAAACACACCTGGGAGATGCGCTGCAGTCACTGTGCTCCATCAGCTTCAGTACACAGCAGATCAGGTGGAGAAGTAAAACATTACTCACAGTAAATCAGGATCAACACCCCTACTCTTTCAAACAGTAATATTAGGATTTTATCCAGACAAGACAAGTGGAATGAAAAGCTACTATACTGTGCGGAACCACCTATCCTTAAGTTAACTGTAAGTTTAGGTTTAAGACATCTAAGATATCTTTTGAGAACTATACAGTATATTACCTTCTTTCTTTTCTATCTCAAAAAACTACAACATCCACGAAAATGGAAGAATTAAACTTTAAAATAATTAGTAATGCTAAGGAGCCCACCTATGAAGTATTAGGTGTTAAAAACTATAGGAAGTACCGGTGACTGTCCACTTCAAGTTCCACTGTGGGAAAAATGCCTGCTTTAATAGGTAGAGTCTAAAAATAGAAATGTGCCGCAGAATGACAAAGCACCAGATTACAGGAAACAAGTAGGAAGTTAAATAACAGGAAAAGGTACATGACATAACTTGCCTCTTTAAATGTTAAAGTTATGGAAAACAGACATCTCACAAAAAACTATAATTTAAAAATTATACTTATTTTAATTATACAGTAATTGCAAAAAATGAAATGAATATTTGCAAAAGACTGATCACTACAGTTGTTTTACAGCTTTCATTTGAAAATGCACTTTTATATACTAATTTGATGGTAATGTTGAACCTAACTAACTTTAAGTTCATTCAGTCACAAAACACTGTTTAACTTAACAGTTTTTTTGGAAATAAAGAGCAACATCTGTGAAGCTTTTTGAAATAAGCCATTTCATATTTCATCATTCTCACTCAGCTTATTGCATCCGAACAGCACCTTCTGTAACTTTGGTTGGAATTGTAAACCAGGAGATTCTTCTTGAGGAAAAAAGGAAGTTTGGAAATGTTTCTTTAGACAAATAGTATTGGGCACCTGGAACAAACTGCTCAGGCCTGCTGATGAAGCTGGTGAAACACTTTAGGGAATGGGCAGGTGAGATCCTTAAACCGGTAAGCTAAAATTCAAACCTTCTTAGGCACTAAGAAATAAAACTATTCAAGAATCATGTAATTTGACAAAATGTTTATAATCTATGTAAAAATGAAAACACAATCCTTATTTATCTAGAACTCTGTTTGGATTTGAACTTTTTTACTCTCACGGAAATATTACCCCCTGCCTCAAAAGTGCTTTTTGGTGACTCTAAGTTCAAGTTCTAGTGTATTGTCATTATACTCATACACAGGTAAATGGTATAACGAAATGCTATTTAGCTAGCTCTCAGACAGTAAGTAGTACAAAAAAACAACAACAATACAATTGTATAAGAAAAACAGAGACAACAAGAAATGTGCAAAACAACATCAGTTGTGCAAAATCATACATCAACAGAATGAAATAAAGGATAGAAAATTATGGGGAGTGAACTTCTTGACATGTGTGGTAGAGGTTGATTTCAATGTGTGTTTGAGTTTTGATAAAGAGAGAAGGCACTGCAAGGATTCAGATCGTGGGTGAGAGAGGAGTTTAATAGTTTGATAGTGCAGGGGTAAAAACTGTCTCTGAGTCTGGTAGTCCGGGCCCGAATGCTCCTTTAGTCTATACTTTAAAAACAACTCTCGCATCCTCCACCTAACAACAAAGATAAAAGGATACAGAGAAAGTCTGTAACAAGCCAGATTGCTAGTTTCAGGCGGAGATAGACATGTGAGGAATGGAAGATGAGAGAGCTGTCGTGGTTCCAAGGAAAGAAGCAGATAAAATATAATAATTGCACTTCCACCAGATATTTCACAAGCAAGAGCATTCTACGGGGGAAAGAAAACTTGATGTTTTTGAAAATGGAACACAGCACACATTCAGTACATTATAAAAAAACCCATCAAGACTAACCGGTATTTTGAAAATGCAATGCTAATGGTGATTTCTTTACTAATTGACACTTTTCATTCTACATCAAATGTCAGAGTTTCAGAGGAAAAGAAGTCTCCAAGAAGTGGTATTGCCCTGGAAGCCCTAAAACACAGAACGGTCTCTACAGAAGAGCAATGGGGAAAAAGAGCAACCTTATGTTCTGCGGCAGGCTGTCCCATGAAGGGACAGCAGGGACCACACAGCCACCCAGAGAGTGATCCCCATCCTGGTCCTGGAGGAACACTGTGTCAGCTCCTCTCGTTCCAGCTGAGCTCTCAATCCCCTGTGTTAACTGATGATTGAATTGATCTGCGTGCTTGTTTAGATTTTTATTTTACTTTTTTTCTCCCGTCAGTACCGTGTGTCAAAACCACCCTGCTTTAGGGGGTCACCATTACCAGCACACAGAACTTTTTAAAAAGTCTCTCCTCAGCTTTGCTTGCCATTATTTCTGACTGAACAGTTCTTACTAGAGGATCAACTGATGATGGACAGACACAGGCAGGAATGCCAAAGTTTCAGATATTCTCTCCACAAGGGAGTTTTTCCTTTTGCAGAGGTCCAGTTGTTTACATTTCAGATAATACATTTGAATGAGGGCAATTCTGAAATGGAGAAACTGGTAAAAGCCTGATACCAATTACTAGTCCCATCTGGCCTTGTGAGAGCTGAAACCAAATTTATCAATATACCCCCAACAGAAAACTGCACTTGTTAAATCGATCAATTTGCCTGAGGTTAAGGACTGGAGCTAAGGTATGAAAAAAGGCCTTCAGACTACTATTTCACAATGCACATCATGCAAACACAGCCCAGTGCCACTACCAATGCAACAAACCTTTGGTTTATCATAGGACGAAAAATATCAGTTCATTCTTTATGGCGATGCCACACCCACGGGTGAAGGCCTTGTGTTTTGACCTGCTAACATTAATATGCACACCGCCGGACCAAAACTAAAATAATTCACAGAGCAGAACTGGTTTTAAAACTGACGTGCTGCTCACCCCCAGTTGCCTGACCTTAATCCAATTGAAATTTTATGGAATGAGCTGGGGATAAGAATGAAAAATAAGAGTGCAAGCAAAATAAATACACTCTGGAAAATGATTAAGAGTGAATGTGCAAAAGCAGACAGTGATAAATTGCTGAAATTGTTTGAAAGAATGCCTAGTACATATCAAACTATGACTGTCATCAGACAGTAGGTGGGTATAAGAAATGCTTGCAGCATGCCAGCAAAATATAACCTGGAAATGTTTAATGCACCACAGGTCTCCACATAATTATGATGACCGCTATAGATAAACCATACAGGTAAACACATACGGTACATGCCTTTTTATACAAAGGGGTAGAAAATTCTTCATAAAATGATGTCGAACCCAACATAAGCCCAATGTGTAAATGTCTGCCATTTAATTCTACATATTAATTGGAAGCAAGTGCAATACAGCTGCCAGTAAGGGCCTGTTCACACAAGAGCCGAGCTGTTTTTGCACTTAGCAGAGGCATGAACTCACTCTGTGCCAGAGGTATCAGCCATGCTAATTTGGCAAATTGCAAAAAATAACAACATTCTTGTGTGTCAGGCAAGGCATGAGGTCAAGATGCAGACAGCAATATTAGGTTTTTGTATTTATTATATCGCAACCCAGAGTGCGCTGGATATTTTAAAGAATTACTATTAACTCACAGCGGAAGCGCTTTATTATGCAAGGACATTACCTACAGTATAGAAAGTTCATTTTATGTAACTACAGATCAATTTCTATTAATGAACATGTAATTACAATGCGAACATACTAACTGTTAACTACGTGTTTTGGGTTACTACATGTAGTTTGTATTAGTTACAGTACATAGAACTATAATGTTATACTTATAACTAAGAAAACATTGAATATTTAACAATTGTGGAATATTTGTATATAAGGAACAAGTAAAGGAATTATTCCATGCTGAAAAGAGAAGAAAAGAAACACGTTTCACCGGTTTTGGGGTGTCTATCTGAAAAGTAAATGGTTGTTCAAGATCGACATACTATAGATGTCACGTACTAGGCTTCTTTTTCTGGAGAGCATATATACAAGCAAAATGTTGTGTCTTTCTGTTTTTAAAGGCACGTAAAATGTTGGAGAATTGGCTCTCCAACTGAAAATAATGGGAAAACGTAATAGTGACAGTGAGTTTACGGTAACAAATGATACTGATACAGAAATGGTGATTTTAAAACAATTCTACAGTACTACACAACTCTGTGAAAAAAAAGGTTTTCAAACCCTGTTTGATGTTTCTACAGCTTATTAAACTGTATTTAGGACTGAAATATAGCAGATAGGTACACAGACAGGCAAAGACAAGGAAATAAAGTCAGTATTACTAATGGAAATATTCACCAAAAATAGGCGGAGCAGTAAAAGACAGGTAAAATAGTTCACTTGAATCAGTGCTGATGAAGCGTAAAAATGATGTACAGTAGGTAAGCAAGCCTGAGAGACAGTGACATGCATCCCAGGCCAGGATCCAGTCTGCTCTTTCTCAGGTGTCCCAACAGCTCACAGACAAGCAACCACGTCAGCCAATTGAGAATCACCTTACTGCAACTTCCAGGCTCATATCTGAATAAACTGTGTTACACTGGCAGCAAACAGCCAGTCAGGTAACTCCTGCGAAGACTGTCAGTCTTTCTGGAGCCCATGAAACAGTATTAAAGCAACAAGCAAAACTTGTCAACTGGATGACAGAAAGCTAGACTTCATATCACCATAGACGTTCTAGAAAATGTCATCAGCTATGTGTGTGATACCAAACAGAAAATCTTTGTAAAAAATATACCTTACTGTCTGTACTTTTCCCTGTCAGGAGGAACAGGAAAAATATTTATTCAGTCTGTTTTCAAAGAATGTGTCAGTACAACATTCGCTTCACAGTGTGAAATGAAATTCATGGCAGGTATGCTAGGGAATGTCTATGATATTTTTCCAAAATAAGAAAAGCAGAAGCAGAAATTACAGAAAAAGCAGAATTTACAAAAAATCGCAAGTATTTTCAAACTAGCTGACTAATCATGCTGACCACATTAAAAAATAAGGACAAACATCTTATCGGAAGCTAAAAATAAAATAATCCAATTTTAGAAGAATTCTTACTAAAAACAGGTGGAAAATATCAACATTACTCTGTAGATAAATTGATTGATTAGTCCAACACTAAATGAAACTAGGAAAGATAATAAACGCCTCCATATTAACTGAAAAAATGAACAGTAACTTTATTCTAAAGACCCAAATCAATTACCTGAAATAAATACACATTTATGTATTAAATTGGGTCAATAATAATATGTTTCATAAAATGTTGTAATAAAGTATTAAGAAAAATACAACTAACTCAATGCTTATATTAAAGGAGCATGATTTTTAAAGTGTACTGTATGTAGTGTAAGCGTATCTTTGGTCACAATCTCTCTGCTATCCTCTTGCAGCAAAACAACACCATTTAAAAAACTTCATCACACATTGTAAGTTTCTGCAATGTTTTCTGTTAAAAATATTGGATTAATTTGTCCTTAAAAGAAATAACAGAATAGTGGAAAACGAATACATTGAAATAAATACAACACATTGGTTTTACTCATGTTTAAATAGTAAAATAACTAAAATAACTGGTTTCCTCTCTGATAAAATCAGTAATGAACATTCAAACTGCAGCACTCTTTCATTAGTTAAGATTAACATCCAAACTCCCCAATACAGATATAATTAAACAATCTAAGGGTCCGTTAATGCTTCATTTATTTAAGTTTTAAAGGCTGCTTATATAAAGAAGAAATTCTTTCATGCAGCCAGTTTAAAGCTCTGCCTTGCAGTTATTATGTTTGAAGCTTTTCTATTACTCAGCTTGGCTTTTTCCAATGATCTGTGGAGACTTCCACCTCGCTCGGAGCTGGAAGTGAATCCCATTACTGGAATAAGCTAGACAGTGCTTTCCAAAAGAATGACTGCAGTGTTCAAAATTGCCAATCACAGTAGAACTGTGGAGAACCATAGGGGAAAAGCACTATGTTCATTGATTCGTTCACTTTACAGTTAAGTACTATTAGTTAAAATGTGACAAAGTTTCTTCAGTTACTTAATTCACAACTTTTACATAATATTTGTATGACTACTCTTTCATTTACTTCTTTCCAGGAATAAATAGAATTTGTATTTATTTATTCAAAATATGTAGAGGGATGTCAAGAAAAGACTGTCATTTTATTTAATCATATTCACCGAGCAGCTCTGCAGAGTCAGAATGTGGAGCTGGCTTCGCATAGGCAGTAAGCAGTTATTTTTCACACTAACTGTCAGTTAAAAGGTTTCAAAGTGGAAACTTATGAAATGGAGCAAAGATAATCTCCTTTTTCCTGGGGTACCCTTAAAAAAGGCATAAGGAATAACTCAAAGAAGATCTGAAAACTGATGGCAATCATGATGAACATTATGGGCTCCAACATCACAGACCTTCACACAAGGGAATTGTATGCATATTGAACAAACATCTCAGAATTTAATTTCAAACAATTTAAGGGCTCAAGAATAAACATTATTGTTAATAAAAGTTACTTGCAAAATGTCCTTTCTTGATAAAATCCAAATCCAGATTTATTTTCTCTGTATCCAAATCTAACAGGATATGCACAGACACTTTTTTTCTAACTTAACAACTTAACATTTGTTAATAATTGAGTTTAATTATTAATGTTATAATATTTATGAACATTTATTTCAAGCTATATAGTTATGTACTAAAATAATATTACTATAATAGTAGACAGACACTTTTAATAATTTTAGATGGAATTTCTATAGTTAAATTGAAACCAATAGTCAACAAATGTAATCTTACCTACTGTAGTCCTCAGTTACAAACAAACTGTAAGAAGGTCCCTTTCAAAATGGCAAATAGTTCTACACGAAACAACTGTGTGTTATGTTTTAATCAATACTTTCAATTCACTACAATTCATAATGTACATGACCTTATTATTCCCAATCACTGTGTCTATATCCAGTTTCTTGACAGCATGAAGACTACAAAGTTAAATATTTTAGAAATCAGATGCAATTCACTTGTTTTTTCATGGGGAAACAACCGATTACTGTTCTGCTTAATAAAAATAATTTTGTAATTATCATTATTTTTATTTACTGTATTATATTTTAGCGATATACATACTTAACTACAGCATATACTTATATATTATTTATAACATTTTTTATACTGATGCTCTTATTGGGTGTCAAATAAAGCAGACAAAGGTATGGTTAACTATTTTAAATAAAGGATGTTTCCAAGAACTTCTTA
Organism: Atractosteus spatula; assembly: GCF_055471065.1. Classification (NCBI taxonomy): domain Eukaryota; kingdom Metazoa; phylum Chordata; class Actinopteri; order Semionotiformes; family Lepisosteidae; genus Atractosteus; species Atractosteus spatula. The sequence continues at coordinate 59,256,027 of NC_142711.1, forward strand.
TATACCACATATTTATATTTTGGACTGCAAGATTGGACAAGAGATTACCTGCCAGGTTGTTTTGACCTAAGAACAATAGATTACACACTACGTACTACGTCTATCAGCTGTTTATCTGTAGTAGAGAAGAAATTCATTCATGTGAATCCCAGCAAGTGGTTCCCAACTTCCTGAGATCTGAAAAGATATTAGCAGCTCACACTCTTTCTTGTGGATAGCACGTTTTTGTCTTATTGGAAAATGAAATGCTTCGAAGGGGAGAGAAAAGACCACTGGATTCCTCTGAACGAAAAATGAGATTACAGCTAAATCTGTCAGCAGGATACGGCACTGTATGCATAAATATAAATACCAAATCAATCTGCAGTGCAGCGCCATGCCTTACTTTTATTTGTGCTACATGTTTCCTCCTAACGAAGCACAGCTGGCTGCTCAGGTATCAAAAACAAATCTGCCAAAGACTAGAAGGCGGCATTCACAAACCTTCAGCTGCAGCAGCAACCTTTTAGTTTGAAGGGTAATTGAGCTCCTTTCTCGCTGCTTTTTTAAGGTCCTCTTGTATTGGCGTTCCATGTTAACAAGCAGTGCAAGACAGAGATCTGGAGTCTGAGAGATATTTCACTCTGCCTTACACTGATGTTGGGACTGTCAGTAAACACAAGCTAATCAATACAGTGATGGGCGCCACACTTCAGCAGCCTCCAGCACTTCAGTCTTGACAGCCCAAATGAATCCATCAACACACAGCTGACAGACCCACTGTTACCAAAGAGAAGCAATGAATTCAACCTGACGCCTTTCCCATTTTTTAACAGGTTCACAAAGCAAATAAAAAATATGATAAAATTAATCCCCCTCAGCAGGGAGTTCGTAATAGCACTGATATAACCACTTTCATGGTTATTATAGACCATAAAATATTCAAGGAGCCCATTAATAGCATACTTAAGTGATACAATTTGGAATCTGTGAGATTGCCGAACAATGCTCCCAACTAAAGAAGGGAACCATATTGCTTCTCTGCCAATATTGTTTATAATAATTTCTTTATCCCTGAGAGATCACACTTTGGGTTGTAACCATTTAATTTTCTCAGTATCTGAAAGGCAACTGTTTAATTCTCTGCAGAGGCGTGTGAGAAAACAGCCGCACTAATCTGCAGAAATAATGCTCGACAGTTCAAACAACCCAGTCTCTGGAGGTGAAGCTTTTTTGGCAAAAAAAAAGCATATCAAAGTCTTAAAATAAAGAAATAATACCCAGATACTTGATGAGGTGCCATTGTATCACAAAGTAATTTAAAAGTGAAAACCTAATTTATTTTACGAAGCTCTCACTACCAGGACACCCAAAGGACCACCACTAACGGTGCAGTCAAGTATTTCACAGAAGAGGCATTAACTGTTCATTAAAAGCATAACTAACCCATTGGACAAAAGAACAATAAAACGCTGAATTAAACTTTCCTTGACTTCAACACGTATGGCATGGTTCTCATGGTTCTGTTCGTAAACTGTAATATTATGAGAAAAACATCGTTCAAATAAGCTTTTAATTAATATAGGCACATACTCTTTATTACAGAACACAACTGACAAAAAATATGCTGAAACATGTCACCTCGCATAATACCTATCACAGTAAAAACTCCTTTTCCAAGTCATAAAACCCCCAAAATACTAGAGAAATTCCACCTATTGCAGTCCTATCAAGAGCATACCGTACACTTCAGGAGTGGTCAATCTTGTGTTTCACACCCCAAAATCTATACACAGATACATAAACTTTCTGATGTGCAACAATGTTTTCAGCAACATTTAGTAACACCTAAACAAAAAAATGCTACTCAAAGTGCACAATAGAATCATTTTCAGAGATATATTTTTAAAATAAGTGTTGACAAAAAAAAAACACTGTAAAAGCAATACTTGTTTTATGTGGACATTTTCAGTCAAGCATTAGTATACAGTAGCTAAAGGAAACTTTTTGAAGTCATCAGCTAATCTGAAAGGACATCTCTACCCCACATATGCTGAAAACAATTAAAGTCTACACCACACTTATAAAAAGGAGAATCTAAAAAAATTAATCTATAATTACTATTGAATAACAGCAAACATTATTTCATGAACAAAAGAAATATCAGCATTCCCAAGTTTTAGAAAAGTATCAGAACTAAAATGATAGGTGATTACAAAACATAATTTTTGTGTTGAAAACAATATTTATTTAAACAAGGTACTTTATATCTAAAGGACTAGAGGCAAGGACATGTTTTGACCTAGAGCCCCTGTTACTGTACTGTTAGATCCTCACAGCTAATGCTGGTCTTATTTGTAGCAATTAGGTCATTTCAGTTATGAAATAATTCTACAATGGGAAGTGTTTTCATAAATTACCACATAACAGACTGAAGATTTAAGCTTAATAATTTGCGGATTTTCCAATTGTTTTTTAAATAAAGTGGATTTTACAAAGATTTGACTACACTAGACTTTTGTAAATTAATACAATACCATAATAACTAGAAAACATTTTTCTAATCCAAACAGCATCTAAATTGACTTTTATTTTAACCAGTTAGTCTTCAAACCATGTTATGGGGATCCATTCACGCTGTTGAGATATCTAGGTGTAGGAACATCAGAAATTGGTTGATAATATCTGTTTTCATGAGTCAATGTCCCTTTCTACAGTACATTCTCCAACTGTGTCACATGCAGACAATGTGTTGGTTAGATAAGGCTGTGACGTCCATGTTTCGACAGTTATTATAACACAGCTAGGCTCAATAGGCTGAGCAAAGTCTCATCTGTCATGAAAGACAAGATCAGTCGATTGCTCGTATTCTTTCATCAAGTGATGCTAACTACACAAGTGGACACCCATACTCAGATGCAATGGCTCTGAGCATAATGCATTAATGTTAAGAGGGGGTAAATGTTAAGAGAAGTTCCAGTCACAGTTTCTTGTGTAGGTACAGTAACTACTAGAAGCTGTGTTGTAAAACTCATGTGTATTGTCGTGTCATAAGAAAATATTTAGCACAAAGATTGGGCACTACATCTTATTTGTGCTGGCTTATGCATGCATGTGCCTGTGGAACCCTTTCCAAAACAGCGAGAGAACTTTCAGCGACAATAATGTTAATGATCAGCACACTGAACAATTGGGATGTCAACTTAAGTGACACGCAAGTTTATCATTTTCTACGACTGACATCATGAGCATCAAAAGGAAATTATTCTCTCTGTATTGTGCAAAATTACTACTTTTCCCCACCAATTTACGTACACTGTTTCAAGGACTACAGTGGAACCGAGTAGTTCTGAGAATCATCCCCACGAGGGAACATTTTCAAACTGTTCACAGTTCATTGGGAATCACTGAAATGTTCCTTCTGAGCACAATTAAGAGGTGAAACGGGGACAATGGTAACGTTTTCAAAGCCCACAGTAAACACAGTGAACCCTTACAAAAGCAGTAAAGTTGTCTCTAATGCAGTTGGGTCACCTCTTGGAAAATAATGCTCCATTCCACTTGCAGAACTGTTTCATTATCGATGGTGTTTTTGACATGCATTCCCCTGTCTTAATGTTGGCCCACCACAACACCAAGGTTGGTGGTTTTATGTGACAACCATGTTCTAACAACCAGTTCCCCACATGCTGCTAAGACAGAATCTCTTGTTTAAGGGGACCCAACAGTAGGTCTAAGAAACGACAGCAGATGAGTTAGATTGTTCTGCAGTTTCTGACCTTCACATCAGTTAATCGTGTATGAGTAAAGAGCAAGAACCATCGGCTGAACCACACTCTGGAGCATCTGAGTTTAACAGCTGTCATGGCTGGAGGAAGATGACAAGATCAAACACAACTGCCAATACTGCTATCTTTATCATAAACCAGTCTTGAGTGTCCTTAGGTTCATGTTGAAGTAAACACCCCTTTAGGCTATGCTAGTGGTCATCCCATGCTGCTGAATATCCAGGCCATACTTGCAGGCAGTTAGCCTTCTTGGTAAAAAACAAAGATAACAAATTAAAATTCGGCCTTGGACTGCCCCAGTGTTCATCCTGAGCCACATCTGTTCCACAACTTGGTTTCAGCCGACTGAAGAGAGTAAAATATGTATACGAACCACTCCAAAAACTGCAGTATTTGCAGGTCACTTACCTTGCAAAAAGCCTTCATGCAGTGGCATTAATCTTTTATACCTCTAACAAGGCTATTGTTACTGTACAAAACTTATGAACATTTCTAAGAGCTCCTGTTGGAGAACAAGTAGATATTAACAAATGAGCTTAGTGGATAAGAATAAGTGAAGCCTGAAAGGTAAACTTCTATGTATGTGTGTGAATGTATTGATGCTAGTTCTGCACAACACCTAGGGACAAAAAGTAAAACTACTCTGTAAAATTTCAAAGTACCGTTGCTTTTGTTTGCTTTACCAGCTCTGATATCGTTCCCAAAATCTAAATTCTGAATTGCAAACTCCAGCCTGTCAAATCAGTGCTACTATGATTATATCTTTGTTAAAACCTCTTCCAAAAATAAAAAAATGAGACCTGATTTCTATACATCTACAGTATATAAATGCACAGACTACTGGTCAGACTTTACTGGTATTTACATTCAATAGTGGCCATGGTGTTTTAGAAACATTACAGACAGTTTGTTCTCACAGAATAAAGTCAACTCACTGCTTCTGTCTCTTTTTGTCATTGTTCAAGCTGTATTCTTTTGTTTCTACACTTAACATGCAAATTGGGAAGTCAGTTCCCTGTCATCAATCTTTTTAGGATGCATTTCATTACTTAGTCACAGCTACTGGCTAATGACTAAGTAAATATGACTGGTAAATAAATTCCTCCTCTTTAACCTTAGTACTAACGTAGGTGGTGAACCCTAAAGAACTGGCCTCTCCACAAAGCAAGGGCAACTGGTAACGCTACACATAGCAGCTGTGAGTTTAGCCATGTTTTAAGTGCTATTGGTATAGTAGCTATAGTTCGCGTGTGCCCTAATTATAAATTGCAACTTGTCAGCTTTTATGTGGATGGGCACTTAGAGGCAGATGTCACAGCTGAGATGGGTTTCAATTACTTTCTATGGGTACAGCTGACAAAGAACTGTCCACAGAGAGCATTTCGTGGCTTGGAAGGGCCGCTCAGCAGCCTGTAATAAAAATGGGTCAACGCCCAGCACAAATAGATCACACAGCACAATAAAAAAGACAAAATAAATGAAAAGAAAACAAAGATTAACTGTTGAGCAGCTCTGAAATACTCACGAGATAGTCCAATGCTTCTTAAAGCAGCGCTTGTTATTATAAAAAATTGCTTTGTTTTTGCCTCGATTTTCTACTTACTACCTTCTGAGTACTTCAGTTTCAACTGCAGACCTCTGCTTGCACTGACACCCACCCACAAACACCTTCATTTAAATGCAGACTTTTCAGATCCATTAGTTAGTGGTAAAATAAGGATTTACCCTCTCCAGAACCATGGATTTCACTGCTGTTTATGCTTCTCTCTATAAAAGACACACATACGGTCTTCAAAGTATTTTTTAGCCTGTTAGTTCGAATTGTGTAGCATATCCTAATAATGCATTCTCTATACATTGTTAATCTATTGTTAATTCAAGATACAGGACAGCATACTGTATAGTTATTACAGATTAAGTGATATCTTATGCACAGAAATGATTTTTTACACGTTGCTTGTTTTCATTTATCTTTATTTGTCATATGAAATGCATTCTCATCTGAACCTCTGTAAGTGAGAGAGCAATTGTACAGAAAATAAAAAAGCACAGCAATGCTGCCCTAATCATATGCACAGAGCTTTGAATCTCAAATTCCACTAACTCTACTGCTTTTTCAGCCAAAGGCATCTAATGTTTATCATCACACAGTACCTCCCCAGGGGAAATGATACAGAACAGCACCTGAAGGAAGAGGGCTAAGTGTATTCAAAGGATAAACCACATTGTCCATAACTCCATTTGGTTACTGGGACATCACAGTAACGAAAGGATTGTTTCAAGCTGTTTCAAAAGCTCTTGAGCACCGTTACCAACAGCAAACATTCATGGTTAATGTTTATCATTACAGTACAGTTAACATTTCTTAACCAAAGGAACTTGCACAGGGCTATGTTCCAAGCAAAGCAAATCATAGTTTTGGCTTTGATTGTGCGGCAACACTTAAAGCAGTATAGATCGGAAGCACCGTTCCTCAAAAATGCATCACTGAAGCACAGTACAACATGACTTTGTGAGAAAGGGGCAATCTCTCAAGTCACAACTTGGTAAGCAATTAACTTTATCTGCTGTGAGAGTGTGACTATTCAAAGTGAACTATAAAAAAGCATGTACTGTACAAAGTGCAATGATTTGCCATTGTGGAACACCAAATAAAAATAGAGTACTCTCCAAAGGAGAGTAAAAACAAAGCAAATACATTTATCTTTCTACTAATTGCATATACCTCTCTGCAATTTCGAATGTTCTCATTTGTAGATTCTGTTGGCATTTCTGTCACAAATATACAATGTTCTGTTCTTCATGCTTGTCTGCAACAGAAACGATATGCTCTATCAGCTCTTCCTTTGAACACTCAATTTATCTTTAGCTGACATTTCCTCTTCCTCATCCACTGCTTGTTTCTGTCTACGGCCTCCTAAAGTACTAATGGCTGCACAACTAGATCCAAAGAAAATAGACAATGAGCAACTCGTGAATGTACTGAGCTTGTTAGAGCTGCTAACTGTCCTTCTACAGATTTCACCTTCAGAAGCTGAAAAAAAAACAGGTGAGTTTCACTGAATTGAAATGAAAGTAGTTGCCAGAGCATGTTCTCACAGCTCTCTCCTTGACAAACTGCTGCACACAGCTGAATGTGCAAACATAAAGCATAATTCTTTAACATGTAAAGACAAAAATCAATATATTTTTCAGATCAATAATTTTTTCTCTGCGAGTCCTGTGTGCTTTGTATAGAGAATTACACCTTGTTTTCATGGCTCCATTCAGTTTTTTAATGAAGAACAGTGGGATGCTGTCCCAAATATCCTTGAACACTTTCCACAATTCTTTCAAGTTGTTTGCCATTTAACCTTCTCAGCACTGACATAACCCCCTATGGCTTTGAAGACATTCATATCAGGAACTTGTGAAGACCATGACATTTTGTAAGTGTTCCGGTAGTCTCCTGATATTTTAAATGGGTATTTAAATAACTGACTGAGTTCTTGGAGTCTTTTTCATGTGTAAAGATACAATGCAGTGTTTTTATGAATGAGCAGTATACTGGATAATAATCTGCCCATTGGCAGACACCATAAGCTAAAATACAACTCCACACCAGTACTGATCCACCCACATGATATACTGTAGGTTTATACACAGTGACTTTTCTTATGATCTCCAGCCCACGTTTGAGCTGATGTTGATTTTTGCCAAACAGTTCGAACTTTTTCCATGTTTGATCATTCCCCGTTTAATTTCTGTTCCTCATTTTTGTTTTGTTGTCTCTTCTGACCAAAGGTTTCCATTGAAACCATCTGGCTCTAATGTGCATCTTCCTATTCTTTAAAAAACTAGGATTACCTTTACTTGCAGTAAGGTGATTTACAAAATCTCCAATGGTTCATTGTCACTCAGAGGATTTACTCTAAGGAACTTGACATCTCTTCTGGGAAGTCTAGGTTTTCGTTCTTGGACCACTTCTATTGTGAACAGTAAGAGCTTCACAAACTGTCTTTGGTTTCTTGCTTATGGCAGTGGGTGAAACATGAAGTTGGGCTGTGATCCATCCATAGCATTTAACATTACTTCTTTCCTACGAGCCTTACTTGCATAGGCCAAGAGCAAGCTTGCTAACAACCACATTTTTTGTCATTTAATTTTTACACAAAATAAATTGTTTTCTCTGTTTTCATATTTAATTTCCAGTACCATATGTCACAGCTGTGACATTAAAAATCTACCATTTTTTTTAGCAGTGCATCTCACAGTGGTTTTCTTGTAGTCGCACAATGGTTTTATGTAATGTTTCTGAATCTTGGTCAGGTAAACATGTGAAGCAAGATCTTTCAAAACCAAAATGCAATTTATTATCACAAACATTGAAAATGCTTTGAAAAACTGACTAAACATTACACTACAGTAAGAGCTATAAACCTTGTGCTACTTCAGTGAAATGCTCTGCATTGGTATCTCATTTACCAACATCCTTGGAGGAATAATTTAAAATGTCTCTTACAATTGTGCTTTGAAAAGAGTAGCTTTGCACTTTACAATTTACTTGCAGGTTTAAGCCTAAAAAACAGAAACAAAACTGTTACAATTTTAGCTGCACCATTTCAATGAACTGACTGAATTAAGCACAAAATGCAAGAAACCACACATGAATTTAAGCAGGAAATGGCAAAATGTTATCTGGAGGGAGATCTGTGGAGGATCACAGCCGCCCTTACTGTGGTCCACAGTTTCACTAACAGTTCCTGTTTATCCACCTTAAAACTTGAAATAAACACATTACAATTGATTAAAACTGGCATAAGGTATCCTGTGAATCATCTCCTAGTAAAATGCAGCATGCACCTTCAATTTTACAGATGCTTCACCATTGGGCTTTCATGCAAACTGAAAAGATAGCACATAAGAGTGAAATGTAATGATACAGAAGAATAACGCAGCGAAACACCGCTTACTTTTCAGATCAGGTAAAATAAGTGGATTTCTCTGGTAATATTTTGAAACGTCTGTTGAATCCAAGCTCCGGTTAACCCCCACAAAACAGCCCAGCCGAGATAACCATCAATTCTTACTGTACGTTGTTCATAAGATTAAATTAACTAATCTTTCATTGTACTAAACTTTTGAGCAAGATCTATGGTTTTATAAAGTAGTATATTTTCCTCCTCCTCTTTGTGCAGAATAATGTCAAACCTCTCCAGTCCCTTCTCAGGGGTTCAAATTAAAGAGAATACTAGGCAAGTACACCAAATGAAAGCATTCAACTGTTACTATTAAGTGCCCGTCCAGGTACTAAAGTAATTAATTACTCAATTATACATATTGTACAATGAATTAAATGGCCTTCAAGGTGCTCCCTCATTCTCCTGCACATACTGTCCTGGCCTTCAAAACATGGGAGACTTTTAATAACATTTCAGATTCAGGTTAAAATGCTGCAGAAATGGGAAAATCTTCTGGAGTAACTAACAAAATTACAATTCACCAAGACACTTGTTGAAGATCCCCTTCATAAATGAAGCAATCCCTTGAAAATATTTAGATTTTGTTACTTACATTATAATTTCAGAAATTATTGTAGAAAACCACATAACCGTGAAACATCATCTAATGAGATACTCACTAAAAGCAGTGCACAACCACAATAAGTACACACACAATACTAGTGCAGATAGGACCAAACACAAAGCATGGTAGTAGGTACCTGATTGGGCACAAGTGGCTCATATTTCCAAAGCAGTTATGGCAGGGAGAAGACTCCAATTTAATTACAGTACAACTAAAGTTCAGCCATGCACAGATAGTGTGCTCTACCCATACAAGGTTACAGTGTTGCTTACTAGTACGTTTTAATCAAAATACTGTACGTCTGTAAAATCAAAGTAACTAATCAAATAAGTAATAATAAGTATCTCTCTAAGAGCCACAGTGAAGAAAAGCTTTCACATATCTGAAGAGCTATACGTACAGTATGTCCATTTGCTGGTATGTGCAACTATAAATTAAATATTTAAACTCTTCTGCTAATGTCTACTGCATTGATATCCAGTACTGATCCTGGAAGGCCACTGTGTCTTATGGTCTATTGCATTACAGCTCTCTTTGACTCTGGAGCATAAAATAATACTGAGGTCATTAAATTAAAGGATAATACAAAGTAAATCTAAAATAAAAGTATAGTAACCACACATATTGACTGTCAAGTCTGCACTTATTAGTCTGGGCAGAATGTAGGAAGTTGCATTTTCATTATCACCAATACTGATGTTGTTCAGTATCACTAAGAATCAGGCCTCCCCAAGTTCACCTGGTGGGTGACTGTGCAGCAGGTTTTGTTGGTCTTCCAAAATCATCATGAGGTTACACTGGTCCAGTTAGACTTCACTGAGCTAAATTAACTCCTTTCCCCTTAACTACTTTTCTATACCCAAGCCAATTATACCGCTGTTTAGACAAAAGTCCATGTCCAAAGAAGAAAACAAGGGATTTTAACAGAGTACTGCTCTGCACAAGCAACTACATAAGACTGTAATCCAGATTTTGTGCTTTCTTTCTTTAATGTTCAGTCAACTGCTGGCTGGACTGTCAGATCAAGGTCACATCACATGATGCACGGGGAGAATGACTATAGCCTAGGAAAAGACAGGTGCACGTGTACTGTTAACAATTGTTACAACTGAAAAATTTGGAAAGCTGACTTACTGTACATCATGTGGTGATCCTTACAAGTAAGTACCGTATGGGTATTTTATATTACCATTGACAGGTACCTGTATATATATGAACCCTTTAATATTGCATCTGTCATTAAAGGCTATCATAAAAATTAAGATAATATTTTGCCCAAAGGATTTTAACATTGAAAGTAAGATGTGCTCACCAATATAGTTTGAAATGTTAAAGCTGCAAAAAGAATACATGAATAATGATAATGACCATTTACTTTCAATTATATAAAAAACTCCCATTTCAGAGACAATTTGCTACAGTGTTCTTTTAACATAAAAGACAAATGGTTACACTAAAGATTTTTATTTCTCCAGTAACTCTGAGAGTGATTTGATGGCCTGGCAACGATCTGTTCAGGAACACCCAGGCACATAAATTGTGTGAAGATAAGCTAATCTGCTGTGTATCTGGAGCCAAAGCAATAGTAAAGGATCCTATTGTATTTTCTATGCTGACGCTAACGAGCTTTCTACATAATTGGGAGAATGTCTGACAAGAAAGAAAAATAAAAATGGAGATCACGTGACCAGTGTGCCAATCTTGTAGCCAAAGGATCTAAGATCCTGTGAAAAAAAACCTTTTTTGATTCTTTGTTTCCTCTGCTATTCATTTTCTTAGATTTTGACCCACATTCTGCCCTGGAATGTACAGATTCTAAATTCTCCCAAAAATGTTCTATCTGTTTACATTTGCTAAAACGGAATATACATTTTCCCTAGATACAGGAGTCTCATATGAAGCATGGAGATGTTTGAAGATGTTTCAGGCAAAAATATGCTAATTTCAGTTTATCCTCCTCAAACTAAATCAATTTTTTAGAACTGGCAGACTTTGATATTATTTTGATCATGAATCATACATGACAGATCAAAGCTGACAGAGGATGAATGTCTAGTTGCAGGTATTTACAGCCCTGAGGAACTGTAGGTCTTATCTGGGTGTGGTAAATACATGGCATATTAGGTCCCTTAGCTTAATCCCTATCCTACTTTATCGCTCAGCTCAACATAAGTCATTTTCCTAAATCGATTACTTGTTTACCTACCAAGTTCTTTTTATTGTGGTAAACGATACAGATATACTGTACTACAAGTCATAACCACATCACCATGCCAGTGTCTGCAGCTCCTTTTTAACTACTAAGTCATTCTGTGCCCCTTGCACATTTCATATTTTTGCTCAAAAATAGACAGTGCAGATGTCCTATGTGATTAGTGTAGAAGTAGTCAACTTCACTGTAGTCTGTTCACTTGCCTCACTTTCTCCTGTAAGGGTAGCAGTATTGGAGGCTCCTACTGCATTTCCCTTGTTTGAGCATTGTGTTCAAAATATAACAAAGGGCAAATCTCCCAGTAACGATGACATCCCTTCTGCATTTTAACTGACTTTTTAGCCCCAGTTAGGTCTACTTTTTCTGACATACATACAGCTAATGAGAAAGGCTTTTTTTCCAGAAGCATGTGAACAGTACTGTTAACACTGTATTTCCATTACTGAAATAAGATAAAGACCCCAAAAGCTATCATCACATCTCACTAATTTACTCAGACACCAAAGCTATATGCTAAGATGGTTTCACACTGGTCAAGTTTATATGAACACACATTTGCTCATTAAGATCAGATGGGCAATATTAAAGGTCATCTGCCCTGTTATAATGTTCTCCATCTTTATACACGCTCCCGTCTCCCCCGATAACGTTTTGTCATTACAGGCTGTGAAGGCTTTTGATCAGTTTGAGTGGAAATTTCTAAAGTCCGTTCTGGACTACCTTTTTATTGGATTAGATGTTAGTAATATGATTACAATTTGACACGGTATCCCTTCAGCAGTGGTGTTGACAGGCAACAAGCTTTCTTCCTTATCTGCTATATCTTTTGCCCACTTTCAAGTCTTGTTTGCCTTTTGAACTCCTAGCCTCACTTTCATTACTTTCATCACAGTATTATTACTGTTAATAAAACTCAACACTATACATACATCACACTATGCATCAATACTGTATATACGTTGCAATATGTAGATAATACCTCTCCAACCCAGCCTCATCTGCTAAATATTTTCAATGACTTCGGTGTTAAACCAGAGTATAAAATCAATTGGTACGAGTCAGTACTGACATTCAATTTCGCAGGGGAGCGAACTGGCCTGTCGGACAGGACACCAAATATTGTGCCTGCCTGATTTTCCAAAACAAATGCAGAAGTCGCATATCTTGTTGGCCTTCAGAGTTCCTGTACAGAATAGTCTTACAATGCATGTTGCCCGATCTGTTTTAAAGATACACATTCTTCTGCCAAATTACCACGACTCTCTGAATATATAAGCTTTGACTTCACCCCGCACTGTGGAGGCAGCAGGACTAAATTACAGTGAATTACGCATTGAACTGGGAAGAAGCCAAGGGGGGTCACCCTGGAAAATCTTTCTTTGAAGAAAATTGCCTCATTAGCAACTCTTCCCCTCAAATTACCCCGCTTGACTTCAGCCCAACCAAATAACCTAAGAAAAGTAATTCTTAAATAGTGAAATGGCTTTTAAATTCAGTCCCTTACTTACATTTAAAAGGGAAATAAGATTTCCAGAGTCAGGCATTGTGTCAAAAAGCAGAGGAAATCTTTACCTGACTGGAAAACAAACCAACCATGGACCCTCCATCCTACAGACATGTCACTGTGAAGATGAATGTCCCATTATCTTTGTTGGGATTTATAGTAAAACATAAAATGTAACTTTATTCAAGAAAGTCTTAAAAGCACCATGTGAAGATTATATTTTGATTTTTCCTCTCTGAAAATGAGATTTTTAACTGTCAATCCAGACTTTAATCCCAAATGATAAATTCCTTTTGCCCCACAAAAAAACTTTTCTTCCCACTTCACGTTAATGATAAGACATCAACACCACAATTACCACATTAACCACAGTTACCACAATAAAGACAGAAATAAAACTGCTTCCTGCATCAAGTGCTTTGGAAAAAGGAACTCTACATACAACATACATACTACATGAAGTACAGAACCCACTCAGGCAACATCTGCACTGACAGCCCCACCACAGAGCACATCAGGCAAAGAAGTGAGACTTTGCTTCACCAATTGAATTAAAGAGGGAACTTCACAAAGATGAGAATTTGTAAGTCCCACAGCAGAATTTAGCTTGTATACTGAGGCTAACATTCCTGCTTTTATGAGCACTGCTTTCGAATCTCTAATGACCAAGTAGGCAGGGCCTTAACATCTCAGTTGAAGGATGACATCAGCTACCGCAGACCCCAGTCCTTCTGAGGCACTGGTTTTTGGAAATGTCTAATCATAGGAGAGACGGTCCCCAAATGTTAACCCATTACAGCAGCACTCTGGTTGTCCTTGGAGGTCCACTACTGACCAGTCCAACCTTGTTTAGCTTCTGAGATATCACAAGATTTGGCTATAAAGTGATAACACTGCACATAATTCAACATTTTACTAAAAAACAGAAGGCATAAATGTTCCTAAACAACACAAGGTGGCTGGCTCTCCCAAAGAAAGGGAGAGTTTTTGTACATCACTTAAAAAGCAAAAAAAAAATCTTTGAAAAACCTACCAAGTGGACAAATTTTTCTTTGATTCATTTATGAATATTTAAAAAACAAGTCTACCATCCAGTTTACCAAAAATAACAAGTGAATTCTAATGCGGAGAATTAACCTTAAAGCACCTGGTTTTGCAAAAGATTAAATATTTTACAATTCTGAAAACAAAGAAGGTTTCTCCAGCAACCCTGGACTAATATTCTAGAAAGGTAAAAAAACAGAATTTGTTTCAGACCTAGAAACGTATAAGTGCAGATTAGAATTCAATTAATTAACATAACTCAGGATAAATTACTGAAGCTGGCATTTTAATTACAAATGGGCCAGATGTCTGTCAAGGTAAAAAAAAGTGATGGGAACCTACATGTGCTTGTTTAGGAATAAAGCAAGGCTATTTCAACCGTAAAATTCACAAGGCTTTCTTAATCTTTTTATTTAAGGGGTAAGATAAGAAAATGGCTCTAAATGAAGCATTAAAAATAAAAAATTAAAACCTGAAAAAAAATGTAACACTCTTATTAGTTTAGGAACAAAGGAGGAATACTGAATACATTGATCAGATAGAGAAGCCCAAGATAGTTTTTTACTTATTGTGATCATAACATGCATTTTGTAATACTGGTCAGATTAATTGCCAAATCTGAAAATAATCAGCACATTGCTCTTATTGTTGTTTTTTTTTTTTGCCTGCGTGTGGAAATACATGGCAGCCTCTAAGAATATGGTGTCAAATAACCGAAATATACATGCTGCCAGAGAAGGTACACACAACACCTATTTAACCACCGCTCATTTAAAATCGTTAAATGTGTAAAGCAAGCAGTGCGAACAGCTTAAGGGAGAGTTCAGGGGAATGGCTATTCAGTAGCTTGTCACTTCACCAATGATAATTGCTCCAGTGATAGCCATGCCTCGAAGAGCACCTGCAATGCAGACACATACTGTACGTTCCCAGCAGATAGCATGAGGGACTGAACAGTACATTTAACTCATTGTACCTTAGGTCTTGACATGGGTTGAGAGCAATATTAAGACACCAGATTAAAAGCATACTTTCCTGGTGGTACTCATGGAGACATGGATGCACCTCAAACATCACCATTCAGTGGCAAGGAGTTAAGAAACTAACCTATTTACAGACTAGTTTTTCAAGTAGTGGGACCCACATGGACACAGATATAGGTCTTGCTCTGAAAGGGGTATAATCCAGGTCTATTTTGAGACATCCAGAAATATATCCTAATCTATTTTTTTAGAATCTCACACTGGATGATGAATCCTCACTGGGGCCACAAAAGCATCACTGAGTAAATCTGATGTATCTTTTCTTTTTTTGTGCTGCCCTCATTCTGTTGTTGTTTTTTTTTTAATCACTGCATTTTTAGAATTATCATGCATGTATGAGACTACAAGTAAACCAAATATACTGTCACACAGAACTCCCGGACATTAAAGATCATCCCGATCTGATCTTATAAAGAAACCAACTTTTTGAAGAAATCTGAAGAAATTATTAAAGATTTGGTGGTATCTATTGGTTCATTTCTCTTCTTGCTGAATCCTCTAGTCTAGAGACAACATGAATCCATGACCCCTAGGAGAGGGTTTGGTCTGAGTGTACTGCAGCTTTAGGCTCTGCAGGGTTTTTCTGAGCAGCCAGATAGGTTAAAAGAAAGAATTAATCATCTTAGCTTGGGAGTTTCAAAGGAACTGGCCATGCCTCATACTCTAGCAAGACCTTACTTTTATTACATAAAAATGTAAAAGGAGAAAGTCAAAACGTTTTACCATCGGTAAGAATAATAATAACAATAGGCACTGAATATTACAAGGATATTTTATGTGAAGCAGACAAATTAATAACTTTTATACCCTGCAGACTAAACTATTTTTTCACTGTTTATAATGCAGACTTTCTTAAGAATCTGGCACTTTTTTTTCACATTGTGTTTGTGTTGCCTCTGGTGTGAATGTCAATTACTGCTTCAAATCTGCCCTATAAAATTGGGTTATGTTTGGCATGTACAACTGTCCTGAAACCACAGAAGTAAGAAGGAGCAAATTGAACTGACGCCACTGTCCCAGATGTCTCTTGTCCATCCACAGTTCTTTTATGTGAGGCCATGTTTGTAAATAACCATTAATGATTAAAAACTGTGATATAAAAATCAAGGGTGTTGCCAATTCTGACTGGATACACTGCAATACCTTATTTGAAAAAGTGTCCACAAATTACAACTTTACTTTCTACGAGTATACTCCAAAATGTGTTTTGTATGGCAGCTCTCATTAGTTGTTGTCTGTTTTTTTTTTAAAAAAAACATCCCTGGTAACTTTTTAAGGAAATGACAGATCTTAAATTATTTATTTTAGAACTGATTCATTTTCAGTGGCTTTGATTATTTTTTTAAACCAAATTCAGTTTCATAAAAGCTCTCTTTGAACAGATTAAACCATTCAAGCGGCTTCAAAGTAAATGTAATTTAAAATATGCTAAAAGATTGCTGAAATCAATATTGTGAAATTCTATAAGGCACCTTCAGTCTTGTGTTTGCAGAAAGACCTTTTGTTTTTACAAAAAGGACAACTTAACAACATGCATGTAGTATATTTAGGTAACATTTTATTAAATGCACAAACTTTTTCGACCCTGGAAAATGGATTTAGTGACAAAACAACAGTAACATTAGTCATAATGTTTTGTATAATTCCTGTAGATTCTGACAAAAAAACACTGGCATATCAAAATTGCAAGGGACAACACTAATTACTCTGCAATTACGTGAAAGATCTCTGCACTCTGCTCTCAATATTGTACTGTGGACTGAATAAGATTTTATAGCGAAAGTTCTAATATTATTATTTCCCTACGTTACAAACCTAGTATTCCACAAAATGAATATCAGATGTTCTACATTTGAGATACAGCCTCATAACCTCAATAAAAGAGATTACTTTTGCCCTTTTAAACTACAGCTACATTGCTTAGTTGCTAAGTTCTCATGAGAGAAAGACTCAGGGAAATTCTCACAATGAAGCTTCACACACAATGTGAACTTCCTCGGTCAGAAGGAGTTTAAAAATATGAAACAGAAACAAAGCAACTTAATTACTCCTGCATTTTCCATGGTTTATAAGTGACCTTCTTCGCCTTCGGTAGGGAAGACCATGTTGAGGCAATGAACTGGCTCAGCTACTGCTGGGACCAGTTAGGGCAGAATCACTAAAGGGATTCTGGATTCCCTAGGTAACCAGTGACTGCGTTGCCTGTCAGAATGTACACTCACAGCATGTGCTCTGTCTCTCTCCTGCTTATTCTTCTGGTTCACATGTGAAAAAAGGAAGTTGGTCTGATATAGAGGAAGAGAAAGGGAAATTTTCAAAACAATTCAACAGCAATAAACAATATAAGATGAAGTCTCTGCCAGCATGTAACAGGATACAACATTTGCTAAACAATAAAGGGTTTAAAATGCTCAAGTGCAGCAAACGCACTGAAACGTGAGTATTGATGTCATATAATCTACATCCATTTGAGATGTTATAAAATCCAAAATGAGGGTAAACCAGAAATCTTGGCAGCTCAGCTTTCCCAAGTGAAGCTACTCCTTTCAACTTTACTAATTCAACCATCTTTCAGTGTGTAATATCAACAGGTTATTTAATATATGAATGATATTCTTTGTGTCCTGACCACTTAACATGCATATATAAATAAATATAAAGTATTTGATTCTAGCTTAGTTGACATTATGTGCTTAAAGTCATGCTTTTTTATTCACTGGAAGTATATGCTGCTGAAATATTCAAATTGTCAAATTGTTATATTAGATTGGTGGAGTTATAGTTATGTTATATTGATGAAGTTCTTAAAACTTCTTTCAAATGTGTTTGGAATGGACTGTGTTTAAATCCAGCTATTTAAACAGGTAAAGATAAAAAAACAGCATTACGGGAGAAAGTTTTTTATAAACAATTTTAATTGACGGGTCACAAATTTGCCTCTCTGAGTGCACAGAAAGAAAATGGTTGATAATTATGAATTTGTATGGAAAAGAGGAAGTGTAACAGATTCCATTCTAAGTAAAAAAAATGTGAAACAAATGCAAACATTACTCTAAAGACCTATGGTATATTTCTGTTAGATGAATGAGATACCAGTAGAAACTATGTGTTTGTCTTGACCATGACTCACAAAAATTGATTCAGGTCTAGATGACCTTAGGCTAAGTGAAGGAAAACACAGAAAACTGTGTAACAGGGAGATGATGCGCTGATCCATCCAAATCTATCCTTGTTTTGATGTGTAACATGACTCGATAAATTCTAAAACATAGTCTTTATAAAGAAAAAAATAACCAAAATCACTGCTTAAGTTAATTTAATTTAAAGAAGTATCACAAAACTAAAATAGCATTTCCAATGTTAGGAGATATTGTGTAGCTCAAGAAATAAAAGAAAAATTTGATTAGGGAATCTAAGCAAGTTTAAAATTAAAGTTAAGAAGTTTAAAACAGTTTTAATTTGCATATGAAATACAGTAGTAGGCAAGTCTATTTAAAAAAAGTCATAACAGTTCTTCACATTCAATACTTAAATACTCATGATATTTGAACTGGAATGTTAATTAACAGAAGAAGCATACCACTTACAACACTCAGAGTTCAAGTAATGGTTTTTTACATTAAAATTAAAATTTTACATTTTAAGTGAAACGAGTTTCTTGTACGAGTTCTGAGGAGCAAAAGCAGACCCCACAGCAAAACAGCCTCTAATGATTCATTCATTTTCATACAAAATCTATTCTCCCAGTATCACTGCAGACAGACCACTACAAAGAACATGGGCCTTTTCCTGAGCTGCTGGTGTTCCATTAATTTTCCAAAAGGTGGTGTTTGGCAACAGCATCAGAACATGATAAATGCTTAACCAAAGATACAAAACTCCACTTGTAAAAAGTCAGTCTGAATTAAGAAGATGATGATGCTTGTGAAATAAACAGTCCAAATAGCAAAGCAGACATTGCTCTGACCAGATGGGAACTAATTAGCCATCTGACTCGAGGAACACTTGGGCACCCACAAGAAACCGGTATGCAAATGAAGTAAAAGGAGACGAAGAAGCAGACATGCAGAAGGAAAAGACAAGAAAAGTAATGAGAAGACATCTGTGATGTTCTTTTTTGGTAAGGGGGAGGGGGTGCAGGAACCACAATGAATTTCTGAAAAGGTGGGTGCTTTGACAGGGGTCCCATTAAACACTATGATCAACACTAGCAAATATCATGACAGAAGACTTTCTTTGGGATAGAATGCAATTTTCTGCAGTTTTCTGTTCATTCAGCCATTTTTCCAATGAAGAACAAGAATGACAGTTCAGACATTGCTGCTGATGTAAGTAGTAACCTATACTGATCATCAACACTTTAAAAAAAAGACTATCTTTCATTAATGAAACTGCAAAGCTAGCTAAAAGGCATTAGGATCTGTTTATGGTTGAGCAAAATTCAAGCCAAGTAATAAGATACAACTTTTGGTTAAGCCACAGAAAAACAATTATACAGAGAAAGGTTGTTAGTGCATTGGGGCTACAGTATCTACAACAACTCATATCTACTCCCCTCTACCTACAGTGCATGTATGCCACACATCTATCTGACTCGCTTGTGCATTCCATGAACTTTGTTCCTGCTTCCACCCCCATCTTCATCCTTGCAGCAGCTCCCTAGCTTATTCCTCATTAAAGGTGGAGGAGGAATTTGACAACCCCATCCCTATAGACCAGTTGCTGTTCTCTGTGCTAGGTTACCATAACAAAAGCTTATCTGAATCACACCTCTTCTCCACCCAAAATGGGATTTTAACTGACAGAAACGTTAAATAGAGTAAACAAATAAAATACTTCCACATCCCCAGAGAATTGCATCCGAGATCAGTAGGGATTATTTTGCAGGTCGTTTCATGCACTACAAGGAAGACCAACCAAAATAACGGATTTACAGCTAATCAAGTAACATAAAAGTTGACCATTATAAAGACCTATATGGAGTTGAATCTTATAGGGGTTGAATAATTTTGCTACGCATTGAATAACTGAAATTATAAATAATGCCATTTAACCACACCAAGATGTTTTAGAAGGTGGGAGGAATCCCAATCTGTGACTTAAAGAATGCTGAAGTAGGATTTAAAACGCTGTTTCCACATATCATTGCTTTGTTACTCTCCTTTAAGAAAAAAAAAAACAGTGTTTAAGAAACTTTGCTGCTTTCTAAGGTATAATAAGATATATACTAAGATATAAGATATTGCACTTCAAGGTCTGTAGACTGCTGTTAGATTCCACAGTCTCTTAATCCAAAATCCCCAAAATATGATATGTTTCCATAAATGAGTCTAACATACAGTAGTCCTAACAAAATCTGGGTGCAAGAGGAGACTTTTTAAGGAACCCAAATCCTTTAATACCCTGAGACTTCACCTGTCTTGCAACCACAATGCCTTCCAGGACCATAGAACTGTTTAGACCCCTGATCTATTACTATTGTAATTTACTAATTTACTATTGTCCTAATTACGCAAAGGAATTCTGTCAGGGTCACACTGGGCACCACTTAATGCACTTGATTTCACTCTCCTGTTAAAAACAAAACTAAAGACAGCAGTCCGCTGTAACACTGTCACTTTCTGTCTGGATCATGTCTCTCCGTCCTAATAATGCTTTGAGTATAAATTATCAGGACATGACTTTTAAACCAGTCAAACCCTTTTGAAAAATGTCTTTAATGGGGTTTCATTTACTTTAAGCTCTACTTTGCTAAAATGAAAAAAGATTATACCACTGCAACTTATGTAAAATGTTTCAGTCTTGCATTTTTGGAATATCTTTAAAAACAGATGGGTGAATTTTCACGATGAAGAGGTGTTTCATTGCATATGTTGTTTTGAAATAAGACCACACAAAATTGTAATACCCTGTTAACTGGACTTATCACCGTGTTTCACCAAACAGTGCATCTTCAATGATAGTTCTCTGCACTTCATGGCATTACAAAACTTCTGAATTTCTTCTTAGCCCGCAATATTGATACTGAAAAAAAGAGAATGAAGATAATTCACTTGATGAACCTAATCTTAGGTTCTAACTAGTTCAAAACTAACTGCTGGAGATGTTGTGCACCTAAGACATCTCTATACTGTAATTGAGCTTCATTGGGAACCTGCTGTACAGGGGTCAATCAGGTAAATATATCTCAGGTATGATTGTTTTCTTTATCTCTGCTGGGATGAGTGGCAATTTTCATTTGGCCTACAGCCATGATCACTAGTACTGTGATTGCTAGTACATTGTTTAGATTGTACCGATATACCAAAGCAGACCTTATACACAATTCATCTGGAAAGAAAAGGAAAATATTTTTCATAGGAGAATAGTGGTCTATGAAAGTGATGGGAAGACTATACTCCTTTATCACATGAATCTCCATACTCAGGACAGCGCTGCCAATAAATTATTCACCTTCCCAGTCACTATGGGAGTGCAGAGCATTATTTCAGTAGAGTTTTCTAGTTGTGTTTAAACCTAGGGGGACATTTTGCTACAGCTTGAAATATTTTACCTTAGACTGAGAACCATAAAAAAGACCTTCACAGACCTTGGATTCTGAATATCAAAATACAAAATGTAAGTAAATCATATACCTAATGTACAGTATGTGGAAACTTTTTCATGGGAATGTATTACAAGACTAAACGTGTATACAGTTTATGGGAATGTTAAATATAATACAGTAATCATCAATAATTAATGAAATCCAAAAGTGGTAAGAGCACTAGTGATTATTGTAAGCTCTCTCAGAACCTCAATTCAAGGAAAAAATAATATAGTTCCTATTTTACACAACATGTAACATGGCACTGCTACATTCATCAGGAAGGGACACTGTATTTCAGTCATGAATCAGAACAGATACAGTATTTCCTTTTCTAACACATAAGTTGTAGTGCTGTAGAGGGCTTGACACAATAAACTAACCTTGAAATTCTTTTATGATTAACACCTAACAAAATCTTACCACCAGCTGTCTCTCCCTCGAGGTTGAGCAAAAAGAAAGGGGTCTATTAATATTGTGCTTGTTCTGGTAAGTACTGAAAGAACCCTGTCAAATCAACTAGCTGCCTTTGTTCATATTCACCAGAAAAGTGTCATTTTATATGTCAGAGCAACCCATAGTTATTGCGCAGCTCAGGCTTGCTTTGTAATCTCTCGGTTTGCATTAGGACAGACTACATCCTTTGTTTCAATATAGCCCGTCTGTTACCAAATGAAGATAGCATTCAATGGGGAACTAGTCAATTGCGATGGCTTGTGATAATTTGTGATTATGCAACGAGAATGAGAGACCACACATCACACATATTACGGTGGTGATTAATTCTTTTACAAAACCGAGGGTGAATTAAAAAAAAGTCAAGCAAAACTGAAGATTGTATTAAATATCGTCTTTTATCGAATAAAAAGAAGCAATATTACAACATCCACAAAATCTATCACCCTAGAGCAACGTTAGTGCTGAAACAGCCAATACCCACATTTGACAGAAAAGCAACTAGTTTTAACATGCACGTACAGTATGATACTTTTTACTGTACGGTACGATAAAATAGCGTAAGACATTAGGGACTGCTGTTTATTTTTAAAATTATTCTGTGCAGCCATCAGTGGGATACATTTAAACCAAGAGACGAACATAGCATTACACATAGCCGAACGCATGCACTAGCAGCACTGCAGTATTCCACAAAATACCAATTACTACTAAACTGCGAGATCAGTGAATGCAGACAGTATTCATTCAGTACCAGGTTATGTCATCGTTTGTTCCCTTTCTTCGCAGCCTGCGAGACAGAAAATATTCAATCTGTATCTGCAGACAGGAAGAGTCTAGCGGCGGTGAGAGCAAGCTTTGTTCTGCCTGCATATAATCACATACAGTACAGCAACGTTATAGGAGCCTGTCAAGATACAGCACAAAGAAGCCTCCCTCCTAGATTTGCTCAAGAACCTTAAATGTTTACCCTAAGATCATACACCGGCTTCTTCGTCCACATATGTACACTTACAAATGCAAGACTGATAATAACAATAACTTGGTAACAAAATTCAGGTGATCTTATCAGCGGAATCTGCATATCTCTTTTATTCTTAAAAAAAACCCGAATGATGACTATGATATGAACTGTCAATCATTTTATAACCTTCACACGCATATTGCACATGACACTGCATAGCTACAATTTTTCGTAAATACATGTTGATGAAAACGGCTCGCTCTTTTGGTTTCATGATAATATGAATACTGTACTGCAGGGTGCAATATTTTCATCCATTTCATGGAATGATAATACATCGTACTATTTATTTCAGGATGGAAAAACCACTCAAAATGCAAATGTAGAAGACGGCTGTCTTTTCACCCCAAAACTGCCTTCTCACGTTAAATGAAAACTAAGATTTGTGTTGCGATTATAACTTATACAAGTAACATTAAAGCGTTGAGGTCGTGCTCAGAATCAGGTAAGAGCTCACCTTTTAAATATTTTCATTAACACAGATGCTTGTATCCACATTCGATGGGTGTCTGTTTCTGAAGATGCTTGCATTTAATTCGTTATAACAATTTTCAACAACCTAGCATATACTGCTTCTCTACAGTGTCCAAGTAGTTCTCCCTTTTTCTTCAACGAACTGTGTGAAGTTCCTCCTACCCATCCAGTTTTCAGCCACTACGGGATCATCTGCTAGTCTGAATCACCGCCCAGCGTGCGAGCGAGCACTCCAATTAATCGGACCTAGGGCTTGCTGTGAATTCTGGGAGATGTAGTTCTGGTCAAGCATACAGGCACACACTACACTACACAGTGGGGCTTGGTTAAAATGTTCAGTGCTTGAAGTCTTACTGAAACACCTTTTCCTTGATGTGTGTCGTGTCTGTGAGCATGCTTCAATATAAGAAGATGTGAAGGGTTATAAACAAAAGCAGGACGTTCAGCCCATCTAGGCAATTTGGTAATTAATAGTTAATTGATCCAGCGATCAGTTCATTCGTCTTTTTCTTGGAATAAGTCAGTGTATCAGCTTCAACCAAATGGCTGGGAAGGAGACTCACAAAACCTTTTGAGTAAGTGCATCTTGTTCTTGGTTTTTAGTGCACCAACAGACAAAATCTGAAACAAATGTCCCCACAATACATACACTTTTAAGCTTGTGCAATTTTAAGAGCAAAAGCTTTACTGATCTCTGAAAACCTTTGACCAAAGTATAACAATATGATAATTACATTAAAGTAGCAATGTTTCAGCATGAAAAGCAATTAACATAGTAAATGTGAGAGATTGTCTCTTAATCCTAGATAAGCAACAAAACCTTTATTCTGAAATAACTCTTAAAATGAAATCCTTACATATCCAAATCCACAAACCTCTCTCTGTGCTCTACCTGGCCCAAGCAGAACTGAACAAAAGCATAACATTTAGCCAACTTGTCATCAAATTATTTTTCAATAAACATCAGCAAAAGGCACTATTATTGGTACTATTGTGTAAAGCCATCTCTTCTTCCATCAGCATCTCACTTTTGAAATAATGATTCAGAATCAAAAAAGGGGGGGGGGGGGAGAATGAACAGCAGCCAAAAAGAAAAATCCCTTTTCATCGATATACAGTATGTGAAGAGTGATTTCAGTGTCGTTTTCAGTAAAGAACTGAAATCAGGGGCCCTTTGTGAAGACATCACAGTCCCCTTTAACCAATTCACTTTCCATAGCACTCGAACAAAAGCTGTTCCATCAGCAGCATTCTGGCAATTACTGATTACACACGGCAGAGTCACTGATGATCCAGACCTCCTAAGGCCATTCCGTGACAGTAATCTCCACCCCAGAGAGGCCCTCACCTCTACACACATTGCTGAAAGCTGTGAGGTGATGTTTGTGCACCTGGCCTTCTTCGGCAGCACATTTGTGTCCCGATTTGCGCAGCAAAACCGACTGCAAAGGCCGTACGTTGTGCAGAAAAGAGCTCGAGTCACGTTTGCAGCAGGATTTCGGAATTCCCGTCTGGATCCTTTTCCCCAGAAAGAGGAAAATACAGTAGCAAGCCAGAAGAAAGAAATCAACCATTCCAAAATGGCAAGTGTCTTCTAAAGATTATTTTAAAGTCACTGAAATTAATTCAAAGCGTCTGCTGGTCTTTTCTGCCTTTTTTAAAATGTTTATCTTAATATGCAAAATATTATTCCAAATTGTCCACAGCATTATACAGGAATGCTGAGAGTACATATTCTCAGCAGGATATTTTGCAAAACATTTAGCCTGTCTAATGAAACAATTAAGCAAAATTTTGAAAGAAGTTCAACCTAAAAGCAATTATTTTTTGAGGACGAAGACTAATGTAGAATTGATTGTATCACTATTAAGCATTCGGATAACTATATACATGACATCCTCTGTCCTGATTCTACTGAGATAAAATCTAAATATAGCCTATGAGAAATGGGTAAAATACTCGTTTTTATTTTCTACAGTGAGACCTTATGTTGCTGCTTCGGCATCTTTTAGCCTCCATCCATGATCATAAAAACACATAAGTACACAACTATTGCAAGGCTGCAAATACTGTATAATTTTTGTCTTTGGGTTTTATAAAAAATATAAACAGCAATTATCTTTCCATAATTTGTGTTATTATTCACTTGCATTTTCACTCCTTAGCTGTCCAGGAACATAAAATTGAAGGGTTGAAAGATTTTATAATGTATGAGGCTAACTCTGCCAAAACCACTTTCTGAGGATTTCAATGTTAAGTTTACAGACAGAGTCAAAGTTTACAGACGTGGTCTTATAGTTTGAGGGGAATGACAAAATAAAATTGGCTAGAATAACAAATATGACATTCAGGATTAACCTTAACAAACAAAGTGACAAATGAGTGAGAGATGATATGAATGTCGGTTCTCAAGAAGCAGTTTTTTTGACGTAAACAGATAGGTCAGGATCTGTTTGGCCCAAAGCATGCTTTTATCACTATGTGTGTAAAATCACATCTGCTCAGACTTCTTAGACATGGCTACTGCCAAAGGCACCCCTTTAAACTGAACGAAAATTGCTTTTTATTAGGATTAGGAGGTTATCACACACAGAAAAAATGGAAGCAGAGATCCACAACCAAACCCCATGGACACATGCTAGGAAAAAGGACATAAAATATTTTTTCAAAAAAATATAAATTATGATGCTTTCTGTTTTCCACTGACCTTAACAAACTTTAAGTTTGTTTAAGACACAAATATAGAATACTGTAGGTCAGGGGTGGTGGGTTCGCAGAATAGTACATGTGTCTGCAACTATAAATGTAACAGGTTTATATATATGCTAAAAGTCTAAAACCATAAAAATTAATACATCACATCTGATATTTTTAAAAAGTCGCAAAAAGCAGATCACTCATTTTTTCTGTTCATTCATTTATACAGTGTTTCATAGATCGATTTAAGGTTTACTATGATCTTCATTTTATAAATGATTATACAATTTGATGCCACAATTTATAAACAAAATTATTATACAGTAACATACAGTAGTCCCTGTATTAGGAGGCAGGGAGATTAATTTGTAGCTTAACTTTGAGTAATCTTAAGTTTTTGTTTGCAGTTTGTTTAGGTTTTTGTTTGCAGATTTAAGTTTTGTAATTTGTTTATCACTGTTGTTCATCTAACAAATTCTCAATTCTCAGAGAACACAGCTGCCAACACGTTTTTTGCAAACAAGGTGGTTAAGATTATAATTCATCTACGGTTCCATTTAAGATTTTTTTATCATAATTCTTTGACACTAAATCAAAAGATTGGTTGTGTCATGTATACTTGAGTGTTTCAGGGTTTCTCTGAATTCTATTCAAATATTATTCCTTCTAGCTAAAAATGGCATTAGTATACATTGAAAAGTGAAATATCACCATTTAAAAATTGTTGCAATTTATCTGAAGTCTGGCATAGATTTCCCAATATTAACAAATTGTACCTTCAATGTATTCATGATCTTACATTTTGTTTTTGAATAAGCAGCAGATGCTAGAGTTTCTCTTTTAATAAGTTTGTATATAATAAAAAGTATGCTTTAAAAACATTTTGTTTCGAGCTAATTTCCACAACCAATTCCTTTAGTTATTAAGTGTCTTTAGTTATTATGTTTTTGAGTGGTAACAGAAATATAATATAATGCTTAATTTGATGGTATAATGCCATGATGAATTTTGCTTTAGTTTCAAAAACTGAGTTAATATTCAAAACTAAACAATGTGATAATTTTTGAGATAGCAAAAAGCTTTCATGTGTTATATCAAGTTGCAAGAGCCAAATGCATTTGCATGCCCTAAAAGACAATCTTTTATGAGCTGCTGTAAAAAATGTAGTACATCATGCTATCACACTACAAGACTAAACAAGTCTACTAAATGACAAAGACATATGATTCTGAAAATGTTTTTATTATAGTTTCATCTGTAATGTAATTTACTGTAGGCACTAATAACTATTTAAAGCCACAATTGCAGTGTGTCAGGTCCATCTGCCCTATTATAGTCCTTGTGGTAGGAATCACAGTAGTCTTTTTAATATTCCACAGAAGAAGTCTCAGCCTTTGACTTTAGCTTCACTGAACACATAGCGTTCCAGGCTAGCTAACCACACTAAGCTGGTATTGCATCAGTGTCCCCATCTCCCCATCTACAGGTGTGTATCCATTAATCAGTCATGTCCTCATTATTTTGGACAAACACCTACACTATCAGAAAACAGTTCAACACCACCACTGTAATTAAAAACAGACATCATACATCATCTTGTTTACAAAAAGCTAAACCACCTTTTACCTTTTCAAGCATAGGCACCACAGATGGATTTCTAGTTTGATGCAAAGGAGTATTTTCACTATAGTGAAAGCTTAGATAAAGAAAGCCTACCATCTCCCAGTATTGTTGAAAATACAGTTTATCTAGGAAATTTTAATTCTATGGCACTCATTTTTTGGCAACATACCAGTCATGGGGAAATGACTCAAAACATAATCTTCATTGTTTGTTATTGATTAATTGCAGACAGACCGCTACACAAGAACTGAAACAGAGCCAGCATTCAATTACAAAATATTTGTGACTCTGAGACACTGATCTTCACTAACAGCCACGGTTGCCATACCTAACATTCCTGGCTGATCCTGTTTGGCCAGGGACACTGCTCTTTAATCAAAAAGTGCATCCCTGACCCAGCAGCAGCCTATGAGAGGACAATACACTTCTAAAGAGACAAGTAATTCCCAACTCCTTCAGATATTAACACCTCCCATCAGCCCTGATTCAGCTGGCCCACCCTGTTCCTCAATACCCCTCTTTATCCCTATTGAGCCTGGCAAATGATCTACCAAAAGTCCACCTGTACATGACCCCTTCAGTCTCAACTGTATTTTCTCAAGTATTCCTATCTCACTGAGTCCCACGACCTTGTTAGCCAGCTCATTCTGTTACTAATGGGAACACATCTCTGGAGCTCTTTGTCTTCCTTCTCCCACCTTCAGGCTGAAGCCTTTTTCCTCCTAGCTGATCTTAGGAGCCCCTTAATTAGTCCCGAGGAGTGACAAATTACACACAGAGCCTATAACACCAGCTCCTTTCCTTTATGTGGAATTTTTACTTCTTCTGAATTTCACTCACTTACAAATTGCTCATACAGAGCAGCTGTGTCTCATTTAACAGTTTTTCCAAATTAACAGCTGGCCACCCTGACAAAAGATTAATCAAAAACTCACTGTGCATTGTTTCTCTGATTGATAACCAGCTCTAGATGCACTACACTTAAGAATGTCAGAGGCATGCAAATTTCAACAGTTTGTCAGCCATTCCACTGAAATATTCTGTTCAGCAGCTTATTGAATATTGAAAGGTAGACAGTAAAAAAACTTGTCAGAAAGAAAGATCAATGCTTTAATTAAACTCAGAAGATAATTCAGCACATGCAATTTGTATTTAATTCTGGAGGGTGAATAACTATCCTACATATTCACAATACATGATACAAAATAGGATTGAAATCTACCATGGTACACTGGCTGTAAGTACATTCCTTTTAAAATGATATTTTATTGCCTGTAAGTCAACAGCTGGCAATTTCAGTATTTAATTTTTACATTTGTGGCCTATGCAGCTCTGCCCCTGCAGGGATTCAATCCAACTCCCTCTGGAACCTCCCAGTTCTGAGCTAAAAAGCACCTCCTCAGAGAGCAGTAAGACCTCCTGCAGCCAAAAGGCCAGGTCCCCACTCACAGTGCGATTCAGCAGCATCCACCTTTCCTTGGGGATCACATCATCTTCTCAGACATCCCAACTTTGAAGAATTGATTTCGGGGGGGGGAGGTCATCCAGTCCAGTCCAGTTGAATAACCTCACTTTCTTTGCAAACTTTCGTTGTACAGAAATGCGGCTTGTTTAGCAGGTTTGAGCAGATTCTCAGATGGCTCAAGGTCATATTGTATACTTAAATAATTCGCTGATGGTTTTTCAGACCGGGGGTGTCGCCAACAGAAAAACTTGGGAGCGGGGGGGCAATTTCCAGGAGATTATAGATCACCTGCGGGAGTCAGGGAGGAGTTGCTGATTTCCGGGAGACTCCCGGAGCTTCCGTGAGACTTGGAATGTCTGTCTTCCAGCAGGCTCAAGATGTCCTGTTACACATTAATGTGTACAGAATTTGGCATTGTGTTACCAGGCAAGATGTCATGATAACAGAACACAGATGTGTACATAGGGTGTGCCACCTGTTGGGCTGAAAATAGCCAAGCCAGTCTTTTCAAAGTTGGCATTTTTTTGTGAGTACACCTACAACACATGCGGTCTTAAAGCACTTTGAGATCCTTAACCACAATGTTAAGCCTAGTTCAGCTGTAACATTCCTCTCGTTGGCAGCTAAAAGTGGGAAAGTAATAACACAAGCCAGTTGCTTCTGAAAGAGAGTGATTTCCTAAAGCAACAGAAAGGGACATTACGCTAGGAGCCTGAGGGCATGCATGACAACAACATCAGGAGTAACACACAGTCACTTAGAGCGAAAGGACAGGGAAAGAAAAACAAAAATGTCTCAGTTGGCCTAAGGGTCTGCTGAATAAAAATCGTTTGAACTTTGCAACTTACTAGCCTAATCAATTTATGAATCAAACACCACTGACAGACACAAAGCACACCGGTGGTACCCGGGATGCCGGCAGCAAGGGTCAGCTTCTTGTTAAACAACTCCATGCTGCAGGACTTCTTACTCTGCCTGTATCACAGACTGAAGAAAACCCAACTTAGAAACATCAGTGATTTATACCAGACATGGGCTAAGAGAAAAGGAGACAAGTCAGTACCAATATTATCCCTTACCAGATCTTCTCTAGAACCAGTACTGGTAGTGTGCAGTACTGTATAGCTGGCTTGTCATCGTGAGGCTAATTTAACCCAGGTGGACTCTCTCTTCTTCCGAGCATTTTACTACTTCTTTTTCTACTCAATGAACTTGCTTTCCTCTCTGCAAGGGTGCCATTATACTACGGTGTTCATAGTAAATGATGCCTCACATTCACTACACTCAGAGTTTGAAAATTAGCATCTGGATGACATTTGGTACATCTAGAGTACCGAAGTTTATAAAAAACATTTTAAGAAGTCATTCATTCCGAGTGCCATTACTCTTTCAAACTCTGATGTATGAGCCCCTTCAGAGCATTGCATTGACATCATACATATACACATACAGCTCACACTCAATCTTACATTTCACACATGAATCTTACTGTACTACATTATATAGTATTGTATTGTTATTTAGTGTATATTACATTGAATGTATACAGCTGTAAAATCCATTCAATGTTTTGTGTACTCCATATATCCTCCTTTTTATTGTTGTTTCAAAGAGCCCCCAGGTAATTTTCCACTGTATGTGGACAATAAAGTAGATTCTGTTTCTGCATGATATAGAATATCCTGTGAAGTTGATTTAAAAGTAAAAAGGTAACATAATTGATTATGATGACAATCTGGAGGTTAACCTTTGTATAAAAGCCTAATAACATCACTGTGCAAGTAGATCTTGCATAGCAGGCTGAATGTTAAGCTCTCTCTACAGTACGTAAGCTGCAGTAGCACAATTGAATGCCTTTGCATTCTATAGAAATATTCTTCTTGGCAGCTGGAGAGTGTGAACGAAATCAATTCCCATTTGTCTCCAGTCAGAGGAGGATCGAACCAGAACACCGCAGCGACTGTCCAGCCCCTTCTGCAATGTTCCTGCGGCCAATGTTCCTGTGATCAAAATGAGTTCATTTATGCTCTGCAGCAAAAAACAAATGTGGCATTAAGATTATATTGTTGGGAGTGCCATGGTGCAGTGAGCAAGCCTTTACACTCACTGCTGGTGGGCTGTGGGTTAGAGTCCCCACTGCAGACACTGCTATCGAACCTTCAGTGAGGTATTTTGCTCCAGTTGTTCCAATCCACCCAGTTTTATAAGAGAGGAATTGCAATCAACCAGCATCTCATCTGGAGGGTGAGTCACGTGCTCTCTAGTCTGCTCAAAACCAGGATCAGCTTGGTGATGGACTTAACCTGTTTTAATGTCTTACCATCCGTATACATACAGTATACTGTACACCTACAGGGCTCCCAAGTGATTTGACTAGTAAAGGATGTTTTGCTTTGAGGCCAGGTCGCTGCTCCATCACTCCGACATTGCTGGTTTGCACCAGTGGCGGGGTAGGTTTGAGTTATTCCAAACTGGGTGGATGTATAATATTTACCAATTCTAAATCGACAAATGTATTTTTTTTTTACTTCAAAAATATTCAGATATCTATTCTTGCCATTAAATATATGCTGAAATGATACATTTAGCAAATTCAATGATTCATTTAGTATTTTAGTGGTCTTCAAGTTAGATCTAAGATGTTGTAGTTCAAGGGAAAGGAACAATGTCACATTTTACAGATGTGGAGTAAGGCTGTATAATTTTAAGTCTGAACTGTTTATTATCCAAAGAAAACCTCCTCATACAGCACAGTCTTCCCACAACTCTATAAAGTATCATTTCTGGTCATGGAGAAACAAACGTTTTAAGAACTTATTTTATTAGTGCCCTCATATTAATTTGTGTGAATCTAGAATTAATTTGCCACAGCTATTAAATTTAATTACTGTGGCATTTTGGAAGAGTATGCAAGTTTATGTCAGCAACTGTAAGTCTGCAGCAAGTGATTCTTGACCTGGTGGCACTCCACATATTTCAGTCCCCATTGCTTAAAAAAACCATGCTGTTGGAACCTGACGACTCCCTTAGTTTTGCACTATACCCTATCATCCCTGTAAATTCACTTACCTGTATTACACTTTACAGTGATGAATTATCATTTCCTATACAATTACTTTGTAATTCCTCTGCTACTAGGCACCTATTATATTAATGCTGGTATATTGTAAAGATTGAAAATGATTTTATCTTCCTTGTTTTGTTTTTTTGTTTTGCTTGTACACTTTTTTATTGACTTGTATATAATACACTTATCATTACTGGTCTAAGTGTAGTGCGAACCATGAAGGTTGAGGGAGACTATATTTCATGGATTGGAAACAGTAATTTAGCTTTTACAATACCCAAACAAATAGGGGTTAAGAAAACACCAGGCACAATGAAAAGCAATTAGAATAAATTATTAAAACCTTCCTAATTGTTAAAGCTATGTCAAAAACATACCCATAGTCATGCGAGTTCTGGCACAGCTTTAGCAAAAGACTAATAAGTCAGAGGCAACTAGGATAAACACATTTATTTACAACAACACAACTAGCTGACGCACACTGATACACACATACAACATAAAACATAACGCTATTTATAAAAAAAGGCATCTGGGAAGCCTCTGATCTTAAGATCCAGAAAACCCAGAACCAAACATCACCAGCTAGGAGAGAAAATCTTTAGCCTGAGGGTTCCACCTATAAGGCATCAGAGTATCCTAATATAAGAGAACTGCAAGCTCTCTTAAACAAGGTTCAAGTTACCTAGGTAGAATCTGGTCTTCAAGACTGATCAGAATAAGGTCCACTCTCCTGACATGCTTCTTCACGATTCCTTTTCTCTCTCTGTTCCCCCTCCATACATCCTTCCTCCAAGTCTCTCTCTCTCTCTCTCTCTCTCTCTCTCTCTCTCTCTCTCTCTCTCTCTCGTCTTTTGTCCTGCATTTTTGGACTGATGATGACGCTAATGATCTACCAAGGAAATATTAACTAGAGTGAACCAGGAGATTCCCCTTGACCCTCTGTGTTTACTGGTCCTGCAGCTGGGTAAACCGCTCACTTTTTTAAAAAAATTTAAACTCTGAGAACTGCAAATGATAGCTTGATGTAAAAAATGACTACTTTTCTGGATGGGCTTTCCAGGAATGATCATTGGTTTTCTTATTAAAGCCTGGATGAAACTGATCAGCATTCCTATAGCAACTCGTAAACCCACATTGTCAAGGGCACAGGCTTTTTTTCTGCTGGAGGGCATGAAGTACTGGGCTTGTGGGTCAATGTTTTAATTTATCCTGGCCTTAATTAATGCAAGTCAGAAAGGGAGATGCAAATGGTGGAGCTGGCTTTATGCTGTGAGAATTTAAGAACTAATCAAAAGGCAAGTGAGGAAAAGCTACATTAGTCATGTTTCTATAATTGTAGAGATGCCACAATAACTAACTGGAAAAATAAAAATCACAGATCAAGTACTATGTGCATGCTGGACCATTCCAAAACGTTAGAGAATAGTGGGGATGGCACAGTGTCTCCTGTGTACCACTGTGTACTGTAATTCCTGAAGAGGGTAAAGTACTAAATGGTTATAAGTGCCATGAATGTTAGTTCTTGGGACTCTAGGTCATAGCACTCCTGGCTATCTTGTCAGTTCAGACAGCCTCTATGAGCTGTTGTTGGTGGATAAAAACAGCAGTATGACGCACATCTCAGGCTACTTGAATTGAATGAGCATGCCAAGGAAAGGTAATATATTTTTTTAACTACATCATGCAAGAAAGAGTCTCTGTTTTTTCAAAACTTTAAGTAATTCTAAAATCATTGGGGGTGTACTGTTTGTGTTTCTTTTGCTTAGACTTTTTATTTCTATTTTAAACCGTTCACACCATCGCACAATCTTGAATACCTAATTAAAGATTTAATCTTTAATAAAAATCATTATTTTATTTTAATGAACTGTTCAGAAAATTGTGGTTATTAAAAGTCTTACCTCTCTGTCTTTGTTGTAAGTTATCGATTCCCTTTCAAAAACTGGAACTGGAGACACCTGAAGGTATTTTTTATAACCCATGATGAATTATTTTTGTTCTTAGAGCCAAGTAGACTTTTCTACAGATACAGTATATGGTAGATCAATTCAATTACAGGCTCATATGGATAGTGTGTCAGTTCTACTTAGAATGTGAAAAATAAAAACACTTTCAACACTGATTGACAAATTGCTATATACAAACAGCATAGATTTAAATCTTCTCTGTAATAAACCTCTGAATGTTTTTCTTAAATAACTGAGTTTTTGTGTGAATGTGCTAAGGGAGCTAATTGCGTATTTTATAAAACACATTCTGCCTCAGGCCTTTTACTGCCTGGAAGATAAAGGCAGTGAACACGTACAGTAGATTTGCACAATAATTTTAAATCCTGTGAATTAATTACACACTTGTTTGCAAAACTCAAAATGAAGAAATAGGTTGACTGCCATGTTTCATAACAGTAATCGTGAAGAGGTTATGTTATTCATATCACAAATGTCGCGGGAAAAAAAAAACATTTCATGCTGTAGAAAAACTCAGCGAAACTTTGTAAAGATTACATTTTCTGATAACTAGCCGAACATTGAAATTTTCCAGTGCATTTAGATTCTCTGTTTATTATTGGAAACTACCTGAATATTCATTTACAGTAGCACACACTAGCTTTAATTTATTTAACAAAATATCCAGGTACCTTGAGATACAGTAAATGAGACGTAAATTTAGGTTGTGTTTTTTAGATCTACTTGCTGTAACACCATAAAATGTTGTTTTTTTAAATGAAACCCGTACACGTTTCTCTTTCTTCAGCCTCACTTTCCTTGGAGGAGCAACAGCATTGACTTCATTTCTAAAGTACCTTATTCCACTCTGTGCAGGCAGCATTGTGTAAATCCACACCTGAAGCACCACAATAATCAGATCAAATACGAGAAACATCATTTTTACACATAATACAAAAAAAAAATTGCGGCCAGATCTGAACTTTAATTGTTGTGAATCAGAAGAACATTTTCAAAGTGGTTTTGCAATCTGTCTGAGAGAAACCTAATCTCAAATGTTTTCCTATACATTTCAAAACACAATCAATTTAATTTCCTTCCATACCAATTATGAGAGAAGGTGAAATACTGTTCTGAAATTGCTTAGTTAATAATGAGCGCACATACAGAAAAATGAACAGAGCTTGGGAAAATGTGTCAAGTCTTTTTCCGAAGATTTTGGAATGATTCATTGTTGATCTTGTAGCTCCTACGCCTCCCTTGTGAGTATTTTCTTATTGGCAGTTATTTAAAATGCTAGTGCCTGCCAAAGCGGTGATTTAAAAGCACCTCCTGTGTTGCTACAGACCCCTGGGTGATATGGAAGCACTTTGTCGCATCCCTCTTCTCACACAGTGAGAGATTAGCAAAGTCAGTGTGGTCTGACTGTGCATGGCGAAGATGTGAAACAGGAAGTTTGAGTCTCTTTGGAGCACTGTGGTAGACTAACTCGTCAAAGGTCTTACAGATTTTTTTTTTCGAGGCACTTAAAATATCACTACCATCATTTCAGACAAAGCATAAATCTGAAAATATGAAACTAGGATTACAGCCCAAAAGGGTTTGCAGAACATGCCAGATTGTGCAACTAGCTTTAGTTTCATGCCACCTTGCCCCCACAGGAGCTGGAAGTAGTTTTGATCTTTCTATTTAACTAAAGGAACTAGAGAGAGCCAGCACAGAAATCTGGCTTGCTAGCTATTTGTAGTATTTTGATGCTTATTAATGAAATAGAAACAAAGTTCAGGGTATCCAAAAACATTCAATAGCACGTTTTGAACCTTCTGAAGTAACTGTTCCATTGGTATTATTTACAGCTTAAAATGTCACTAAAATACCCTCTGAAGCCTGGAATAAAGTGTGATGTTAGAAAATAACCCTGACGACTATCAAATATTTTCCCCCTTATTATTGTTCTGGTAATTTAATTGTTTTTTGGACATTTTTTAGTTTTGTTATCGAGTTTAATAAATATTGTGCTTATTCATTTACTGACCTATGTTATTTCTTTTTCAAGAAACACTTATTGATTATGTGTTTCCATGCTTCACCTGAGTTTTGACTTCTACTCCGAAACAGTTGTGTGTTGGCTGTACTGTTTGCTGTCTAGAACATTAGCCAGTAGTTGCCTATCTTGTGTTAGGCTTGGACTGAATTAGACCGGGTTTCAGCAGAGTTGCTAGGCCATAGAGGCCACTCAGGACTCCCTTCTATAAAATATTTCTATCATCTGGGGTGTTTGTGTGTGAAGGCAGAATCAGGAGCACCTACCTGCTTTAGTGACTGTGATGTATTGGGAGAGCAAGTTATTTTCATTTGTGGCGACCCCTGTCAGAGGGAGAGAATTTGTTGCTGACAGCATTTAGGGGAGAGTAACTGAACCTTTTTCCAGACTTGAACAGAGAGGACTGTGAGCGAACCTGTTCCAAGTATTAAAATTCCTCAAAGACATTGACAAAGTCAACACAGTGGAGTTGGTCAAAGCAAACAGTGACACCCCTTGTTGACAGTCTTATCTATAAATACCCAGGTAGCTTTCTGAGGGTCATTAAGCATATTTATTTGACTCAGACTGATGTTCTATAATATGGAAGTCAAAACTCATTAGTATCTGTACCAACAGAATTTCCACTTCACACTAAGCAGTCTGAAAGACTTCTAAGAAATTCTAAATCTCACAACAAAATGAAATACTTTGCCTTGCATGGCACTACACTTTTTGCACTGCCTAAGTCAGCATTCATCTGTGAAGCTCAACACATTGCCCACATTTAGAGGATGTGGATTTTTTTAATATGGTGTAAAGAAATACATTCATGCACCAGGATGTGGCTAAAGAAAAAATATTTTACAAAATGATATAATCTGTTTTGTGAATGTTAA
The DNA here is from genome assembly GCF_055471065.1 of Atractosteus spatula. NCBI lineage: Eukaryota > Metazoa > Chordata > Actinopteri > Semionotiformes > Lepisosteidae > Atractosteus > Atractosteus spatula. The sequence goes on from NC_142711.1 coordinate 59,293,425, forward strand.
TACCCAGAGAATAACTGGTTTTAAAAGGGTTTGAAAAGATTCTAACAGCTTCTGCTTGAGATATTGAACGGTCTCAGAAAGCTCTCATTCTATCTTTATCTGTACCTGCGTGCTGGACTTGCAGTAAAAGATGGTGTACTTTATCAAGAAAACCACTTCCTGTTTTGAAGAAACAACACAACCAGACGTTTACCACAGCGCTACTGAACAAATAAAAAAAACCTTCTATTGCCAATGAGATGCCCATTTTGCACACAGCATCATGCATATACGGTACAGCTGTAATGGCTCACTGCAGACTATCAGAAAAGAATCTGAGATAACACATCATTGGAACATTGTTATAAAAAACATTATTCACCTTTCTCTATTCCAAAATGCCTTGATTTGTCCAGTGCATGTAAGAAAACTAACACTATATTTTGCAAACAAGGTTTCAATTGAGAGATTTTCCCGGCTAAATTCTGGGTATTTGTGACTAACATTGATTTATCCAAATGCAGTAAGCATGTTTTTTCCCCAAGTCTGTTTCTCAGTCATGGGCAAGATTCATCCATTTCATTGCTTTTCACACAACATGATCTCTAGTAATGTACTAGCTTGCCTTTTCAAAAAGCCTTACAGTGAATGGCTGCCAACAAATACCCCTTCCTGCTCAAGTTATTTATTCTTATGCATTTGCCTAAAAAAAGACCCTTAGTAATACAATCCACAGTAATAAAAAATAAATCATTCAAACACAGTAAAAATCATAAAATTCAGAAAAGAAAGGGAGAGGAGAATCTGGAAGCTGGCAGAGGATGTAGAGAGGAGAAATAGTTAAGACATAGTATAGGAAGAGATGAAAGACTGAAAACAGACTGGGGCAGTGCTGTTAAAACAATATGAATTATTATACAGGCAAACAAAATAAAAATTAATTTGACTCGCTTCACAGGCGCAAACTGTTGAGGTCACTTTTCTAGACCTACGTGCGCACAGCTAGGAATGAAAATGAAGTCTAGGGCATTTTTCATCTTAGCACTTGAGAGCTGTGCAGAACATCAGCAATTATTTTGTTGTTTAGGTTTCATCTTATTTCTGCAGCAGGACAGCTTGGTGCATATACCTTTCACCTACGATTGAAAACAAACGTAAGATGAGAAAAATGCTGCTCATTCTGAACATCGTTATGACACTTCTAGCATTTGCAAATGAGTTTCTGTCCACCGTAAAAAGTTTGAAAGTCACGTGCTTTGCAGGTCTTATGATGCATTAAAGTCCCCATCGCAAGTTATCAATACCTGTGATTAGCTTAATCACAATTATGCAAAGGGTACAGGCCTGACTGAAAGAGTTGCTACAAAATGACCGAACAGAGGTGCCTGCTTTGTTTCAATTGATGGATTGTTGACTAGATCTATAATCCTAGATTAGGTAGTGGTTCACACTGACTCATGTCTCTCAAACTTATCCTGCAAATGAATGACTGGACTAAAAGTCTAAGGATTTACACTGCTGTTGGTGTTGCTGCAACAGTGGGTAAACCACACACAGGTCTCTGAATGCGGTCAAGATAGTGCTTTGCAATGAGGTTGCTGTTGACAAAAACAAGCCAGCCCCTTCAATCATATTAACGCTACCCGACATCACATCACCAATACCAAAACAACCGTGTTATGTTTCACTGACTTGATATGCCTTTACAGCACGGCGCTAACCTGGGGAATTCCGTGGCTATGAGACAGGTCTGGGTGAAACCAAGCAGACAGGCAGGGCGGAGGATGAACTGGGAGAGCAGGGTGTGCTGTACATACTGTCAGCTGCCATGCAGCAGGCAGAATTCAGGAGGGGATTCCGGCTGGTGGTCAGGTCCTGGCACAGAGTTGCGTTCCAAAGTTTACGCAGTTGCAGACGGATTGCTGGAGTACACATTTAGACAGGCTGGTTTGTGCAAGAAGCACATCCTGACTCTCAGAGTGAAAACCCAAAGACAGAGTGCCAGACAAGGGACAGGACAGGGCTTAAGTATCCAGCGCTGATGAGGTAATTACCCTTTTAGTTGGGGCAGGTAGCATAGACAGCCTTTCCGATCAAGTTCTCACGGCACCGGGAGGTGTGCCAGTCCACATGCTAATACTGCTGGTTGCTGTGCTGACTTGGGCCTGTGAGCTAGGCCTCTACATAAAAACAGGTAGATATTACTTGCCTATTTGAACATGAATCCATTTTAATATATTAGAAAAATAAAAAGAATTACAACTTTTGCAACTTATAAATAATCATAGGCTACACATTAAAGGCAGGACAAATAATGGGTGTTCTGTGGGCCTGATAATTCCCACATGTAAATATGAAGAAAATTGTGTATCTGCTTTCCTAACTTATATAAGAAGTGGACACAATGTTCACTTTAATCCTCCACATCCAATTAAATAAGTTTGTGATACGTGCATTGTTAGTTTGTTTTTTAAGCCAATGTGAAAAAAAAAAGTTCCATTTAACAAGCTCAACTGCTTTGTAGACTGAATTACTAATATTATGGGTAAAATTCTGCCTAAGATCCTTCATTTAATTAAGCCTGTGCAGCCAAACAGATAACACTACAAGGAACAAATCCCAGTCTGGAATATGAGATACGAGGTTCTGAATGTGAGAAGAAGCTGCAAGATGTACTGAGTTTAAAGCACCCCCTTAGGGACTGTTAATAAAAAGTACATCATCTATGTCTTTTCAAAGCCTTTTCTCTCGTATATATGTATTACCCACACTGTGAGATGTTTTGAAGGACACACGTTACACAATTTTGACAGTGCAATTTGAATAATTCCTCAAATCCTTCAGCCTTTTTTTTCCCCCCCCTAACAGGGATGTTTAGATGGAATACTTTACTGCTTTAAAAGTCATTTAAAGTTTTTTTAAAAATTAAATTAAAATAATGTAACTAATTAAAATAAATCAGTATTTTGTGATTTTCATGCTTTTTCCTTCCTAACAAAAACAAAACCTGCCATAGAGACAGTCATTACCAATACTTCCATTCGTACACAACAGGCATGAACAGTTTTCAGTGCTTGATTTAGATCACACAACATTTCTGGTTTATTAATTCAAATCAACAATATCTTAGAATTCAGAAACTTTGCTTCCTCTCTCTAGCGAAATGCTGATTGTTTCTCCATACTTGATACTGGAACACAGAGTTGATGGATGATGCCAACTGCTGATTTCTAAACCTATTTCACACACACTAAATCCCCCCACTTGCCCTCCATAGCCTCCAGTGTAGCCTTTTTCTTTTGTTATGTTCCCCACTAGCTGAACAAGAGATCAGACGTCTGCATAACATAGCGGTTTCTAATTGCAACTGCATGATTTAAAACTTTCATGATTTACAGAACATACTGTATCCAGGACCCAGGAGGTGTTAAATTGTTTTCTCTTAATTAAGATCGTCAGAACACATAAAAAGCATTAGTTACAGTTGAAGGAAGCTGTGTAGATAGAACATAAATGCTGAAACTCTCTTTATAAATATGTGACATACTGTAAAAGATAGGGAAATTGGGTAATCTTTTGGCCATACTCTGAAAACAGTTGTGCTAAAACTTGACTTATAAATCATGCACTGGACCAATTTTTATTGGGACCTAGATGGCATACACCTTGACATCTTGAACAGTTGTATGTCAGAAGAGACAACACAACATAACAGAATGTTAAGCTGATCTAGAACAATGTTATGAAACCATCATTAGAAAATGGTGTGTTCTGTGCAGCTTGTTGGGAAGTGCTGTTTTCTTGGGGAGTATAGAGAAGACCATTTCTGAGTGAACCAGAGCCATGCTTTGGATGTACAGTAAGAACATTGCTCAATTATTTTTGTGTTTCTCAAGGTTTTTGTTGAAAATTTATTCTAATTCTAATGGAAGCATATTTTACCCACTAAAAGGGACCATTGTGGTTTGCCATTTAGGTGGTCAGTCCTTCAAGCTCCTACTGAAAGCTAGCTCACTCAATAACAAGGACACTGAGGAAAGCAAAAAGGAATTCAAGTTTAAATGATGTTAGTGTCATTGGTGCTCTAACTCTAATTAATTCTTCATTCAGTCACAAAGATATTGTGAAAGATACCTTTCATTGTAAACAGCTGAAATCAGACTAGGACATGGGCTCGGATAGCTAGTGTAGAATTCTTCAGTCAGGAGACAGTGTATCGAAGATCGACCCAGGCAAGGGAGTGTGGTGATATATTGTGTAGCCCAACAACAACCATAATCAAATTCCAGAGGGGCCAGAACTGTACCTCTCACAATAGCTATCTTTCTGGAAAGAAAGCAATATCAGTATCATGCTTAATACATCAAGAAAGAGCAATAAAACACAACATGAAAGCTTGTAAATACACAGTCTCATTCATGCGAGTTGTGAAGTTATTTCCATCAGTTCTGGGAATGTGTATGTCTGTTCCTGTCCTTGAGATAACTACAAGCAAATGTTTCAAATTCCTTTTATGAGCTTGCTCTTTAATGTCAGGCCTAAAAACAAACCACATTTTCATTATATACTGTATATTGCCATTAAAACTCAAATTGTCAAAAACATTTAAATTGTTAATTTTACCATTTCAGCTTGTATAAATACTGTATATTTTAAACAAGTGCAAGTCAATATGTCAGAAACTCTCCAGAGGTATGTGCTCCTTTTTGACTTCTGCTTCATTTTCTTACTTCACTCCTTGAGCCTTCAGTTGTAACCTCTATAATGGCCTGAGATAAGTGCAGTGTAGTTCTGGCAGAAGACAACCAGGCTGCCCTCTGCTAATTACCAGGAGACGCCTCGAGAGCTAGGAAGTAAAGTTACAAGTTTTCAGTTGTTCTGTGCCACCCTGGTCCTCTTTTGGGTGCGTTAAGTTCCCTTGCCGGCCCACTTCTACCTTTTCTTCCATATGCGTCTCATTCTCTGGTCCTTTTCAGAAATTTAACATAGCTGAAAACTCCCTCTCAACACTAGAAGAAACATGAAAAATAAACTCAACATAAAGAGCCTTGGGATACCACACACAGGACTTCATACAGTATATGCAAAGCATTCCTTATCACCGAGCTCTTACTCCCTGCAATTTGCCTTTCCAATGTTTTCCTACACCTCATTACGTGTAAGACGTCTCAGTCCCAATTGCTAGGAACTTAAAAGATACTAAACGCAAGTACAACAGAACCTGCATCTTTTGAGTGGACAAATCAAGAAAAAAAGCAGAGAATCTGATTGTATGCAGTATGGTAAGAAAAGACTGCCTCTTTCAATTGCGTCTTTCAAAGTATGTTAATACCTCTGGCACACAGTCATTTAGAAACTGATAACTTGTGTATTCATAAGCCTTTGAATAATATTCTGGATAAAACCCTCCAGTATCAAGTACTCCAATATTATTGGGTTTGCAGCTTCAGGAATTCAAGTTGTGCATATAATTCAAAGCTTCTGTAAAATATCTTGGTGTATTTCTCAGGATAGGTGCACTACAGAAGGGAAAGAAACATGTATACAAAGAAGCAATGGAATGTGTGGGGACATATAGTTCTTAACAGCCAATACTGTTTTATTGCCTATTGGTCTTCTAAATTTCTAAGTGAAGCACTTGAAATATTTGAAAGCTGAATGTGCGTTTGTGTAAGCATGCATTATATCATTTAGTGGCCGAGTATGTTCATTTGATGTTTCTTTGCAGATGTAACAGGTCTCGTTGTCTTAGATGAGCCTCATGGAGTGATGGCACAGCCCAAGTCTATCAAGAGTCTTGAAGTTTGGAGCTGACCTTTTGGCATGGTGGGTTTGTGTGGGCTGAATGGGTGCAATGCTCCTTCACATCATTTTTCATGGTGACCTTTCAACTGGAACCTTTTTTCTAGACCAGTAATCACCTCGTAACGCCAAACACAAAACCCATATAGCCTTCTCGCCCACAATTCCCTTAACCTTCTACAGCTGACATTTGTGCCAGGCACTTCAAACTACAGTACAAAAACTACAAAAGTACATGGGCCAAAATCAAGATCACCCAAAAGGCTTGTGCAGTAATCTCTCTTCTTGCATTTCCTACAGAAAGAACTCTGCCATTCGCATTGGTGAAACACGAAGAATACTGAAGAATATTAGCAGACCTTTTCAGGGGACAAACAGATCAAAGATCGCTCTCAGATGACTGGCCTCCATTTTACCTCTCTATGATTACACTGACCTTTCTCTCTGTGTCACATTCACAGGGATTAGAAGTCACCTATCTCATACCTTTTGAAGCACATCAGAAGCAATATTTGTCCTTAAACTTGATTCAAACATTCCCCCAGTACTCAATGAATGATTTAATCTTCTTCTAATCTCTCCATTCTTTTACAGATTGCTGCTTTTCATACTTCCTCTGAAATTTGTAACCCATTTTTTCCCACCTTTTTATTACCCACTATTATTTCTTCCTTTAATTTTTAGGGTGGAATTCAGCCTTACTTGCATCTTTCAGAAAAGCTTTGCCGCTATTGTTCTATCTTAAATACATCTTTGACTTATCACCAGAATACCAATGTGGAAAAAAAAACCCATACACAGCTGTTTATTATATAGAGTAAAAGGTTCCGTAATGGACTATGAAAAACGTTTAAGCCTCAATAGAATGCAATGCATTACACAAAACTACATCTGAATGACACTTTAATTAATAATGCACTTTGATTATAAATCAAATGGGGAAAAAAAGAGCTCAAGATATGATCTCCAGTGTGCATCATGAACTGGAGCAGAAATGGTAATGACAGTTATTTTTTGTTGCAGACAGGGCTGGTTCTAGGGAACTGCAGGAAATGCCTGAACAGGCTGTTTCAGATAGTGCCAGAAATTGGTCAGTGGTAGTATAGTCACGATTTGTAGTAGCAAATACAGGCTCTTGACACTTGAATGACAGCCACCATCTAAAAGGTGGAAATAAAAAATATATAACCAATATCAGAATATATTAATGAAAGTGAAATTTGAATCATAGGAGTTTGACGATAGGCATTTTCAGTTGTTTGATCTCATGCTAAAGTACAAAGCCATTAGTTAAAAATAAGTAATAACTTTGTAGCAACAGACAGACAAACTTCTATTCCAGGAAACATCACATATGATAAGATAGTCAGCTGTTGAAGACCTGTAGCAAAGAAAACAGACAAATTCATGTGTGCCAGCTGTTTAACAAACTCATTCAGCATCCCGCCTGTCAATGCAATTAATGTCAAAACAGAAGAGAGGGAATTAAAAAAGAAAGCAGAAAGCTGTGAGGACTTTCATTTTTAATTTAATTTTTTCTTGTGACATGAACTAATAAACATACATTTATTCCAAAATACACTAATAACTAAAGCAAAGACAGTCATTGCATTTGACAGATTCTTTATAATAGAGAAAAGAAGCCATTTATGCTTCTTGTCATAATTGCCTTTAACTTTCCTCATGGATTTGCTCTACATTTTGTTGCTCAGCTCATCAACTGCATTTGAAAGGGATGCTATCATGTCTTAATAACACTACTCAGAAGTCAGAGAAACAGGATGTTGCTCTTTTAAAACCTAGACATGCAGCTTATAGCATGGTATACTAAGCATCATAAGAAACGTATAAAACATACTACTACAAACAAATCACTACGTTTTTAGTAAACAGAAAAAATAACATTTTGGATGTTGATCTATTCCTTGTGATGTCATTTTGATTAATTGATCATTCACGACTGTGACACACTTGAGGGATTCTGCCTGCTGCATTAGCACTAAATCACCTCCTTGGTGAGGTAGATGATTTTGCAAGCCAATGAGGTGATTTATCCCGCTGAATATCTAGCACGGTGGGAATAAAAACAAAACAATCTACTCTGCTTATTAAGAGAACAATGCCTTTGTGCTATTGCTCCATAGCAAAACCTCAGGTGAACTCGGAATCAGTGGACTCAAGTCCTATTTAACATTTAATCAAGAGTGTGTATGCCCAGGTGGACATCAGTAAATGTGCTGAAGACATGCAGAATGGAATGATGACTGCAGTGTATAAAAGACGTCCAAGCGGATGGTTTATCCTGCTCCAGACCTTTACGTGTAATGATTGATGGCAACCTGTCTGCACGGTGCTACATTGATCTAGACCTGAAACCTCACTTGCTGCCCCTGGGGACTCCTGCTGTTGTATAAGACAACGCACATTCTCTCGCTGCTTTAACTGTGGCGTTCTTGAGAGCTGCAAATGTGAAAGCTAAGCCATGGATGCCCCTTATTGATCACACAGACCAGGGAGAAGGCACAAGCCTGCCCAGGCTCTAATAGGACAGAATCCCACTAGACAAGGTCAGTAACCTGGTACAAAGCCTGCGTTTTCAACCGAACAAACTCCTCTGGTTTCCTGCAGGGGTCACACTGTTCCTGCCTGTGACTTTCACAGTAGATCCCCTGTTAACACTGTTGATGACTAATTCTAATCCACATAATGGATTTATGTCAGGCGTGATCAATTAAATGTCAGTGCAGCTGCTACAGAAACAATTTTGCCAAAGCTACAGTATGTGAATTTGTTCCAACTGTAAGTGATAAGTTTCTTTTTCTTTTACCTTTTTTTAACAGACTACAATACAGAGTTCACAATTTTGCTTTAGCCTATTTCTGCGAGGCTAGTGATGTAAAGCAACTAGAGACTTGTCCTGTCTGGCATTTTTACAAATCCTATTCTCAGACAAGCTGGATGAAAGGCTGTCTATTGGGTTTGGTTATAGTGGCCTGGTTAATGTCAGGTGTATGACAAGCTGCTGGTCCTGAAACAGGCTGCCTGAAGCACTATTTGTCTAGAAAGGTGACTCTCACTCTTCTGCTTTGCAACTTGATTTGTTTCCAAAAATATCACATTTTAAATATGAATTCCTTAGTTAGTCAAATGTGATAAAGCATTGTCAAACATTCCCTAAACTCACACTATTTACCAGAATTCTCCCAAAGGGATGAGAAAAACACAAACTACAAACACTAACCATAGTATGACAACATTGTACAGTACAATTAGAGTAATATTGAATGGCTTGCCTGTTTGGTGTTGCGTCAACAACAAAAAAAATAGTTTTATACCAATGTGATTCTTCCATCTACACTTGAATCACCCCTGACAAAACTGAATAAATCACAGTGCTTTTAATTTAGTATTATTATTTGATTTGCTGCTCCATACAGTAGTTATGTTTAACGTCTGTGTGAAGTCAGGCAATAGTTATCACTTGCCTGTACAGCAAACCATGTGATACAAGAGCAACAAAGTGGAAAGGAAAGTCCTTGAAGTGACCTCAGCTGGACTCTTTCAGGGCAATCCTCAATGTGCCACCTCCAGGCTTGGTACAGTTTTGCTTTTGCCTCATTAAATATTATGCTCTGCAACAGGCCAAAGCAAACGCACAGCACAGGATGTCAGCATTAACAAGGAAAGAGACTGGTTAGTGTTAATATTTAACAATACAGTGTTCGGTAGCCCTTTAGCGATTCCCTATGAATAATAAATACAGGTGGGGATATGCAAGACCCAGTCACACTCCAGGTGACACTTTTTCCTGTCAAGCAGTTGTTGCTTAATGTTTTCTTCTATTAACAACTTTTTCTTCTAAATCTTTTTGTATCTGTCGCTATACACGGAATACCTTTTCCTGATCAAAAAAAACAATACACAAAACAATGTGCAATATGTCTTTTTTTTGTCCAGTCATGTCCCAATTTTTAATTCATGGCTCTCCAATCCTAATCCTATATCTTGGTTTTCATTCCAGTTGGCCTATTCAAATATCTAACTTTGAATCTGACTGACAAGACCTTTATTTCTGCTCATGAAGAAAGTGCTTAAAAGTTACCTCCAAATATGTGCAATTAAAATAGGCAATAAAACAGTTTTGTTCCAGGAAAGTGGAAAGGAATGAAATATATATTTTATTTAAAAAAATGATTGTTCATGGTTTTCACATTCTCTACAGGAAAACTGTATATAAAGGATGATTTGTATCAGATCAATTTATATTCCTATGACTACCAGTAGGTATGACATCTGTGTCTTTATTCGAGTGGGGGGGATCACTGTATTCTGCAATACAACTAGGTAATCATCACTCCTATAGGTTCTCAAAAAATGCCAGAGGAAGATATTCTGTATTCTGGAGAATTCATGTGTCTCGGTAAGATGCTTCATGATTTTCTCAGACATTTTTGTTCTTGATTTTACTAACATACCCTGGATAATTCAATTCCAGTTTTCCAGATAGATATAATGCACAAAGTCTAAGCAAATTCTTATATGTAGAATAAGTGACTGAATATTTTTCTTTAAATATAGTACCATTTAAAGTAGTAATTGAAGATCCATTAATGCCAACAGCAAAAATAAAAAGTTAACATTCAGGTTAGAGTCTTAAGAGAAACATTTCTTTAATCCATTTTATATAGAGAAAAACGGAAAATGTATTTTGTTCCTCTCTAGCTGTAAAATTGCTATTAAATAGCTGAAGAGTTTGTAAAAATAATGCCTCAAGCAAGGAGGAGGCAAAATAAGTGCAGAAAACAAAAAAAATATTAATATAGTTTTTCGTTTACTGATAATTTCGGTTTTTAAAATAGCCTGTACTTTGACAGAAAAACGGACTGGAGCAAAATTATATCAAGCCAGTCCTGTGAAATGTCTTCTTTCCAGAACTTTCTCAAACTGTCAATAATGGTTTAAATAAAGCTTCAGGACCACTCAAGGATCTAGATTATAATATGTGCTTTCCCCATATTATTATCTACAAGACGCACTTCATTACAGTCCAGCCTCGGTTTTAACATCAAACTGCACATTAGAGACCTATATTTTTTAATTCTACATACTATGATTTTGCCTTTCTTTTTTTTTAAACACATTTTTAAGATTATTTTCCAAAAGGTGCAGTTTTTATTTCTGTGCTGCAGAACTGCCCCCATTTTAATTGGGTTATCCTGAAGGCCAAAAAAAAAAAAAACCATCTCACCCGTTGTTAAAGCATGAAACTTTCCACAAAGTTCTTAGTGACATATACAGTAGCGTTGCCATTTAATATGATGGAAGGGGAAGGCTGTCAAAAACGGAATGTGTCTCCTTTGACAGGGCAGACAAAAAAAAAAGAGAAGGAAGCACTGTATAAGGGAATGCAGTAAATGGAATATGTCAAATGGGTACTGTCTGAATTTGCCGATGAGTCATAACCGGTATAAAAGAAAAGCACAAGTCGGAAACGGCACACATGGTTCCTAGCAAACTGTCATAGTCATGATCAGCATGCCCCTTGGAATAGGGATTAACTGTTCCTTCATGCTTAGGCTGTTCTTTCAGTAAAACTAGTACAGCAAGCAATCTGAGACTCTGAGATGCAGTCTTATAATCATGCAGAATTTAAATCTGTTTCATGGATAGTCAATGCATTACCATCTTGCTAAGAACAGTCCTCTATTTCCCCCCCCCCCCCACATTGTTTCGGAAACAACACAAAAGATGTTTGTCTTATCTGTTACAAGGACATGGTAATTTACTGTACTTTGCAGCATTTGTAAAGTCTTTCCTTAAGTCAGAGTTAATTAGCAAACATTGAACACCATGACAGGGAAAAAAAAAAAATCTAAATCAATCAAAATCTGGAATATTTTTTTTTTATGTTTAATGAAATGGTTTAAATTTCAGACAATTGTTATGGCACAGACTATTGGGGCAACCAAGAAAGACAACTAGAAATTTATTTGTTTATTGTTTTGATTGGAAATGATAATTAATAACTTAATACGTACAACTCACTGGATTTTGCCCATCTGCTTATGACCATTCTCTAGTCTAGGACAACGCTTGCTACATTCTCTGGAATCAACTGCTGTTAGCTTTGTTTAAAGTAAAAGCAAGGTCACCAACAAATAAAATTGAAAAATTAGACTCATATCAAATAAATATTGCAACATAGCTACAGACATTAGCAACATGTATGCATTATTTGGTCTTAGGTTATATTTTCATTATGAAAGGCTACAGTATAAAGATGGCAAGACAGGGATCTGAAAAGAACTGGTACTTTTTAAAGCCTCACAATCGACTCGTTACCAAATATTTGCAGTATGTTAACTACACTTAGATAGTAAATACCTCATGTATCATGTTTTTCTCATACAGTTTAGCATTTAATTTCTCAGTAAGAAAATAACCATTTCTGCAGCTTTTGGATTGCTGTTGCTAATTCTAAAGATTTAAAAAGCTAATGCACACTACACACTCTTACATACAGTATTTCTGATTTTAGTTGTTAATGCTTTAAAATGCTTTATGTAGTTCATTAAAGAAGTACTAACCCCAGAGACTACATTTTAACAATTTTTATGGTCAGAAACATTACTTATGGGGCTCTATTGACCAATAAGCATGACTTGCATATCACAATTAAAATATACAGTAATTGCATAGCTATCAAAGGGCTTCAGTCTGACATTTAGCAAAATTAATCATTCATCATATACTGTTAAGAGCCTGAGCTGGGACAGAGACAAAGGTCATTTACCAACATTATTGCTACACACTGTAAACTATACAAAAGTGTCTTTCTGTATTCTAATGATGGGTTACTAACCTTTTCTTGTTTAGACGTTCTTCCATCTTTAGGAAGTAAATGTATGATTGAAAATGTCACAAATGTTCTGCAGTAAGTAAATAAGTAAAGTAAACATGACTAAATATCCAAGGGCTGTGAATACATGCACTTAACCTCCCATGAGTACACATGAACAAGATCCAACAAATCCATCAAGAGAACATAACTCCTTAAAGTTTGTACAAACTAGACAAACAGAAAAGTAAACAGTTAATTAAACAAATACCAGACTTGAGAATTTGATATCCTTAAATGAGGCCAACCCTCCAAAAATAATGTTATATACAGTGCCTTGCAAAAGTATTCACCCCCCTTGGATTTCTTAGCATTTTATTGTGCTACAGCATGGACATTAACCGTTTTGGTTTTAAGCCACTCCAGTGTGGCTTTTGTTGTATGTTTCGGGTCATTGTCTGTTGGAAGATGAATCGTCTTCAAAGTCCCAGTGCTCTTGCAGATTTCAGCATGTTTTCCTCAAGGATTTTTCTGTACTTAGCTCCATCCATTTTTCTTTCTATATTCCTGAGTTTTCCAGTGCCTGTCGCAGACAAGCATCCCCAAAGCATGATGCTGCCACCACCATGCTTCACTGTAGGGATGGTGTTTCCAGTGTGATGTGCTGTTAGGTTTGTGCCAAACAACGTTAAGTTTTGGTCTCATCAAACCATAGAATCTTCCTCCAAATTATTGAGTCTCTCACATGCCTTTGGGCAAACTCCAGCCGAGATGCGATACGAGATTTTTTTCCTCCCCAACAAAGGCTATCTTCTCGTCACCCTTCCATACAATTTTATGATTTATGAAATGTGCGTGCTATTGTTGTCTCATGCAGTTTCTCTCATCTCGGTCACGAAGGACTGAAACTCCTTTAGAGTTGTCGTAAGCCTCTTGGTGGTCTCCCTTACTACGGCTCTTCTTCCCAGGACACTCAGTTTTGGAGGACGTACAGTTCTGGGCAGATTCACAGTTGTTCCATATTTTCTCACCTTTTTAATGATGGACTCCACTGTGCTTCGAGGTATATTCAATGCTTTGGACATTTTCTTACATCCTTGCCCTGACTGGTATTTTTCCAAGAACTTTGTCTCGGCTCTGCTTGGAATGTTCCTTGGTCTTCATGGTGTAGTGTTTCCTTGGAAAAGCACTAAGTAGGGAAGCTCCCAGACACAGGTGTATTTATTCTGAAATCACGTGAAACACCTCAACTGCACACAGATGGACTCCAGTCAAGTAATTATGTGACTTGAACAAGAGAGTTGTTGGTTAGTTCAGAGGTGATTTAGGTGCGTCAAAGCAAGGGGGTGAATACTCATGCATTCAATTATTTTCTGTTTTTTATTTATTTAGTAAAATGTAAAAAAAAGGGGAGGTGAATATGTTTGCAAGGCACTGTAACATTGTAGAGGACTTTGAATGCTCTCACGTTGCAGGATTTGTAGAAACAATAGCTCTAACTTTCAAATAAGGTATACATATAACTCGCTGCAGACTGAATCGAGGAAATAAAAGATCAGATCTAACAAGCAGACTGGATAAATGCAAATTTAGAAATTCAAACAGGTTTTTATCTGCTACTCAAAAATAATTAAAAGCTTAATTTTTTAAAGACTCCTCTGTTGATGTACTTATTGTACACAAGGGCTACTCTGAAATATTTGATAGTGCTGTATTACTTCCCCCCCCCACACACAACATGTGGAAATTCTCTGAGCTCTGTGCCAAGTCCACTGCGAACATGGCTGTAGTAAATTACTGTAATTTATTCACAGGCAGATCAGATTTCCTCAGTGATTTGGAACACATTCTCCTTGATAAGAAATAAAGAATGCAACACTGTCACTCTGCCTTGTTAAAATTATCCCTGTAGAAAGGTGCACCTGACCAATGAAAAAGAATAATGTCATGATGGTGAGTCCCACCATTACTGTAAATATGTTAAAGGGTTAGCAACTCCGGCAGTCAATTAGTAAGCAGTTTTCCGTTTTTATTCTGTCATCTATAACTCAGAGGTAGACAAGTCCCATCTGAAGTACTGCATAATCCATTATAAAACACATCAAAATAAGTTTTTCAAGCTTTGATTAAATCCATCTAACAGATACTGTATATTATTTCTGTAAGTTCTCTGCATGCTCTTATGTTACCTGACAAAATACTTTTACAGGTGATTAGGAGTGTTAAATTGCGTATTACCTCTCTTAAGCTCCCAATTAAAATAAAAAAAGACTTCATACAGAGAATTATTTTCATTTTTATTCCTTATTTAAAAAATTAGTGTTCGATCTGAGATACTGATCTCTGCAGTACACTTTGTCATAGCACTTTTAATGCTATACTAACAGGGAATAACAGATATTCAATCCAAATTGACCTTCTTTAATATGTAATCCATCCATCACCATTGTCTACCAGTTCTTCTTTCAATTCAGGGTTAGCCTACTCCAGAAAGCAACAGGCTCAAGGCAAGGTACACACTGGACAGACTGCTAGTCCATTACAGGCCAGACACACAGACAAACGCACATGCACACGCACACCTTGGGCCAGTTAACTCACCAGTACGTGTTTGGACTGTGGGAGGAAACGAGAGCACACAAAAAACATGGAGAACATACAAAGTCAACGCAGACAGCACCCCAGGTCTGAAATTGAACCCAGGGACCCAGCACTGCAAGGCATAAATACCAAGAATGAGCTTCAGTACCATGCCACCCATATGCAATATAGATAAAAATATTAAGCTAACAATATGTTCAATAGTCTCTACACAGTAATCCAGCTGGACGTGTGCAGAGGTACTTGACAAGATTATTCATTGTCATCATCGTTTGTTCTTTCATTAGAACTGCTGTCACAGAACAGAAACATCTATATTCATGCAGTCTTGGAAGAAACAAGGCCTCTACACATTTCAGGATCGGAGAGAGAATTACTTGTGCCGAGGGGTTTTCCTTGAGATTGAACTCAGGCCTTTGTCTTGGGCCACTGCTTTATCTTCTCTCCCAATGATTAATCGAATTGTCTCAACAGTTACTACAGTAGCCGGATCTCTTCCCTCTGTATGACTTTTTGCCTTCCTCTAAATTATTTTCCCCTCGCACCGTTACCTCTATAGGGGTTAGAGAGCTAGACAGGCTAATCCTGACTGAGCTGTAGTTTGATGCACCGGCTGAAGCATTCTAAACATACAGTACAATCTAAATGTCCTGCTCCTTTTCAGAAACGGCTCCTGAGTAACTAGTTGTCTTTAGGCAAAATGACTTCTGTTGGAGGGTCTTATTGCTAACAAAACATTTCTCTTAGGAGGTTGCATGGAGACCAAGACCCCTAAATGGCATTTGGTTTCAATCATTTGCAGAACTTGTTCTAATGAAAAGTAGCACGGATAAAATGTTGCATTTCGTATTTTGTGTATTTTGTTTTTGTACATTTATTTTTTGCAAATTAATAAAAATAAATGAACCAAAGCAATGAGACATGGAGCAATATACGTAGAATTTTCCTTCTTTAAATCCAAAAATTCAATACCTATTGTTTACAAACAGGCTAAAGAGGAGGATATTTTTATTTCCTTTTTACATGCAAATTTCTCAAAGAGCTTATGCTTAATTACAAGATCAAAGGACCTTTAAACAGTGAACTGAAACTGGTTGTTTGTTCATTCCCATTGTACTTGTCATCTTGTAGAGCAACCAGGTATTTAAAACAAATTACCAAACATTTGTATTCTACTCTATTTGTAGTATAAAAACTAATATTGAAAGATGTTTGACATTCAGCAAACCACGGAAAAGACAGGTATTAGAGTTTACTAGCACTACTTTTTCTTTGTTTGAAGCTAAACAAAAGGAATTTGTCATGATTGAAATAACCCAGGCAGCAAACCATTTTACATCTCTGAATTGGTAACAAGCACTTGATTTTTTTAAAACATTTTTGAACCAATGCCAGATTTATACAGTGTGTTTTATTCAATAGATATTTGATCTATCCACCGTTTTTACTGTATTTAAAAAAAAACAACTGTTGAGCATATACAGTATAAGAGAATTAGTAGCTCCTATCTGATTTTGTTCCTTTAAAAACTCACCAATGTTGCAACATCATAAAATATGTCTCTGGCATTCAAGGAGAAACAAAGTCCTTAAATACAAGGTTTATCCAACCTTGCGCTCTCTGGAGTACATACAGTATGGTTATCATCCACAGAGTGCCCCTGGGTTCACTTAATTCATTTCGATGCAGCAGCTATCAAAATAACTTTTTACCACAAATAGAACAATTCCAGTCTTTTTAATTGTCTTTATAAGACGCATTGGACAGGAGGCAATAAGCCAAGATACAGACAATATTTTGCTTCTGAACCTTAACATGTTGCAGTGGGGCTGGGGATTTCTGATGCAGCCTGACAGCTCTTGAGTCCCGGGTTTGATTCCAGCCCAAGAGGATTCTTCTCAACTCCCAAAGACAAGCAGGTTGGGTTAACTGGCATCTCTAAATTTTGTTGTGCAAAACTAGCATCGCATTCAGGGTGTAGCGTTGATTTGAGCCCTGTGCTTCCTGTGTAGACCTCACATTACCACAACCCTCATCTAGAAGGAGTGGCTTTTTGATAGTTAACGGATTAAAACGCATATGAATGATAATCATTTTTTAGCCGTTGTCTGTGTGTGTGTGTGGGGGGGGGGGGGTTCTACATCTTAATCAAAATTCTGCTGTATTAATCTCAAATGCCCTTTAAACATTTTGTTTCTTCTACTGTGCGTTTATCGCAGTAAACAGCTCAAAAGATTGTATCCATTGAAACAAACTGTTTCATAGAACGAAATCTCGCCTTAGAGCAAAATCACAGAGATAAAACGGAATAGAATTACCTAATCAAATAAAATATACCATGCATAATCTAAAGTAAATTAATTCACCACACATTAATGAGCAACAAGCTAGATAGGTCGAATGACCTACTAGTTTATAACCTTCTGTTCTTACGAACACACGCAGAAATACTACAAAGCGTTTAATTTATATATGACTTGAGTTTATCAATATGTAACTTGTATATTTCAGCTGCCTAATAACATTCTTATCCACTTTAAAAAATGACCCGAAAAATATTCCCGCATTTGCTCTCCACCAGCAAAAAGCACTTTCTTCAAGATAAACTGAATTTAATCGCTCAGTGTGGCTATAGCGCCATCTGGGGGTTTCTTGTGACAAAATATACCGCGTTCTAAACACGAAGTAAAACTAAAGATTAAGGGGGTAAACATTCACACCCTGCCTTTCGTAAAGACATTTTAGAATGACTCGGATACACAATGAACAACTAGTAATAAAACGCCTTATTCCCAATGCTAATGTATGAATCGATTTACCAACTAGTGAATGATTTTTTACGCGTTGCAAATAGGCGACTGGTTTCACCTAAAGTTTTAAACCCTTTTTAACTGTGGTCATATTGCGTCTAAATAACCTATGCTGACATTTTTCTGGCTTCTCAAAAACTAAAAAAAAAAGAAGAGTCATTATTACTACCTTCGATCTTTCTGTTTGATAAAACTTTAGAAGAAATAGGGTTAATGGTGAAATCCATTCAGACTCACACCTCCTCTCCGTTTCATATCTGAACACTACACAAATCTTTTTTCCTTTTCGTTTAATTAGCTTTATTCAACTTTTTCCAAGATCAGATGACAGGTTTTTCTTTCCCTTATCATGGCGCCCTTCCATAGTTTTACAGCTATAAATACTTTATAACTATTGCTAGCAACCTTTATCATGTAAAATTTTGCCTAAACCTGCTAAAACCAATTCCGGGCAAGCCAGTTACGGCAATGAAAATGTTCGAACGACATTTAGCGCTTTGTTTCCTGCAGGAGGTTATATTACCCTTTTCCCTATGAATCTGAAGAAGTACTCACAGCGGCTCACAAGTCGTGCGGTCGATGCCCCTTTTATCTGGTTGTGGTCTGGCGCTCTGCTTTCTTTCTCTGCCCGTGGCACAGGTGGGTTTATAGACTGACAGTATTTCAAGCCCCCAATCACGACCTCACACAGTGCCATGATGTATTAAGCTCACGTGTTTTTCATTGCGTGAAGGGACATTTAAACAGCAGGCGTGAAACGAAGAGTTGGAACACATAGAGTAGGTGATGAAAGACCATCCAAAAAAGTGAACTTGGCTCAATGCATAAGAAATATTCTGTGAATTTTCAGTGAAAATGTAATGTACAAATGAGGAAAAACAGGAGGAAAATAAATAATTGCAGGTGAAACAAGAAGGGTTGTGTACCCCGGCTATTTTAATAATTTTCCCGCTTAACGTTTAGAACAAAAGTACATAGCAAAACTTTATTTTTCATGCAACTTTGAAACAGCATAACGTCTTTATCAAAAACAAAATATAAAAACAAACCCGAGCCTACAAGAATAACTTATTAATCTTTAACTTGATTGAAACATTGACTGTAACACAAGATTGACATAATTGCTCTACGATGACAAATATTGTATCAGGCATACGAAAAGTACCAGCCCTATAAGCCTTGAGTCAGAGCCCCTGTGACTCAACAGTATTGCAGACAATTGTTCCAGTTATCACATTTCACTACCCAATTACAATTTACATGTCAGAAATAATTACAAACAACCAATATGTGAATAAAGGACCCTTTAAATTCATAGTTCTCTAAGATGAAGTCCATCATATTTTTATATTTTAGTCTTCGTACAACTGGATGGTGCTGGTCTTTCAAGACCTTCATATTTTATTCAATATATACCCATGTGAAGAGGAGCAATCCTCTGATTTCCCTGCTTAAAAAACATCAGAGGAGTTATTGTCGCAGATGGAGCTGAAATCACAGGTGGCACATTTTCACAGCACCAACGCCTAGGCTGAGAATGTCGCCATTACCTCCATTCCCCTTTAAACCTCAGTTGCCATATTCAGTCCTGAAGATGAATATTAATAATTGTACTTTCTTTAGACAAAGAGCTTTGCATTTTTATCCAAGGCAGATTAGTTGAATCCATCTGTTCAGTTTCTGTGCTGAGTTTAGAATTGTGTTTTCTTGGAAAAATTGCTCACACATACAGTACTGTATAATCCCTTTATCTTCCCCATAGCCTATTCAGATAGAGATCCTACAAGAAAACAGTGTCTCTCGGCTGGTTTGAGTTGGAAAAGGTGTTTAATACTTACAAAGTGTTACGTGTCACGTTAATTACAGTGCTAATAAAACGTTTTTTTTTATAATTATCTAGTGTCTCGAGTGAAAATCATCTCAGTGTCTTGTGCCTCTTCTATTGCTGGATCCTAAAAAAAACAAAATTTAAAATCAGACACTTCAAAGTAATTCCAACTAATTCGGGATGTCATGTGGAAAAATTCAGTTCCCATGGGAGGCATGATAACTGCAGCTTGACATCATTTCAATGACCAGTTTGGAGAGCAGACATTCATAACAGCTTGATGTAATGGAGGTCATCGTGATGTCTTATATCTAGAAAATGGGAGAGCATTACACATATTTCTATCAATGTGTGTGGCATAAGAATGAATGCATTAGAGAGAAAAACTAAGGGCCAGCCCAATGATGAAAGTGTGTCATTTCTTTAACCTATTAATAAGTTAAATTTATTAATTTAGATTTAATTTTTTAAAATTTAGAACAGCAGCCCCAGCTCACGATTTATATCCTAATACAGTTCTCAGAATGCCAAGGAACATCAAAGGAGATTCCACCCATCCTCTCCTTTCCCGGTTCATTGTGCTCCCATCAGGAAGACAGTATAGGGTACCAATTCAAATTAAAATGTCTATAAGAAGTCCTTTGTCCCCTCTACAATAAAACTGCTCAATGCATATATGTAAATGGAACCCCCTCCGCTACCTATTAATTTATCCTTTTATTTGTAAACATCAGTATTGTGAACAGCGAAATTCTCCTTCGCTTCCTGGTCCTGCTCTGGTTTCAAGTCAATGTCAAAAGCTGATCTCCGAGTATGGAAAAGGCATTCTGAAACCATTACATTTGCCATTTGACAAGACCTCGTTTAAGGTCAAAGAATACTGTACATTGCCAGTTAAGATGTAAAAAGGTTAGGCATTTTTGTTTCAGAATCACACAGGGGTGTTTTGGGTCAAAACTGAGCCATTTGTAAATCAGGTGTCTCAAAACCAATTCCTGAAGATCACAGATTCTTCTAGTTTTTGTTCCATATAATTGACTACTCCGGTTTGAACAAAAGTCATAAGAGACTAGACCCTACAGGAACACAGTCTTAGACCTCTGCTGTAAACCTTTGATGTTCTTCTAATAGGAGAGAAACGAGTTAGTTCTTTGCCAGTGAAGTAAAGATTTTTCCTTGACTTCTAGTGATCCTAGCAGCGCCATGGCTGAAGAAGAATAAAACATCACTGACCTCTTGTTCTGTTCGGTCTTGGCTGGTCTCTTTCAAGAGTTTCACTGTGCGCATTTTTCCTGTGTCTCTGTGCAAGTGGCATGTATGACACATTTTTCTCTAGAGGTGATAGAAAAAATATTTGAAATCACCTGTGTGTTGTTGCATTAGGACTATTACTCCTCGAGGCATTCTAAAATAAGAGGTACTGTATGTGGAACAGACTTCATTATCACCAAAGAGCAGAAAATTGCACTACATACACACAAGAGCCTTTGGAGTCAACGCGACACCTCCTTAGAGTAAACTATTTTACTTCAGCTGTGGTGAAAAATAATGCCTACCTTGTGACTGGGGAAGTGTTTTCCTTTCTTTATTCGCGTTTCTTGGTCTGGCTCCATAATTTTCCCAATCCTCCTTGTCAGGTGTCGATACACTTTCTCTCCATGCCTTTTCTAGACAAACAAAAAACAAACAGTGGAGACCGGGTTCACTCAACATCTTTGCTAGGGAAATAACTATTAATAAAATATATTCCAGGAACTTTCAGAGTTAAAGGAACGTATCGCTTCTAATTTCCATGAATCCACTGTATAAAATCCATTGTATTCCTGGTGTGAGTTGTGGCAACCTGGAGCCTATTCAGGAAGCAGACAGGACACAATGGTCTGGAATGGATGCCAGTTTATCGCAGGGCACGTGCACAATTTAAAGACGTTTTAAGTGAATGAAATAGCTTGTTTTTCGAAGCTAGGAGCAAACCAGAGTATCAGGAAAAACAAAATGCACAAACTGAGGGTGACCATGCAAACAGAAGGCATCTCAGACCAGATTGTAACTAAGGTCCAGGAACTATGAGGCAGTGGCACCAACCATTACTCTATTTCTAACATTAACAGCAAGAAAACTCAATTATGTTGCACACCAGAATTATGCTGCATTTCTATTTATACAGTTTCATAAAATATTTTATACATCACAGCTATACTCAATTTCTTTAAAGGACCTGGTACATTACATCTATAATGCCAGACTTCCCTCAACCCTGTCCCTCTAAGTTCCCTAGCATTATGCAATATCTCCAGAAATGTAAATTGCAAATAAATGCTTTTTGGGGAATGATAATAGCTCTAAATACCTAGAATGTTAAAACAATACTTTAATTGCAATGAAGAACAGACTATGAAATTGTCTTACATCTGCGAACCTCATGTGCAGTATATGATGATAAAATCATTAACAAGAAGCGAGTAGCCAACCATGTATATAGAGTATTATATATAGCTTGGAAAATAAAGACTTATTTGACTGTTACCTGCAGTTGTGATTGAGAATATTAAAAATACTTTGAGTAAACTACATTCAGTTTTCTGTTGTATTTATTTTTCACAGCAACCAATTGCTTATCATGACTCTTTCTTCCTTATCATTATTTCATTGACAATGTACAGATGTCTTCTGCAAATACACACATTCACTTTTCCTTTGCTGTTTATGATATTTAAGCAATTTGTAAAGTAGCATTGGTTAAAACATAGGTTTCTTACAAAACACACATCTAAGTTTGAATTCTTCTCCACTCCCATTCACAAATGACCCCATATCACAGCCCTACCAACTGCTCAAACTGGCCTGTTCAAATTCCACAATCTTCAAAACACTGAGGAAGATCTTGAACAGGTGGGCTTGAGTGAGCTGATCAGATATTATACCCAACACTGAGAAACAGGGGTAAATACAATACATTAACTACTTGAATTGGTGGCATTAGTATCATTGGTGTGTACTGTACCTTTTCTCCTCCTGGCAAAACATTCTGAACCAGTCCCTTTTGCCGTTTGCATGTTCCCGAAATAAGATGTTACTGCTCCACACAGCCAAGATTTCTTGGTACAACATTATTAGATTCCTATACTATACAATGTTTTTCATATTTTTGAGAAGGAATGATCCCCTATTGTAAAATTAAGCTGACGGCTGTTGAAAGAAATCTCAACTTGACTGCAACAAGGAACAAAAAGTTGTGGCATTTTTTCATGCATGCACCCTAACATTTACGGACATCAGAAAGCTCCTATGAAGTACACTAAAGATCTCTTACAAATGCTTATTTTAACAGTTTAGCAGAAAAACGCCTTTGTTCCTGACCTTTACATTTGCCTGGAGTAGACGTCACCATAACTTCAGCATTACACTCCTTCATGGCGTCTGGATGGCTATATTCATAATCTTCGTAACAGAAGGCAAGCTTCGCCTCTTTTCCAGAACTCCTCTTTTCTTGGACTTTTGGACTCTGAAAAACTGAATTGTTTTCTGACACTCTTTTAGAAAGAATCCTCTTCCTTGCCACCACTGACGTCCTAGGCTCCTGATTTTGTTTGAGGGGTTCTGATGGGCCTTTGACCTCCAGTGTTTCATGGTCCAAGTCCTCGTTGGCAAAGTGGCCCACAGCTTCAGGCCCTCTCACTTTCATAACCTGCGTTGAGCTGTATCTACAGGCTGCACAGGTTTGTTTAAGGTCAACAGTTTGTTGGGTTAATTTGTGCCTTTTGTGTCCACATAGAGCTTTTGAATCAGAACTACCATGTGCGTTCTGTTTTGACAAACAGTGGGTGCACCTTTTTGCTCCCTCATCATTTGGATTAAGAGCATTCCTGTTAATAAGGTGATTACAAAACCCTTCATTTTCAGGGGTTCCCTTCACCTCCAACAATCGACTGTGCCTTTTTTTCACTCTCTTTTGCATAGAGGTATCCATGGGGTCACAGGGGCCTTCACATGTTAACTTTGCCTTTTTTCCCATCCTTATTGCATCTTTGGAGGTACTGAAAATGCTCAGGTGGTCCTGAACACTCTGGGGTAATTTGCTGAAATAATACACATTGCCAAAGTCTGCTAACCAGCTTGCAGAAGGAACGTATGGAGGCAGAGTCTCCACAGGCCACCCCGCCTCATTTTCATTTTTATCCTTTCCTGTGGTGTGATCCTGGCTGTTTGCCACAGAACCCGTCTCCATTTGCTCGACGTGACTATCTGGGGCTTGCTCATTGAAGGGCTCCTCAGTTGCCTTTTCAGGGTGCGTCTTACCCTGCTTAGCCAGCCACTCTTCAGGTGAGACATGAGGGTCCAGCTTTGTGACTGACTTTCCTGACAACTCAGCTTTCTTCAAATCTTCTACACGCAGGACTTCACACTGTTGCTTGGGGTTATCTGTGTGAACATGCTCAACAGGTTTTGCACCACCATCTTCCTCATGTGGATGTCTTGGTGCACCTTTATGATCCTGGACCACTCTTGGGTCCTGCTCAGTAACTGGTGCTGACCCTGTCTTGTTTGGTCTTGTTCTGTGTTCCTTGTGAACAGCAGGTTTCTTCTCATCTCTGACAGATGCGACAGCATTGGACGGAGAAGCTCCCAGGAGTAGTATGTCTGGGAAGGCAGGCACACATTGCTCCTGGAGCTCCTCTGGGCGCACTGCATTCTGTAAGACATTAGTCTCATTAATGGTGGAGCTGTAAAGTGGCATTACACCTTCTGTGGAGCTTACAGACCACACATCACACTGAACCAGATTCCCTGAAGTGCTTGGGGAGGATTCAGCTGTTGTCTCCCGTGACCTGAAAATTTTAAGAGTGGACGGCATGTCTCTGCATTCTATCCTGACCTCCTCTTTCTGGAAAACAAAGCTCTTGGGACTGGTAACCCTTGATGTCAGAGAGCCTGCTTCCTCCCCTGGGACGTCCTGTTTCTCAGAACGCGAGCAGACAATGGAGTTTGAGAAGGAACCAACATGTCTTGCTTCCCTTACAGAGTCTGATCTCCCAGCTTGGGCACCTCCCACACAAGTACCAATAACTCCTGAATGCTGCGAGTCATTCATCAGCACAGCTGGATCGGTCTGCACCTCCGAGTTGGTGGTCTCCTTTGAAGTGGTGTTCTGCTGATACCGAAATCTCCTGGCATGATAGGCCATGGTGGGTGGGAAGTGGGGATTTAAGAGTCTTCTGTAATCCGCAGGATGCAGCTGAGCCTGAGGGACAATATAGCCAGGAATTTCCATGTAGGGGTTTGGAGGTAAAGGTGGGAAACCCAAGCCATAACCTTTAAAACAGATCAGAAAAAAGTATCAATCCTGCACACATCCAGCACATATCGAAACTTTACTTTCTTCTAATTACACTCTGTGCCACTCCAGACGTAAGTATTGGAGCCCAGTAATACACCAGTACCTTCTGAGATGGATGAGTGATTGTATCAGTTAAAGGCATTGAGAAGTCGTACAATGAAAGGTGCTACATAAATACAAAGATTTGAAATGTGGTTGTAGCTTCAGAAGCATCAATTCCATTATTTTACCGTATTTAAAATACCAAAAACAAATGATTCATTTTATGATTACCCTCCACATTACAAAAAGCTCTACTGCAAGCGAGCTCTGATTTACAATGGCAATCACCCGGCCTACCCATTTACACAGCTTGGCTATTTAGTGGAGCAAGGTACTTAATTCGGATCACTTTACCATCTGTCCCCCAGCTGCGACTTGAATGCATAAGCTTCCAGATGTTGCTACTCCTACTCCACATGGCTACCCATGAACATTCAATCACCCATATGTTTCCGTGTATGAAAACGCCCTGTAATCACCTACCTAGACCAGGGAACCCACCGTAGGGGCCGTATGGCATAGGCATGTGCCAATGGTATGGAAAATAAGGTGGGGATGGCTGCACATAGAAAAAGGGTCTGGTCTGTTCTTCTGGGTGCTGCCCATTCCCCACAGGATGTGGTGCTGCAGCCATGTCTAAAACCAAAACATGTGACAGTCGCGTTACGGTACAAGACACCATCCATTTCTCTGTCCTGATCCCTTTTACCAACTTGCCAAATTTGTTTCCTTTACAAATAAGATTCTGACAGGGCAGGACAGTTACAGCAGGACAGGCCTGAATACCTCACGTACGTAGCTGTGCTCATGATGTCACTGTGAAAGAATGTGCTCACCTTTAATGTACTTATCTGTGATTCAGGTGTGTAAACCTGCATATCTTGGCCAGGGCACAAATACAATGTTTGGGACAGGCTATCTGGCTGAAAAAGCTTTGTGCTGTTATGGATGGGACTACTACATAAAATGTTTTTAAAAGAAATCATGATCCCCAAATTATTCAAAGATCCAGGGTTGGAAAGCATTACACCTCTGTTAGTAATATGTAAGTTTGAATTATTTTTAACTGCTTTATAAGAATCACCTTAACATGTTATGCTGTTAATGTGCGTTTTAAAAATGATCCATTTACTTCTAAAACAGCCACTTTGACTTCTGCCATTTTACTCTTTGTGAAATCCTTAACTTGTTAATTAGGAAGCATAAAACTGTAACTGACTGTAAGGACCTGGATTAAGACACATCTACACCTTTTTAAGAATATAAGACAAAGGCTTGTCTACTAAACAACTACTTTATTATAAAATGTGTATTTTCCTCAAAAAAGTAGTATAAAAATGGCAAATGCTATATCTAATAGCTTAGCTTTATATAATCAAGCAATCGGACAGGGTCTCATGTTGAATAAATATACAAGCACATATATACTTTGTGTGCTGATACAAACTACTGTGATGGGTAATACACTCAACTATGCTAAAGCAAAATAATTTACCCTTTTCTTGGACTTGCACTTTAAAATCACATTCCCTTTGTACAACAAACTAATTATTTGAATGACACAGTAAATTGTATACATTTTTAAACAGAAAAATAAAAAAACAAAGGCTAAGAAAAACAGAATTGCATGATAGCAGATGTGTAGAAAAGGGGATTGCAAACTCTGTACTGGTTGTATAAATATATTCAACAACAAATGATCACACATTGGACAGAAAATGGTACAATGCAACTTAAAGACCAAAAAAATGAACAAATAATCATACATACTTGCAGGAAGAAATTCTGGCAAAATGCTTGCACAAACTTACAGCTGACCTTATGTAGACAATTATGGAAGGTGGGCTAAAATTAGCATTGACAAGTGAGAAAAGAATGTGATTGGTTGATTCTGATTGGACTAACCTGGTTGCTTACCTTTCACAATGGCAAGAGAGAAACTGACCACTTGCAATCACCCTAGTGCTTGGATCTGAGTTTGATATTTGTGTACTTTTATCAGATTTATTTTAAGCTCTACCTGTAAGTGTTAAAACCACTTTTTTTCTTTTGATATAAATTAAACAAACTCTAAAATATGTAAACCAGAGTGAAGTTAATTAAATCCTCATTGAATAAGATACTAAACGAGCTCCTTCCACTGCCTGGTGAAAATAAACTGGATTTCTTTGTAGTCTGTTAAACATTATTTAACGTTTAGGCTGGATTTAAAATAGAAGGACATATATTTTGGGTTTCGAAAAACTTGTTCTTTTTGCTTTCCTTAGTAAATACGGAGATTAAATGAACTGAAAGCTAATTAATTTTAAATGCAAAGCAGAAGTTGTTGCATACAATGAGGAGTAACTTTTCTGGTGCTCCTCTTCTCACCAAGAATTTTCATTATCATTTTCAAAATTAATCTGTGCCATTTCATTTAGCATATTTAAACTTTTTTAGTTCATAAAACGGAATATGTTTAGGATAGAAACAAATCTTATACAAAAGGTCAAAGAACACAAGAGTATGACTGGAATAACAACCAGGAGACTCAATGTCTCCAATGAGTGAGAGGATGAGCTGGGGAAATTGATTTTGATAAATTAGTTCTTTGATAAGATCAAGTCTTGTCCACAAATTTTGACAAATACACCCTTAATTTATTTTAGAACTGTTTAAAGACATCAAATACCAACCAATCAAGAAAATGACTTAAGAAAACAGTTTATGGTCAGAACAATGAACTTTGAAGTGTACAGTGCTATAAGCTAAAGAAACAGTTGAAAGATCAACATGAATGATTACAAATGAGTGGGGGTGATTTGGTTTACCTAGCTGGTTTATTAATAACTTTCTTGATCCAAGGACTTCACACAGCCATTTCCTGAATGCAACCAGGTGGTAGTCTTCAACCATAAGATTTGGTTACTTGCTCCATACTCCCACGACCCTTTGAGTAAAGATGTGTCTCCTGGACGTGGGTTTAAATGCACTTCGTTGTAGTTTCCAATAGTGTCCCCTGGTTTGTATTTCACCGTTTTGTTTTCTGAAGTCCACAAGAATGACTTTGTCAATGTCCTTGAGGTTGTTTAAATACTTTTAGCAGGTCCCCTTCTCTGTTCAAGACTAAAAACGTTCAGTTTCGGCTTGTCAGTACAGAACATTCCTTTAAGCTCCAGGATGCATTTGGTTGCTCTTCTTTCGACTTACTTTGCTGTAACATATAGATCCCATTTTAAAGTCAACACTTATCTAACTTATTTGACTGACATATCCTAACATGTTTTTGCATTGTTCATTGCTTCCACACATTGTTTAAAAAGCCGAATTTGACCTAAATCATTTGAATTTCATGTTTGCTAATCCTTGTTTTGGTATGATCAGCAAATGTGACAAGTTTACATACAGGAATCTAGATTACTCATATGTGTTTCAGACCCCTGTGGTACTCCAATAATTAGACCACCATAGTTTGAGCCTTTATTCTTTACCTGTACTCTCCATGTCCTATTCAACAACCAATTCTCAATCCAAACACACATTTCCCAGAAGAGGAGGGAACAAGTAAAGATTTATTCCATGCTGAAAGGAAAAAAAAAAAGAGATGTAACATTTTGGCTGTGGAGCCTTCTTCAGCTGTGGCTCCTACACATACTGATGCAGCTTCCTACTAGGACTTCATTGCCCAGAATGCCTGCTACCTAAACTACCTCCTGGATAACACAATAACTTAACACTATTATCCATCTTCAATACATCGTCTTAGTCCATAAAGGGTCACAGTGGTCTGTAGCCTTATCCAGCAGATAAGACACAAGGCAGGATTCACCTGGGATTTCATATCTGTCCATAACAGGGCACCCAGCAAGGGGGCTCTGTGAAACCAATTAACCTATACAACACATCTAACCAGAGAACTCAGTGAAAGCCAACTTAGAGACTACGCACCAACACCCTTCAATAGGCATCCCTTAAAATCCTGTACCCAAGAACTGTGGTACAGTTGTGCAAGCCATCATGATAGCTGCTACACATAAAATTATAGTTTTCTACACAATCAATTGCTTTCTATACAACTTGTAGCTGGAAAGGTAAGGAAAGATACAACACAAGCTTGTTCAATTATTTTGACCTCTACATATATTATAGTATGGCAACTTTCTAACTGATCTTGACATTTTTAGAACCGTAATAGTAAAGTATATGGATTTTGCATACTAATTAAATGCTTTGAATGTCGATTTAAAAATACTGGACTGACTTTGACTACTGAATAAGCATTTAATCTATTGGCAAGAGATTTGGTTGGGTTTCTATGAAGAGGCAATTAACTTATTGAATGTTACTCCTAATGAATATTAAGACCGCTAACACAAAGGAAACAATATGCCCTGTATAACATTTTCTTGATTTCGTACAACCTATATGTTGGACTCTGGATTAAGTCCTCTCAAGTGAACCCGACAGCAGTGGAGCCAAGTCCTCTTGAGTCAAGAGCCAAGTGTTTTTGAGAGGAATGAGGAAGACCTCTAATCTGGCACAAAGCATGAGGCACCAACACACAGGTGTGGCCATATGCTACTAGCCCTTGACTTTCAAATGTCTCTTAATGATAAATACATAAACAGCATTATGACATCTCTATTAAATAGAAAGTTGGCAAGTCTGCTTAAAAAAAAGCAACTAGGAACCAAAGAACCAGGATTAATAAAGGAGACTTACTTAGAATAGGAGGAGCCAACATCTTACTCCAAGTTACATTTTTGTCCTCACCAAGATGAATTGAGATGTAAGAAATTTAGAAATGGTTTTGGTGGCTCAATCTAATGCACAAAGGCTATTGAACATCCAAGAAACAGCTAGATGTCTGCACTCTACACAGTGCTTTCCAATGAAATTCAAACTGGAAAGATCCAAGACCACAGACCAAGGGATCGAAGAAAAAAAAAAAAGAACAAAAGCTACATAGATTTAAAGTGCAATGCAAAGATTTAATGACACAACAACACTGTGCAGTACATGATTCCATATGTCAACATTACATTGCAATGTTTAAAATATCTGCACTATAATAAAAAGTCATGAACAAGACACTTCACACTTGCCAGTCCAACAGACTAACAAGGTTCATTGTTCTTTACTTTCTCTCTCCAATGCAATGAGCTGCGTTTCCACTGCCCAAAACCTCATTCTGGAAACCACTCTCCATGAGTGCACTGCCTTACAATTGCAGAAACATTGACTTTGAAGCCTAAGAAGGGAAGATGAATGCATGCCAAATCTTAAGATCAAAGGGTTTGTCCCTTGAGGAGCTGGGGTAGAATTGAATTGGTTTAGTTCCAGAACCAAGTTGGTTCCTTGAGGAGCGGCAATTGTTAAGGCCATGCTCAGGGAGAATGGCATCGAGCAAGAATTGGGTTGAAGGACTACTCCAACATGGCTTCAGTGAGCAGTGCAAACACAGCTCTTGCAGCAAGCTGTTCTCTGCTGCTTTTAAATTCGTTCTAAAGCAAAAACGTGTTCATTAATTTTATTATACGTGCTTTGTGTACATTTTAGGTTACGTGGAACAGTGTTTAAGTATGCAGTGCCCGATTTTCAGTATCTTGTGCCTCTTCTCTTGGTGGAGCCTATAGATATTGGAAAGGAAAAAAAACATTAAAGAGTACATAGAATCAATTGCCACAAGTCATTTTCCCCACACTATTCAGTGCATTCAGAATGTACCAGCAAACCCCTCCCACTTCTATAAAAGAAGCAATTTGGGGGGGATATTGTTAAATACTAGATTTCAGAACAAGGGACTAAGCAAATGCTTAACAGATGTAACAGTAGGGAAGATTAAAACTTGGGAATGAACTAGATTAATGTTCTACTACAGTACATCCAGTGAGGGATGGTTTTACATAAGCAAGTCAACACAAAAATGGAAGAATATCTTCTAAGAGTACAGCATACCTCTGCCTCTTTGGACCCTTGGAAGATCTCCATCTTCATTGTCATCACAATCATTTCTCCTGGGCTTCTGGTACACAAATGCCTTGTATGAAGCCCTTTTACGTGGAGGTCTCTCTGGAAAGGTGTGGGTTCCGAAAGAAGGGTGTCATTTTTAACTCTTAACCTTCTACAATAATGAATACATTAGGGCAGGCTCAAATTGTTCCCAACCAACTTGAGTTACTAGAAAGATCTAAGCATTCAAATACTGAACTTGGGGTACCAAGTACCTTGATCTCGTCCTCGTGAAGGATATGGTTTCCATTGCTTTGATCTTGGTTTGGCGCCATAACTCTCCCAACTCTCCTGATCAGATGTCACTGTGCCTTCTCTCCAAGGCTTCTCTGCAGGAATAAACATCAGAATGGTAAAAAAAAAAAACCTCAACCTAATCAGTACAAACTCTCAGCTTGAGGACAACTGTAAAGATTCTAATTTGGAGGGAAATAAAGTCAGATATGAATAAATTCACTCTGAAAATTATAAAACATGAGGCTTTCTGGATCTCATGACTTACCCGTTTGGCGTTTAAGGTGGACATTCTTCATTTCCTGACCTTTATGTTTTTCGGCTTTGGACGCAGTCTTGTGCTCCTCACAACACTCACTCTCCTCAGGATAATCTTTCCCTTGATGCTCATGACAAGCAGAGTCCTCGTTCTCACCGCAGCAGCCTTTTCTGGATTTTTGCTTGGGGAGCTGTCTAGCAGCACTGCAAGGCTGGGATGGTCTCTTTGGATGCGGTGGCTTTTTCATACTTGCAGCTTTTCTCGACTCTCTGCCCTTTTTCGACACCTCGCCTTTCTCCTCTTCGACGAGCTCTTCGTACGTGTCCTCCGTCTCCGTGTATTCTGCGTTTCCCGATGCCGAGACTTTGGATTTTTTTGTTTCTTTGGATAAACTTGAGCCACAGGTCGCACAGGTTTTCATTTTTGGACAAACTGGGCACTCTTCTTCATGTAATAAACTATTTTGGATCTCTTCCCCAAGACGTTCCTGCACCTCATTTGCCACGTGACTAAGTCTCCCCCCTGCATACACATGGCCAGGCATTAAATCAATATCTTCCAAATCCGTCGAGAACATTTCATCCCTGGAGGAAAGCTCATCCAAAGAAGGACTAAGAACACTCTGCCGCTCCTGGGCAATCTGTGGATAGTAGCTATAGTAGTAGGAATTCCCAAATGTAGACAGATAACTTGAAGGGGGAATAAATGAGGCTGCTGAATCTATGTACCAAAGAGGATTATCTTTCTGCATCTCTTCCGATGGAGCACGTGCACCGCAAGACTGTTTTGAGTTATTGTACTGCAGATCCTCGCTACCAGGGACTTGCCTTTCCACACTCTTCTTTTTGTCAGCTGGGGAGGGCATTTTGGTGACCACTTCATGAGGTTGTTCAGCACCCTCGTGAGCCAACCAGTTGGAAGGGGGAAGGTTCGATGGCAACGGCTCAGCCAGAGGCCAAGTGGTGTCACCGCCTTGTTTTGAAGCCACATCACAGCCCTGCACAGCACCCGGCTGAGGATCCAGCCCGGTCAACTTGTCAGATTTGTTTCTGCCACATCGAGTACCTTGGTTTTCCCGGTTTCTGCTGCCTGAGCCATCAGTGAATTTCTCCGGGAAGGCCGTATTGACCTGGGGCTCAGATTCATCTGAGCATTGTGCTTTTGGCCCCACATTTTCTTCGTGAACGGAGGAGCTATCCAGGGGTAGCACACCCTCACAGGAACTGACTGACCAACCTTCCTGGCGAGCCAAGTCTTCCAGCCTCCTTTGGTTCGACTCCACATCATACGCAGCAGCAGCAGCAGCAGCGGGTTCACTGAACACTTTCACTGGCGAAGACAAGGGCTTGTCTCCCGATCTCACTTTTTTGGGCACGCTCCTCTGCGGCAGAGGTTCTTTGCCCTCGTTCTGTGCCACTTGTTTCTGCTCATCCCCCGGCACAAATGTCCCGGAGTTCTGGGAGGCTATCCCAGAATCCAACTCCTTTTCACTAGCAGGATGGCAAGTCCCCATTTTGCCCAGACTTTCAATAAGTTTATTCACAGCTTCACTAGGATCAGTCTGAACCTCCGAGGTGGCAGTTTCCCTCCTCATGCGTGTTTGGTGGTAGCGAAACCTTACATCATAGGCCCCAGTGGAAGGAAAGTGAGGGTTAAACATCCTCCTGTAGTCCATTGGCTGCATTGGTGCCTGTGGGACAACATATCCTGGATACTGCATGTATGGATAAGGAGGCAGATAGGGACGCCCAAACGGGAAGCCTGCAAATTACAAGCAACACTCAAATGTTTTACATATTTAAAAGGAGGGAGCAGGAAAGCACAGAGGCGGTGAAGCTCTTGACATACCTGATCCATGGAAGCCATATTGACCAAAAGGATTGTTCATGTGCCATTGGTATAAAAAATAGGGTTGAGAAGGTGGTTGTACATAGAAAAACGGTCTTGTGTGATTTACTGGATGCTGATGTGGTTGCCCACTTCCCGATGAAGGATGCTGAGGATTATTCATTTCTGCAAGCAACGGGAGAAACACTGGAAAAAATTAACTCGATTCCCACTTGGTACAAAAAGCAACGAGTAGCAAAACGGCCTTGGTTAACAGACGATCAAGTCCAACCTGGTAAACTCGAAGTTCACTGCGAATCTACTACACGATAGCTACCACTGGTTGTTAGAGAGAAGAGATGTTTAAAAGGAACATTACCTTCCATCTTTTCCTTAGTGCTCCAAGAGACACACACAGCACAGGATACTAGACACGCAAAGATACTGTGGACGGGGGAAAAAACAGCGTGCAGGTAAACTTCCTTCATTTCCACACCTTCCCCCCCAACGTTTAATTTTTACACTCTCTCAATCCCAGTTTCAAAAGCCATCCTCAACATTTTATACCATAAGGGGAAACTGCACCATCTCCACGTATTTCAGAAAATGCATGAATAATAGAACTGCGTAAAGAGATTAATTTCGTAGAAGTCGTGCGTGACAGGACAGGATTTTAAAGTATACCAAAGTTTTTTTTTTTTACCCGAGAAAGGTAAAACCCCATACCAAGAACGTAAACTGTGCTTTATCGATTAATACAACTACTCAACGCTCACGAATCGTCCTAGTTTCTTCTACCAGAAGAATAACGATACAAAGCTCTTTCCGGTTATATCACGCCTAATAACGGTATAAGAACAGCGAATTACAAGAATTGACGTTTTCGGGTGATAGCCAACAAACCAAACTTTTAGGGGGGGGGGGGGAAACGGAGAAATACTTACGAACCTCAATCAACTGTGAATGTGACAATTAAATTCAGTGTGGAACTCAGAACAGTGCACCAAACCCTGGAGAGTATAAAATTCTCTCTCGGTCACCTCCCTCCACACCATCTTTATAAAGTAGCAACGCTCCGTTAATTGTTAGCTAATTAGTCCGCATTCAAACAGGTGTCCTCGTCTTCTTTTCCTTAATCCGACATTCACATGCATGCAACTGTCTGAAACGACTTGCTGTTTTAACAGAAAAAAAATTACAGCTAGATTGATCTAACTTCATGAGTCAAAAAAGTAACAACGTACTACTTTATTATATGATCTGTATAATTTGGTCAGCTGTAGTGGTGCTATAATAAGATATGTAGTTTCGGGAATACTATCTTTGGGTGTTTATTTTATATAGAACAATTATTATTATTATTATTATTTACTAGGTCTTTTAGTACTGTCTGTTTTTAATGCCCTGATTAAAGTTCAGTCCGGGCTTGTAAAATCAAGTTTTCCTGAAATTCTCCCCTAATTACATGTCAAACGATGTCAAACTTCCCCCGATCTGTCTTGCGGCGGGCTTTCCTGGAAAACTTTAGAATGAAAAACCCAGAGAATTGTTAATTATTGTTTTGGGGGGCTATCATCCTCATCTTTCTAGAGGCCGTATAATTGCAGACTTGTTTGTACCTTTGAAACTTTAAAAAAAAAAACCGTGTTCGTGGCTTCGACAGACCCTTCTCTTTCCTGTAATCATCAACAGCACACTTCGCCTAAGTTGAGTTTTGAACGGAAAACAAAAACTCATTTGCTGGCTGTACTCTTCCAGATTTCTCTTCCTCGGCATGATTTTGCTTACTTGTGATTAAAAAAACGAAACCGTAAGGTGTTTAAACACAAAAAGAGGTATGTCATTCGTAGTTTGCTGTCACCTTTTAAAATACTGTGGAAAAAAATGCCCTTTTTTTTCATGACAATACCAGGGCGGCATGAACTGGATGAGGGCGTCTGGGTAGTAGCCGTTCTCTTAAAAATTAGCCTTGGTTTCGTTATGATGTTGTGCTTTGTGCTCTGCAGCAGCAGCTGCTGCTGCTACTACTACTGCGGACACTGCGCACAAAAAAAGGAGACGTTGAAAAACAGAAACCTGGCAGTATCATCATCCTGCCAGCAGGGGGCAGGCCCGCCCTCCGGAAGAGCGAGACGGCACGCCGCCCGCTGGGCGCATGCCCAGTATCCTCATTTGGCCTTTGCGTGGGGCGGCAGGGCGCATGCGCTGGCCTGCAGGGGCTCCGTGCCGCCGGACTGTATTTGTGTGAATTCGGCTTCCGGAGCCCCGAGTGTCTCTGACGGCCGGAGGAAGAGCGGCGTTAAACTGGAAATACAACAACAACAACAACAACGGGAGCTCAGCGCAGCGCGCAAACACACACACACAGACACAGAGGCACACGCGTAGGTGCAGAGGGAGAGGAGCAGGGGGAAGCTTTGCGCCAGCTGAGACACGAGTGGGAAAGCGAGAGGAGCTGCGCCTTGGCCAAGGCTGGAGCTGGACTTTTGCAGATCGGCGCCTGCAATGCCGAGATGAACTGAAACGGAGGGGGGGGCGACGAGGAGGGAGAGCGGCGGATGGGTAGCTCGCTAGGCAGTGCCGGGAGATCTCAGTGGGTGTAAAAATCCTGTGCATCTGCGGGGCAGGAGGGAAGAGCCGTGTCCCACCCCCCCCTCCCCATCCCCTCCCCATCCCCACCCACAGACCCTGCGATCGCCGCCGGCGGAGAGACGGGCGGAGGCGGCGGGACCCGGCAGAGGCTCCCCGATGACCTTTCCGCGGGCAGGAGCGAGGTAAGGCGACTGCAGCCAGGAGGCCCGGGCTGGAGACTGGCGCTTGGAGGGTCGGGAGGGGAGGAGAGCAGGAGCAGGAGCAGGAGGGGGTCTCTATACTCCGGCTATTACTGTTATAATTTTATGGATTCCGGAGGGAAGACCGGGCTGGACGCGGAGAGGGGGGCGTTGAGTGCGTTTTTCTCCTGCGAGGGGGGGGTGGGTGGGCTGGTGGCGGAAAAGTGAAGTTTTCTTCTCGCCGCCGTGGGTGACACATGTGGCCTAGCCGGGAGAGCAGCAGCCGCCGCCGCGCTGGGTGGCGCGGTGTGGCTTGTCGCCCCGGGGCGATGCGCAGACAGACCCGGTTGAAAAGTGAGACGCACGCACACTTTCTCTCTGTCTCTCTCTCTCAAACACACACACACACAGACAAGAAGAGAGTCAAAAACAGAGAGGCGGCCCTACATAACAGAACACCGCGTTGATTTCAACTGGAGCTCCCACAGCGCCCCGGCGCGCACACTGTGTAGAGAAAAACCGTTTTGTTGTTTGGCGTGTGGCGTGTGGCGTGTGGCGTGTGGCGTGTGGCGTCCCCCCCCCCCGCACCCCGCACCCCGGGCCCGACGGGCACAGCTCGCACATGGGCTCCGTGAGGACCAGCCGCCGCGCCGGGTTGGTTCTGCTCATCCTCGAGTGGCCGGGAGTCGCCCCCACCCCCCCCCGTTTTTGGCGTGTGTGAGCCGTACTTGATCGCCATTACAGCCCGCATTGCGTGGGCACTGGGGGTACCGTCTCTCTCTTCACCGGAAACGTCCCGCAACGGAGGGATGTGGCGAGACCGTCATCTGCAGCCCGCTGTCGGGGGACCGTGCCGGTGTGCGCCTGCTAGGAAACCGGGGGGAAACGCATCTCTGATGGGGCCTCCTGTTTGCCCGCAGCGATTCCCCCTTTTCCTGAAAACGTTGCCGGAACGCGTCATGTCAGGCAACTGATCAGTTATTAGTTTTTCAGCTTCCGTTTTTTTTTTGTCGTTTTTATGTCGCCCACGCTTTGCAAAGTGCGGAGGTGTCCAGCTCCTGGAGTTTAACTCGGCTCGGGTGTAGAGAACGCGTGAAGTATCGCAGGATACTATAGTACTTGCATTTTCCTGTGCTGTAAAATGTCATCAATGTCTGATGAGAGGACAGAAAATTTTAGTGTTAGGATGTATCTTTGGGAGATCGTCTTACCGCCCCTGTCTGAGTCAGTCACACTTTCTGAACACATCAACAGGCAGGTAAGACTGTATAGATGCTGTTGCCCCTGCAGCTTCTTACAGATAATGACAGGTATACTAAGTTTAAGATTGTTTAACGTATGCTTGTTTAAGATCGCTTCCTTCCATTTAACCCTAAAACCGGACAACATCACTATAAAGGGTGCTGTCCTGGCACTGAAGCTTTGAATATACATTAGTCTTTCGGTAAGATCTCTTAAAATTTCCTTCAGTTCAGTGCAGAAGTGTTTGCAGAATCTTGATTGTTTTCTCACAACGCTGATATACTGGGAGCTGGTTAATAAAGCAAACCTTGCAGTACAAATAGCTGGAATGCAGTGATGTCCAGGCTGTTAACTTAAAATGGCACATGTTGTTATGTCATTGCGGTAAAGAGTGTAGGTTATTTTAAATGCGCATTTAAACTCAAGTTCTAATTTGTTGTATCCCCAAAATACAGTAAAGTCCCCAAAGTGACTTTGCTGTAATTCTGCCCACATGACTAATTGGCTTCTCGCCTGATGCCACAACCTAGCACAGTGAATGCTTTATTTGATGAATAAAGGCTCCAAAAGTTGCTGTTGCCTCAGGATACAAGTAGATGGAAAGGTTTTACTTTCCCAAGCTGCTGTCACAATTTGGTTTATCACTGCTACGTCTCTGAAATTTGAGGACTCTATACGTGTAACTGTTTAACGTTAGGGATTTGATTATTCAAAGAAGTATTTTCTAAAATTGAAGAATTAAATGAAATAAGTGCCTTTTTTGCTGCGGGGGAGAACGCCAAACTATGTAACATCCCAACCTACACCATTACCGCAGTTGTCAGCAATGTATGCTTTGTGTAGACTTGTCCTTTTCAGTAGGTAGCCTGTATTAAATCACGATCCACATGATTGTAAGAAGATCAGTTCCCGCTGTACAAATGCAGTGCTATGTTTGTATTTGAAGATGTTCGAGTACAAGCTGTGTCAGTCTGTGTGGCCTGCAATGGAACGAGTAAAGGTTAATTCCACTCTGAGGAGCAGAATGAAGAAACAGTTTGTCGTCTTCTTCAGGTGTGAACGTGTTCAGGCTGTATTTTTCATTGCAGACAGTTACTTATCCCACAAGTCTAATTACCTTTATTAGCTTCTCCTTCTGGTGGTCTTTAAATATGCTCTTTCATAATTAGGTACAGCAGGAGACAGATACGTTAATCCAACATGAACGTTTTAACTTGGTTTTCTTGTTTTATTCTTTGCAATAATATGAGTCATTTGTGTAGACTGTTGAACATAAACAAACAAAAGCCGATAAAAGCCATTTGGTCTGTATAGCCTGTTAGGTAGTAAGTAGATGGAACGATCTCATCCAGCCCTTTCTTGAAAGAAGCCAGTGTATCAGGTTCAACACCATGGCTTGGTAGCTGGATGTGCACTACCACAACACCCTGGGAAGCACTAACATGCTTTACTTTTCTAGGTGTCTGCTGCATAGCCCTCATGTAAAAGGTTTAAGGACAACATAACATCTTACTTACAACATGATCTTGCAGTAAAATGGATTTTTAGATTGTAGCTTCTTTCGCTGAGAAGATTATAGAAAAGCATGTGAGACAGTTATCTCACAGCGGAGCTGGGGGAGATACGGACACAGAATTGAAGCTTATCAGAGAAAGTCTTGCACAGTAAGCATTTTATCTTTGATGGACACCCAGAATTGTCTTGATATTTTTTTCCGTTTTGCAAGTACTGTTTTGGTCATTATTTTGTCTGGAAATTGATTAGAGTGGTTTATATTAGCTTCTTCTTTAGTTTCTGTCTTTGTAAATATTACCAGTTACGTTTAAAGGGGGCAGTAATGTAATATACCACCAAGTTAAATGTGAATTGCAGAAGGATCTGCCTTTGTAGTGTTTTTTTTTGTTTATTAGACCCATTTTTTGACAGTTGTTAATTTAATTATATTTCTATAATGACTAGTTATAATTGTATTTCTCAACATATTGTACTCATAGGATCTTCTGTAACTGGTCATTAGTCATTTTCTCAGCACCAGAACAGGCAAACATGAAACCATTTTGTTTTCTTCACACATGCCAGTTTGGAAGGGCGCCTTGCTCATCTTGTCTTATAGAACTGTAGCTTGTATTGCAGCATGGGAAAGATGAAGACCTCACTGTCCATGCGTCTTTCACCCGAGATCTTGAGCTGTTTGATTTGTGGATAGCTGTCCACACAGAGCACAAAGGGTGGAGTCGACCTAGCTGTAGAAGTCATTATCACCCTACAAGATGAATTTGTGAGGCTTCACACCTAACCACCCAAAGTCAGAGAAAGAGGTGGCGGAGATTCGTAATGCTGTTGTCTTGATAATCCGCTCCAAACTATCCACTGATCATCGGCGTTTATCCATTGAGCTGCTTGAGGTGGATACTTTTTTTGTGTGCTACAGGCATGTCCAGTTAAAGTCATGCTGCTGCTTTCCTATTGCTAGCTGTTAAGGTGAGGTGAGAAAAGGCTGATTCCTTCTGTGATTGAACCAGGCATTGAACACCTGCTCAGGGTGGTTTGATCATGGCCTCTGTCTTCCCTCCCTAGCCTGAAGAAAGGCAAGTGTCTGGCTATGGTTTTTACACCAAGGTCCCTGCCATTTCAGTCTGCCTCAGCCCAGTAATCTCCCCCCCATTTGGAGTGTGCATGAGTTGTGATGAAGTGGCAAGGCGTTGACTCTTTCTGTAATGTCTAATTCTTGCCCCGTTTTTGTTTTGAAGTCTTATTTCAGGTGCGTTTTGCGGTTACATTACACATTCTTGCACCACTGCATTCGCGTGTTGAGAACAGTGCAGGACACTACAGCCGAAACCGTGTCCTCACTCCTGCAGTTCCACAGGCTGCTCGTGTTCTTCTGTGAGTAATGCACAGTATGCTGCAGTGATTCACTAGTGCTGGGTCGCCCATAGAAACTGTTGACTCGTGCTTGAACAGTTTAGTTTCATAATTTGGATAACAAAGCAGCAGTGTTATTTGCAGATATTGAATAATACTTTATGCTTAATAATCGGCCTCTGCTGGATATGCTTTGAACATTAGTTATTTTGAATAATCGTAATTTCTCGTTAAAATGTACTAATCCCATGTTCAAAATGGAGCATATCTTCTGTAAATGCTCATAAGTCATTTCTTTCAGACATGAAATAGTTATCGTTTTCTTCACACACGCCACTTTGCAGGCATGCGTAGCTTTAAAACATTTGAGATGAGTTGTCCTTCCCGAGACTCGAGAGCTTTGCAGTGCTTAATGTAGGTTTTACCCAGGAATGCGTTTATGCTGAATCGCATGACAGCCACATCATCTTTCCTTGATTCACCCTGTGTAAGCTGACACAGCTGATAAAATGCAGTCAGACACCGAGTTGAGAGCCGCGACCGCCTGTTTTCTGTTGTCTGTGCAGGTGCTTCCCTCCCTTGCAGTTGAAAGTGCCTGTCCCCCCAGGCTCTCTGTGGGAACGGTGGAGGGAAGCCGGTTCAGCCTGCTGGCGAAGAGATCAGTCTGTTGACGGCTCCGTTTCTCATGTTCGATGGGCTTCTGGCGCGCGTTGGTTGCCCTTCAGATGCATCTTGACACATGCGTGTTTCCAGCATGTCGAGTGTCGGCGGTTGTTGTTTTTTTTTAACCAAAATCATAGTTTTGGGAGACCCTCTGTGTTTAGTTTTCTCTACGTCCTTTTAAGCGCACAAGATTTTGCTGGATTTGTGGAACCTTGACAGGTTTCACATTTTCCCAACTTTGTTTTTATGGAAAAAGATTCTTAGTTTTAAGTTTTCATTTAATGAGAAACTCCATTGTCCTTGTAAATTGTGCACAGTATTTTCACATATATTTAATTTTGCCTTCATAGGGCAGGTATTCACAAGACAACTTCTTGTCACTAGCTTTTGACTGTGTTCAGTCAACATTGGAATTTTGATCAGTGAAATATTCAATTTTTAGGGAAATATAAATTAGGGAGTCTTATATGCTATTCAAGTTTCCTGTGGTGTTAAAATTGCTTGCTTGATTATTAAGCTCATAGTAAATGCAGAACAGAAATGATCATGATCTTTAGACCCACCCTTCCCCTCACATCAATGCATGTTGGAATTATATATGCAGTGTCCTGGGTTTATACAGTCTGGCCTGCTAAAGTCTCGCCCTTAACGCAGTAAAGTCATTTCTCACCTCCCCTGTGCTACTGTGTCTCCAGGTGCAGGCAGCACTCCAGCAGTAGATGAAGTGGCCTTCCCCCCTTTCTTGTCATCCTTACACTATTTAAAAAGCTATTTAAACTATAAAAACAATATTAAATAACTTGGGGAAGATGAGTAGTCTTTGTACTAGGTTGCAAATCTTGTCACTAGAGAAGTAAGAGATTCAAGTGGCCACTTGTGCTGACTGCAAAGGAACAAGTGCAGGCCAGTTCCACCCTGGACAGCAGAATGAAGAAACGCAGAGGTCTGGCAGTTGGACCTTCAGGGATGCGAGCAGGATTATAAACTCGCGTCCCTCCCTTCCGAAATAAACCCAGCTGCCGAATTTGTTCCCTCTTTGTACTCATCCGCATGGAATTAACATTTACTAGTAAAATTGGTCTGAATGTCAGTCGGTTCACTTCTGCCACTGCACTGTTACATTACTCACCTGGAAACGCAAATTCCAGTTTAACTCTTGAGTTGCACTTGTAGACGGCAAGCACAGATAGGATTTTTTTTGTTTTAAAGAAAGCGAGCCCTGCTTTACTAGCAAGAGAAGGATGTCTCCTGATCGGTGTGCGCGAGGGCTGTTTTAACTGGGGTGGTGTTCTCTCCTAGGCACTGGAGCCGGCCCACACTGATGTAGCTGCCCCTGAGGACACTGCCACCTGACTACCTCAAGTCCCCAGTAATGTGCTGTGTCATTCCCAGACTCCACACGAGTCTCCGCAGGCTCCCTTCCGACGTCCCTGGGGGAAAGACTTAAGTTACCTGATCAATGTGGAATGACCTGGGAACTGGCTCTGAATCCTAAAGGAGGTTGCTGATTGAACTGGCCACCCGCTTAGGAGACAAAGAACATCGCCTTCATCGGCATTTCTTGGACACGTTGATCAGCAGCGCCCAGAGGCTTGCTTTTTTTTTTGCCGCCGAGTTCCTGAGCTTGTGTTCTGCTTCTCTTGTTGTTGTTGTTTTTTTGTTGTTGTTGTTTTGCTCTCTCGCTGCGTGGCTCGGACTGGGCGTGATTCATGGGATGCAATCATGTCAGACCTCACTGAGCGGAGGCCAGTCAATACGGAGTACGCTGTCTCCCTGCTGGAGCAGCTTAAATTCTTCTACGAGCAGAAATTGCTGACTGACATTGTGCTAATCGTGGAGGGCACTGAATTTCCTTGTCATAAAATGGTCCTGGCGACATGCAGCTCCTATTTCAGGTGAGTGATAGTATTTCCTTTTAATTTCTGTGTGATGTTGCCGCGTATATCCCTGATGTGAGAGCTGAGTGTTTAGGTGTTTATTTACCAAGTTGCGTGGTGGATGAACTCTATAATTCCAGCTCTGTCTCTATGATTTTTGTTTTGCCTTTTGAACAACTCTATCCAGCTTATTCTATGGGGAAAAATGGCTTTAAAGAACCATTTTGTTATTCCAGAGACATTCCCAGCAAAGAGAGAAAAGCTGTAGATCTTTCATTTGGTGAAAGTGGTTGGTACTAAACTGGCAGTGGGCTTTCTTGGGTGTTGAATGTTAGTGAATCAAGTTCATAATTATAAAGCTATTTGTGCTGGCTAAAAGTAACATTATCAGAATAAAATGCTTCCTGTAAAATTACCCCACCGCCAAAAAATAATGAATGGTGACGGGTCCCTGGTAATCAAACCAATTTGCTCCGCAGTGCTCTCTGTAGAGAAAGAAGATATGTCTTAGTTGAGTAGGCTTGATTATGGGCGAGTACCTCCATTTTATAAATTGCAAGGCAGGAAGTATCACATGTCAATGGGCATCCAAATGTGAAGCATCACGTGACCAGCCAGACTGCTGGTTTGCATTCACAGGTGATGTGACATTGCACACTTGAGAAAATAAGTCTATGAAATGGTCTACGACAAAGACAGCAGTTAGCAAACCAGGAGGTACATTTAAGGAGGTATCAGTCCCTTGTTGTCCGCTGGATTTTTGGTGTTAAAAAGTGGGAGAATGAAGCATAGTTTGTGGTAGCCATGTAACTGGAGATAGGGGTGGGTGGGTAGTTTAGTCAATACTGTACAATCATGGCACATGAACTCCATATTTAAACACAATTAGGTGAAATTCACATTTTGGTTCTAAAATCATCATTTGGATTTATCTCATCTCATACATACAGAATGCTTACATGAGTCCAAATTTGACCTAGAAAACTAGTTTTGCAGAGACTGTATAGAAGCTGGGAATGACTGTAGTATATACCACACAGGCTGGCTGGAGATGTAGGTGATCTGTAGTTGTGACATTAGCTCCTTTATTAATGATGGTCTGGGGGTGGGGCGGGCTGAGACTTTAAGTTGATCTTTATAGTGCTTCTGTAAATCCTGGGTGAATTATATTCTGAATGGCTGTTGATGTAAGGTAAATACCAAGTAGAAAATAAATTTCATAAGGTTGGGGAGAAGCTTTTTCTTTCACAACAGTATATTTGGGTGACCAGGCTTGGTCCTGGAAGACCACAGTCTGAAAGATTTTGTAGGTCACCTTTAAATGCCAGTTCAGACTGATAACGTGTTTGATCAATTTAACAGGTCAGTTATTCCCCATAGGTCAATTTCAGACTGCTTTGGTTCTGAAAGGCTGCAGAGTATTTACATTTTTTTCCCCAAGAGATGCTAAAACTACTTTGTTAAACTCTCTGCCAATTCTCCAGCTGATCTGAGTGGTTAGTAATGGATCATGTTAAGGTGTCTGCTGGACTGTCTCTCTCGGAAGAGAATTGGTCAGCCTCTGACTATTGCACGTTGACGGAGCTCAGTAGTAACAGACGTTGATCACAGTAGAGTGCTTCAGCATACAGGACCCATCACAGAATGTGTTTTTAAAACGAATAAGAAAGGTAAATTCATTCCCAACAGTAACATCAGTTCCTATTGAACCAAACGTTTTTGAACATTTTTCATCTTCAATTTAAACCTGTTGTAGCCCACTTACAACTTCCCAGTTTTTAGTGATACCATTCCATGACATGGAAACATGGGGTATGTGTGCCAGGGACTGCAGCGTGAGGGTAAATCTCCTGTTCTTCCCACAGGGCAATGTTCATGAG
Source organism: Atractosteus spatula (assembly GCF_055471065.1). Classification (NCBI taxonomy): domain Eukaryota; kingdom Metazoa; phylum Chordata; class Actinopteri; order Semionotiformes; family Lepisosteidae; genus Atractosteus; species Atractosteus spatula. The sequence continues at coordinate 59,338,272 of NC_142711.1, forward strand.
CGGACTCAGTGAGAGTAAACAGACTCATATTCACCTGCGGAATGTGGACCCTGCCACTCTTCAGATAATCATTACCTATGCATACACAGGTAACCTGGCAATAAACGACAGCACTGTTGAGCCTCTGTACGAGACGGCCTGCTTCTTACAGGTGAGCCTCAATGCCAATGTTTGTGTAAGGCAAAGGGACGAGGTACATTTAATGCCACCCCAGATGATTTCATTCTTAAATACCTCCACTGAACGTAGTTCACTGTAGTGAACGTTTAACCTTATACCATGTGAAACAGGACAATATCAGTGTCCTTTGTAATATATATTGTTTGTAATTTTTACATAACTGCTGTTTTATCATGTAATCCCCAAGGTAATTATATCATGCTTGATTGTTTTTATTAAAAAAATTAATTGCATGAAAATATTTGTTCGAGGGGCCCATCCTAAGTCAAAATATGTTGTATTAAAGTAGTTTAAACATTAAAAAACACTTACAAATCTTTGCTGGGGGTATGCTTTAGAAGGTGAGAGCTCTGTATTGGGACATTGAACATCCCACTGGAGTGCTTGAGATAGAAGCTATGTAGCAAGCTTTACAAAAACACACTTTTCCCCCATTCTGGTTGCATAACTGCAAATAAAATAAATAAAACTGTTGACTTTTTAAAATCTTTTCTTGCTCTGCCTCCCAGGTGGAAGATGTGCTGCTTCGATGCAGGGAGTACCTGGTCAAAAAAATCAATGCGGAGAACTGCGTGCGGATGTTGAGCATCGGCGACCTGTTCAGCTGCAACGAGCTCAAGCAGAGTGCCAAGCGCATGGTGGAGCACAAGTTTGCGGTGGTGTACCGCCAGGAGGCCTTCCTGCAGCTGTCCCACGAGCTGCTGATAGACGTGCTGAGCAGCGACAATCTCAATGTGGAGAAGGAGGAGACGGTGCGGGAGGCGGCCATGCTGTGGCTCGAGTACAACATGGAGTCGCGCTCCCAGTACCTGTCGTCGGTGCTCAGCCAGATCCGCATCGACGCCCTCTCCGAAGTGACGCAGCGGGCCTGGTTCCAGGGCCTGCCGCCCAACGACAAATCCGTGGTGGTCCAAGGCCTCTACAAGTCCATGCCCAAGTTCTTCAAGCCTCGTCTGGGCATGACGAAGGAGGAGATGCTGATTTTCATCGAGGCGGCAACAGAGTCCCCTGGCGACAGCCCCGGCGTGGGTCCCTCGCACACGGCGGTCTGCTACAGCCCCCAGGCAGAGAAGGTGTACAAGCTGTGCAGTCCACCGGGAGACCTTCAGAAAGTGGGAACCCTGGTGACCCCCGACAATGACGTTTTCATCGCCGGGGGCCAGGTCCCCCTGAAGAACTCGATTGCCAACCACAGCAAGACGAACAAGCTGCAGGCCGTCTTCCGGTCGGTGGACAGCTTCTTCTGGTTCGACGCACAGCAGAACACCTGGGTGCCCAAGACGCCCATGCTGTGTGCCCGAATCAAGCCCTCGGTGGTCTTCTGCGAGGGCTACATCTATGCAATCGGTGGTGACAATGTGGGGGGCGAGTTGAACAGGAGGACGGTAGAGCGCTACGACTGCGAGAAGGACGAGTGGACCATGGTGAGCCCCCTGCCGTACGCCTGGAACTGGAGCACCTCGGTGGTGGCCCACAACTGCATTTACATCATGACCCACAACCTGATGTACTGCTACTTTCCCCGGGCCGACACCTGGGTGGAGATGGCCACGCGCAAGACCAGCCGCTGCTTTGCTTCGGCGGCCAGTTTCGGAGACCTCATCTTCTACATCGGGGGGCTGCACGTCGTCAGCAACTCGGGGATCCGCCTGCCCACCAGCACCGTCGACGGGTCCTCGGTGACGGTGGAGATCTACGACGTCAACAAGAACGAGTGGCGAACGGCCGCCAACATCCCTGCCAAGCGCTACTCCGACCCCTGCGTCAGGGCGGTGGTCATCCTGAACTCCCTGTGCATCTTCATGCGGGAGACGCACATGAACGAGCGGGCCCGCTACGCCATTTACCAGTACGACGCGGAGTTGGACCGCTGGTTCTTGCGGCAGCCGATCTCGGAGCGCGTGCTCTGGGATCTGGGCAAGGACTTCCGCTGCGCCGTGGGCAAACTGTATCCCTCCTGCTTGGAGGAGTCCCCCTGGAAACCCCCCACCTACCTCTTCTCCCCTGACGGAGCTGAAGAGTTCGAGATGGACGGCGAGATGGTGTCCCTTCCCCATGTATAGCTTTCAGCCCGCAGACTGGACCGTGCACCTCAGAACTGCTCTCCGAGGAAAGGGGGTGTTCTCGATCCAGGATGTTCAATGAGACAGATGTTTCAAGCAGTATTTGAAAAACCAGTGCGCAGAAGTCGGTGTGCCCCCTCTTACAACTAGCCCCCACACACGCGCTCACATCCTATCTCATGCATTGTCCCCTCACACGCAGTACTAAATGGAATGTCTCAGACAGAAATTAACACGTTAATTCCCTTCGAATATATAGGTAAACACGTGTAAGTCGTGTCATCGTGTTCTCTAAACGCGTTTCGATTGCTTTCTTGTTAAAACCACTTCATAACTTGCCAAGTCCCCCATTCCTTTACGGAAAACTTGCATACGTTGTAACGGAAGTCATTTCTTAATTCATATCGTCAAAAGTGAAAGCATAAACCCCAAAGCACTAATTAAAGAAAACTCTGGAATGTGACCGTATTTCTCCTGAAGTCCTACAATCCTGTGCAGTAAACAAAACGAGATATCAAAAGGCTATAGCAAGGTACTTATATTCAGATCTTTTGGCTCTAAGAGTCACTGGATGGTAGGAGTCTTGTTATGCGTTTTTTGTCTTCTCTGCTTGCCTGATGGGAATGTTATTGTGCAGATTTGGTCTGTTTTCATATGTAACATGCACTTATTCTTTTTTTTCCTCCGGGGCTGTATAGATATCTGGGTTATTCTGCAGTTCGCAAGATGTTTCCCTGTGTTTTCTTCTGCCTGAAAGTACTCCACTGAAATACTTCATGTTCTGACCTATACAGGGCTTAGTGTGCAAGAGACTCTTACAGAAGGCGATAGATACCCTCCCTTGAACGCTAGACAGTGTGAAGTTCTCCTGGTGATGGAGGACCTCATCTTTTAGCACAGTGCAGTTCACATTTGTCTTAGAAATGGCACTCTGTATGTTCTCATCACACCACAGCAGAAGTAGAAGTAGAGTGACACTACTTATATTGGTCAAGCCATAACCTTGATTACACAGACTGACATTTGTTGGTCCCTGAAGTTGCTCTGAGAGGAAGGAGTTTAGAGGGGGAGAATCTGTTTGCAAGGGGAGATGCGACCCTCTGTAATGAGCCACTGCATACTGTGCCCTGTCACTCATACATAGACACTGGTTTTTCACCTTTTGAAAAGGTGTTCTGTGAAAGTAATCACATATACTCACGTTTTATATAAAGTCGGGATGTTTGTGCTGCAGAGCTGAAACAAGACTGCTTTTACTCTTCCTGTTTGATAAGTGCAAAATTGTCCAGTGATTATAGAGTGTTAAACTGAAAAAAAGAATAGAACAATAACATTGTAACATGATGTGTTTAAAATCAAATTTGAAGCTTGTGTGCTTTGGCCATTCATTGTACATTTACATGAAGAATTTTACGTTGTACAGATGTATGTATTGTGCGCCAGTCGTCTTAAAAACCTTCCTGCGCATAAATCGTATTTTACCTAATTCATATTAAATGTTATGGTCCTGACTAATACGAATTAAGCCTGTTTACCTGTATATACATGTCAGTTGCTACTTCTGATAATTAATACAGGGGTGTTATACTGTTTCTACAATGTGATCTAAATAACTGAATAACTTAATGCACTTATGGGGAACTCCATGGAAGATGATGGCAACCGTACCAAAACCTCATTATTGTCCCACCACTGATAAAGGGCAGATCTATTTCTTTAACAGCAACAGCATTTAGGAACAGGGACCTTGTGGCTGCTGGTTCAGTCAGAAGTAGGCCCTCCTTCAAGAGTAATCTAAACTTCTAGCCTGTCTAATTGGACACAGGTCTTCCACGCAGCCGGTAGTTTACAAAGTTCGGACTCCGAAATGTTGCTGGATTTGCAATAGGATTTGCCGGCCTGTTTTTTTTTTGTTCTTTTATTTAGTGCGGGTCTCTTCAATACATGCCTCCACTCTCTCTATTATGAAAATTTTGGGCTCATGCATTATTTTCCTGCTGCTGAAATATATCTATATATAAATATATATTTTTCATTTGTTTAAAAAAGTTTTAGTGTGGAAATAACCAGGTCTATTTTGTATTAGTTTTTGTTGTTGTTAATTTAATATCGGACATTACTGTAGTGTGATTGTGTATAGATATCCTTACCTATCGTTTTTCTTTTTTTAATTACTACTTTTTTTTTCTGTGAGTGAACTATTGAGGAATCTTGCTGCTGTCTGTGGAGAAGAGCAGCTCCCCGGTGTTGCTCTGGAATTCGTCCCAGGAACCACTAGCAGTAGCGAAGGGTAAAAGGGGGCTTCCTCTGTTCTTAACATGAGCACAGGTGCTTCATGATAAACCTTACTAGCATCTAGCATGTTCGGCTGCATCTTGTTCCTTTGGCACTGTATTTTGAATGACATTAATTTATTAAAAAAACAACTTTACACAAACCTGCAGTATGGAAATCTTATTTGTGCAGTGGTGTTCTTATGCGCAAGTGTCCACTCAGAGCCACATAATGCGATTCTGGATTCTGTGCACCTGGCTAGAGTAACACCAGGAGTCACAATGACTCAACAGAAGGGATCACAGCAGTTAACGTTCATGATTCATTTATTTTACCTTGCTTTAAAACAGACTGAAATGTATTTTAGTGGACATGGTGCGGTTGCTGAAATCTGAGTGCACAATATTTTCAAACCATTTATGCCCAACAGTCTGGGTGCAAATGCTGAAACTGCAAATTAATCTGGCGATCTCTGGTATGACTGCAGTGGAGGCGATAGCGGCTCTTCTCCACAAAAAAAACATCCTTTCAGGAGTGCAGCTGTATGTATTGCTGTTCTGTGCTCTTTTCCAGAACAACACTTAGCAGTTCGTCTTTTACAACCATTAATGGTGAGCACATTTTGATTTAAATGTATTTCCAATGGGGATTTTTTTTAATCCAAATTAAAAAGTAGCAGTGGTTTAGTTATATTCCGCTAGTAAGTAGGCCACAGTGTTGACACAAATGCCTCAGAAACTAAATCAATGAATGAGGTTTAATGGCTCCTGGCTATCTTTGCACCTAGTTAGGACACACTTAGATTCAGTGCATGTTTAAGATATATTTCACTTTAGTGCAATTTTACCAACTACACCCTGTAATGCAAGCTCTGAAGAAACCAGAGTTGTTAGCAATGAAGCCAGGCACCCTTTCCCCTGAAGCCAAAGGCAACAAAGGCAGGAAGTGGTTTCTTGCCGACAGCGACTGCAATCGGTGCCCTTCTCTGCAGTGACTCAACAGGGCAGCTCCGCTCCTCGAGCGATTGCACAGCCTCAGGGGCTCCAACCTGATTTCTTCACTCATGCAAGCGGTCTGTACCAGTCTGGGGAGCGTCCAGTCTTAAGCAGGTGGAAGAGAAGATTGCAGCCACCCCATCACGCTTTGGCAGGATGAGCTAGTGGATATTTACCTGGTGGTCCTCACACCCGAAGAAGCCTCTACAGCCAAATCCAATTTTGTTCTAATATCCTCTTGCAGATGGGTTTTTAGCACTACCCACCCTTTTCTTGCGGGATCGGTTGTATTTTTTTATTGGGTCAGTCTATGACATACTCATCATCATATACACTAAAAATGTTAAGCACAGCACAAAGGTATACAAAAAGTATAAAAAAGTAATATACAAAGAAATCACTTTCAAGCCAAGTATGTCACTTTTTCTGCTTGGGTGTGCACATACTGTATATCTCTTTAAAAGTTGTTTCCCTTGAGAGTGTCATATTGATGTCTTTAGTGGCTGTAGGGCAAGTAACCACTCTCAACTGATTTCATATCAGTGCTTTACACTTCGGTGCCTGTACTGCTTGTAACAGCAGTACTGGAACCACGATAAAAAAGCATGCCAAACAGCCCCCATACTACGTTTAGTAAATATGTTTACACCGTGCTTAGATGGCAATTTATTTTTTACTTCTCTGTAGCTTAAATTGAACTATTCCCTGACGCACCCACCCATCTACAGCATGTTGGCCTGTTTTCCTGTGCCTGCAGTCCAGCTCTGTGTTGCGGTATGCTAAACTTAGGCTTTTGTTAAATTACCTACATTTGAAGAGTGGTCACACAATTCGACTGGGACTGTCAGGATGCTGTTAAAAGGGTGAGGGAGAAAGACAATCCACTTTTCTTTATTTACAGGAACATGAGCATGTATTTTCAATTAAGAAGTGCATGCATTCTGTAAAAATTCCAAACTTTTTTAATTGAATAAGAATAAATAAACACTTGAACAAATACAGTTTATCATTTAATATAGTGTGTGCAATGCAATATATAGCTTTTCTTTCTTTAAGACTTTAAAAGAAACTCAGGATATAGAACTTTTTTGGGTGAAGTCAAGACATTTCACATTTATAATATATTCATACATTAAAACATCCATTTACAACATTAGAACTCTTTTAAAACTATCATGGATTTCTGATACTTCAAATTCATCTGATGTCAACAACAGGAACAACAAAAATAAATACAGAAAAACATACAATTTTATAAAAAAATCAAACATTAATGATTTATATATAGGACATACTGAGAGATACAGGAATTTAAAACCCTGAAATGTCACCACAAGGCTTCAAAGAGACATGAAGATCATTATGCATTTTTATACATTTACAAAGTGAATTTAAGATCAAACCACATGCCTGTGCTAATCGGAAAGCTGTGTTAGGCTTAAAAAGTCAATAACAAATACAAATTGTTAGTGATAAAGAATAATTAAAATACACGGATACAGATCAAATATACATAAGAATATTTTTGTCTCTGTGTGCAATTATGTGTTCCAGGTGACAGTAATTAAAAGTTGTTCCAAAGTGTTGTCAAAGCAGTGCACAGAACATTGCAGGGACTCCTTATATGTTTGAACACCTTGGACTGCCCTCCCATTCCAAAACAAATGTAAACTGCTAAACTGTTCTCACCTTCATTGATAAGCTATTTCATGGTTTGAGTTCTCACTTGCTCTCACTTAAGTGATATAAAATCCTGTGACACGTCTGACTAACTGACCTTCAGTGGAGGAATGCAATATGCCTAAAAAAATGAACAGTAAAAAAAAAAAGCCTCTTAAAGCACAACTGCTCAAGCTGGTTTTGTTTCTTACACTACTGTACTTTACCTACCATATGTGGGTTTGATTATAAGCAAGGCTTTCACTTTTACTAATAAGTTAATATCACTATGATAAAGGACATTTTCTTATCGGTATGGCAGTATTTTGTATCGTCTTTACTCTGCCTTATTATTTTATTTCCAATAAAATGGGCACCATCTAATTCTGCCACTAAGCCCTCAGAGGAAGGACAGTTCTCCCTGGTAAAACATCAGATTGAAAGGCAGGGGGCACTATAACTTAGCCAGCAGCCATGAATACCCTTGCCATTGATGAGCCAGATGAGCCAAATGATGTTTGGCCAATTGTGCACTGCCACCTGATGAACTGTGGTCAAGCCCTGGTCACAGGATGCCAACAACATCCATGATATGAGCCTCCTCTGGATATACAAGTCCTTACTTGTGACTTGAATGACTTTTACTGATTAAGTTACGATATGTAATGAGACTTTTTAACTCTTAAAATAATTTGCTGGGACTAACTATTGGCTTAATGTCTCTCCAACCGGCCTCAATTTAGCATATTCCTCAACGAACATACTCTTTAATCCCATCCTGGAAAACAGAATTTACACACAGAGTTTTCTTTGAGACCACATGCTATTGATCCAGGTGTCACTTTTTTCATAGTGATAGATGAGTTTTTTCAGTGCTTCACACACCTAGGCAACTATAGAGTCAGCACTGGGCAGAAAACAATCTTCCCTCTGCAAATTTCTGCAAGTACTCAGACCAATCCAGAGCTACCATTAGTACATTAGTAAAAAAGCCTGAAATTCCAGGTTTTAGAGCTCATACTGCACTCTAAACCTAAACAAAAGCCTTTGTTAGATAAACCTGTTGAACTTAGTACACCTTTTCCCCACACCTTTCTTGAAGATTAGTGCAATGTAAGTGAAAACAAAGACATGCAAGACTTTCTTCTCCATTACAGTCTTTAAAGTGATAAAGTTCCTGATTATAACACAGCAAAGACCAGTGAATCTCCATTGATACTGTGCTCCAGATAATTTTTGTACAACATATTCAATTATGAATTTCAACATATATTCTAAGCTTGGTCCTCTCCAACACCAACCCTGTGTCTTTCAACAACGTCAGCAGAAAGGAAAATCAGTAATGAATGCCATAAAATTATGCTTAAAAAAACTATCTTTAAATACTGATCATCTGTAAATCAGTAAACTGTAAATTAGCAGATCAGGAAAGATTGAATTCATTTTCAAAACCGCTCGTTTTATAAAACCGCATAAAATTCAGACAAGGCAGTTTTGCAAGAGCATACTGCACTGCATGCTCTGGATCCCATTTTATAATTGCGTATGAGCTGATCCAAGCATTCTGGCAAGACAAATTTAATACACTAAGCATCAAAGGACACCTATCACTCTATTCATGCATGTGAATGCTTGTGTGTTTTAACATAAAATGAAAGTAGACATATCTTGGATACTGACTGAGTGTTTTGATGTTGTTTTGATTAATTGATCATTCGTGACTGGCTGTGGTAGGATGTAATGCTGCATAAGCAGTACGCTAGCAGATTTAGTTTAGGAGAGTTGACTGGGAACAGCCAATGAGGTGATTTAACCTGTTGAATGTCAAGCCAGGTGAAAAGCAAGAAATAAAAACACAAAAAGATACCAAAATACACTGCTTGTCGCGTGCCGAGTGTGATGGTCTTGGCAGGAGTCTCCAGTCGCTACAGAGCTCCACCTGTAGTGATTGATGACAACCTGACTGCAAGGTGCGACGCTGATCAAGCCCTCTGGCCTCACCTACTGCCCTTCCTGACACGACCACACTCCAGTGGGACAAGGCCAGGCCTCATGCTGCTCGTGTGGGAGTCAGCTTTGCGACGAGGTGAGAAAGTGATGGCTGTGTTGGGGATGTCCTGCTCGCCAGACTTCAGTCCCAAAGAAGACTTGTGGGATGAGCTGGGACAACAGTGGTATTCAAGTATGGGAGAGCTTTGAAGAGGTACAGTACAAGCTAGTTTGGGCTAAGAAAGTGGATGGGGACACAGATTTACCCGTTTCATGTATGTTCAATAAAATGTCAGTGTGAATTTCCTGCTGTTGTCAACAACATCATAATGATTTTTCTTTTCATGGCCAGAATTGTTTCATCTCAGTACTGCTTTTGCAAACACTGTCCAAAGTACTCAAAAATAAATCTTTTAATTGACTAAGTCATTCCTTAAACTTCCTTAAATTTCATACTGTATACTTGTTGCAATGGAGCAAAATACATGTATATGCAAAAAAAAGTACACCCTGGCCTTATACTGTAAATCAGTTCGCCTGTTGCGTGGTACATGATGCATGGTATGTGAATTCTGAAGGTCTGCCTACAAAACTGTAGTGTAGTTTGGGAAAGCAGCAGCTTTTAATTTCCAAATTCTATGTGCTCAGCACAGTGAGCGATGCTGGAACGCAGCATAAAAAAAATCCAAGGGCTTGTGATTTTTTCCTCCTCAACACTTTTGTTGATTCAATGTTTGACATTTTTACAGTTCTCCCTACTTTAAGAGAAGATTTATCATCTTGAAGGATTTGAAATAACCCTCTCAGGACTCTTGAGTCCATCTGTTCTTATGAATGCAAAGGCAGCACAAACAGGACACTACCCTAGAGGTGAAACTGGTAGCTTAACTATGCATGATCATGTTGTGGTCGTCTCTTCATGCTCTGTCAGTCCTAGGAAAGCAGCTGATATCTCGTGGGTGGGTGGGGTGGGGGGGGGGGAGCAGAGCCACGCCCACTTGGTGCATTTATCGCGCACGGTATTCTGATCCCACAATCCTTCATGTCACCAGTCCTGCCCCTGGGAGTAAAACTGATGTGGAATGTACTGTTCAAGGACGGGCACACACCCTTTATCTCGGTTCGCTTCCCCGTTCCCGGCTCGGCGTCACTGCTTGCCCGCCTGCTGCTCAGGGACCGCTGCTGCCGTCACCACGGCCGGCTGAGCGAGGGTGGAAAACCAGGACGACATTGCGGACCTCGCGTTGGTGAGGGCCCCCCCGACTGACTGGCCTGCAACGGCAACAGCGGAGGAATGGTTTTTAGGCGTATTTTTTTTTACACTTTTCGCGCGCCCGCTGCACTGCTTCACCAGTGCGCATGGTCGCATCTCCTCCCCCAAAGCCCCCTGATGTGAATAAACCTGGTCAGCACCTGTACGCCTAAAAAGGTTTCTGGTGGTACGTCAGCGCCAAAGCACAGTGAAAGCGCAGTTAGGCAACATGTCAAGTCAGAATCTGCTGTTTCTTGATCTCCGGACGGTATTTCTCGCAGTAGATTTCCGTTTGTCAAGAAGGGCAGTAAAAAGCTTATTGTCAAGGGGTGGCACACACGAAGCATACGGGTGCATCACAAGGCTAAAAAACAGTCCTTAAAGGAGGCACCTAAGATCTAGAAAAAGGGACGTGAAGTGGGCTCGCACTGTACAATAATGTAACAGCACCGGGGGTATTAGTGCAAACCAGCTTTTATCCTGCGTGCAACACCTGCTTTCCTGGCATATGGAAATTGGAAACGGGAACTTCTTTTTCTAAAAGAAGTGGAAATTCTTTTCAGAACCTATTTCCACTTTTACACACACACACACACACACTATAAAGCAGAAATGACATCGGGCAGCACAGCAAGGCGGTATGAGAAAAGGCAACTGCAAACAAAGGACAACCTCCTTGAACTCAACGTCTCTGCATTTTGACATCTTAGTTTCATCGCAGAGCCCCTCATTGTTTCGAGGTGCTGGCTTACCCACTGCCTTCCCCGTCTGCACAACACTCCGGCTCGTGGTTATCATGGCATTGCCGATCTTCTTGCCACGCTCGCTGTTCTGCACAGAGCTGGAAAACAAAACAGTATGCCATGACAGCTGCCTCTCTCTCTCTCTCTCTTTTTTTGAGGAAAAAATCTATCAAATTAAACTTAATTATTCTCAGACCTTCACCTCTCATGTTAGTCCAGACCCAAGTGATCCCGGTCTCCAAAGTCCGGAAAGCAAACGATTAGTTAAAAGTCGATGCACATACAACATGCGACTTTCTGCAACCCTACGGACATTTGATTGCATGCTTCCTGAGATTACGAAACTCATGAAACTTACTACATCACATGAGGCCTGTGAACTCTTTCAAGCTATGCTTAATGCCGAAATGTTCAGCAACAGACATGACGAAAGACTTACTTATGTCATAAGGAGGGCTCACTCAGATTCTCAGATTCCTTTTTTTCCCCTCCTTACCCACATATTCCTGCTCTCTGCCTTATTCTCCCCAAAACCATGCCAAAACATTGTCCGTTTCATATTTCCTTGAAATTTTCAGCATTGGATTTTTCCAAACCTGGAAACTTTTCCAGAAATAAAGAAAAAACAGGAGCACAAGGCTACACAGTGAATTCTGTACCAGGGCATATAAGCATCAATATATAGTATAGTATGTTTTACATTAGTGACGCTTTCCCTCCAATTTCAGTATGAGCCAATGATTTCTAAGTTCAGGGAAAAAGCTTGTTGAATTACAGCCCAGAACCTGAACTGTTACCAAGGCGACAGCTAGACAGGTACTGATGAAAGTTCTGGCAAACCAAGGTTAAATACAATCAATGCAACAGACTACGTTCCAAGTTTCTCTTCTACTAATTAGCTGCTGAAAAACAGTCTAATGGCCTTTAGACGTCTTTGAAGAACAAAATGTCAGTGCATTAACCTTAACCACAACAAATGGTTTAGTGCACACAGTCCTGCTGTAACTAGAGCAGACACCAAGATCAGTTTGGTTGTATGGAATAAATGCACATTTAGGCTCTTGTCTAGCAAACATTCATATTGTGGAAATCTAACTAGTACAATGTTGTTGTTTCTGAATTCACCTATTTGTCTTAATGGTAAATATACACATTTTTTCCCCACATACACTAAGGAAAAACAAAGGCTCCTCTGCACATTGCTAGGAAAAAGCATTTTTTCCCAAATCAAAGAATTCTACAGCAAAAGGATGTTTCTAAACAAGAATCAACTGTTTGATAACAATTTTTATAGTATTATGCATCATTCATTCTTGAAAATGCAACTTAAAAAAATTAAGTGTTTTACCCCAGATGAACAGTGAATCAGCACCTCAATAGACGTAATGTAAAGTCCTAATACACACAGTACTAGCTGTGTGTTGAAGTCTACTGTAGATAAATGTACTACCTTAGGTAAGGACTTGATCACGTATTTCATACCGAAAGGAAACAATTAGTAGAGGGCAACTCACAAACAGGTCAAGCTTTCACTTTCGCTCAGCTTGCAGTAGGAGATGCCGATTATGTTGATGTTGTGGAACGAAATCCCTTATTTGTGTCACAAAACGGAACATAAAAACTCCGGAGTGATGGGACAACCAGTGAAACAGTGGCAGAATCGAAAACATCTGCTGTTAATACAACAGATCCCCCAGACTTAGTTCACACCGAGCTTTAGGCCTTCTTTGCACACTTCTATTTAAAGTGACGTGTCAGCCAGGCTTCTGGCTGGACACAAATAAATCTTTCAGCTGCTTGCAACTGAAAGAGAGAAACCCTAGTGTGAAATCACCGCTTGTTGACTGACAATCAAGCGTTACTTTTTCCTGATCTGGACTGGTCTTCACTTACAGCATGGAACCATGTATGAAGGAATACGTCACCTCCGTGTAGTTGTGTTTCCTTAACTTTAAGAAGCCCGTGATGAAAACCAGATTTGTCGTTTGCGTACAACTGCCATTAACAGCGCAGGAAAATGAAAGGACAAAATAAATCAGCAGTGCACACACCTGGCCAACATCTGCTCCCTTGAGGAAGCACAGAACACGATACCTGGGTATGCTACTCGAATACGCTCACCTGGACTGGCACTTTGAGACATTATGAGCTTCACAGCTCCCAGATCTCTTTCACTGGCATCACTGCAAGCCTGCAGACATCCTGCAGCGTCACTGTAGGCACAGCTCGCCTCAAAGCTGAGAGACAGGCCCTAGCCAAATAATGCTTATCCTCTGGAAGCAGCACTCAGCCACCTGGGTGGCATGACCCAGGCTTGAACACGGGGCATCTGGGCAATAGGGCCCAACTTGCACAACCAGCATGAGCCTTTAGTGGTTTAAGTCACCGTACTTGGGAGCCCCAATGCACAACTATGTTTTGATTGAGTATAACATTCAGGAAATTTACACTTTTTAAATTAAAAAATGATCTTCTGAATTTAAAGGCCCACACTGTTTTTAATTAACAGGTGAACATGTAGAGAAATCCAAAACTCAATTATGAAAACAATATTTTAAGCTAATAATCCACCTTTTAAGAGAAAGATCATTCCATATTGATGAGAGTATAATCCGCTTTTGTAACAAAGCAAATGTGGAAGGGCATTTAAAGCCAAGAACAGGTGGTACTTGTTTACTCAAAGGGTTGTGAGAGTGTGGAACAAGCTGTTCCATGTTGATGAAGCCAGCACCCTGGCTTCTATCAAGAAATGGCTAGATGAGATCTTTGGATCAATTTACTACCAAATGGGCTTGATGGGCTGAATACCCTTCTCTCATTTGTAACTTTTTTATGTTCTGTAATCTGCAGCTGTTGTAACACAACCTGCCCACACATCATTTGATAGGCTGCACAAGGTAAGTACATCGAATTGTAAAATTTCATTAAGGCGTCAAAACCTGTAAAAAAAACTAAACACATGGTGGAGTGGTTTTTGAAAAATAGTGCAAACACAACAAGGTGTGTTATGAAGGAGAGCAAGATTTAGTGACTTCAACTCTACATACGTTTGAATATATTTTCTTCCAGTCAGATGACATTTTACGGCAGTGTTTTGACACTAATACAGCCAGCAGTCGAGAACACTGTGGTCAGTTCTGATTTACACAGTGTGAAGCTGCTCATTAGTATGAAGGCTGTGGTACTGAATGCCACATGTGATTTATGTTTCAGTTTGCTGAATCTCTTCCAAAGTGCATATACTATATATGGTGCATATACTGTATAACTTCCAACAAAGATTCAGTTTGGATCTTGACTATCTTTAAATGCAGAACTATCTTTTCTGTTTATACAGATTTTTCTCTCCACTTTTCCCCAGTTTAACCATTTTTCCAGTGAATGAAGAAACTGGGAAGGGAGCTGTGCTGACTTCATCAAAGGTTAAAAACATGCTCAGTAAAAGCATTATACCTACTCCCTTCCATTTCCATGCATATTATTAAGAGTATTTCTTGCTTTTTCTACAAGCTTTCCTTACATGCCACAGACACTGTTCGTCTTCAAGTACTACAGAACAGGACAGTCCAAGAACAGGACCGTTTAACTACAAATTTGCAGATTAATTGCTAGGAGCTCCGTTTAATTTTTCACTGGTGAAAAGGCACCAGTAAAAACTCTAACTTGAATCATCAAATAAGGAAATACATCTCATGACATTCTGAAAAAGCAATGAACATCTCTAGAATGCAGTAAAACCACAACACAGGGCTGTTAGTGGGATGGTAAGATTTTCCCATATCTCTCCCAAATTTACCACCCTCTCAAGATTAATGTGCAAGATCAATGGTATTTTCCTGCCAACTACATGTGCATGTTTCAGACTTAATTTATACGAAAAATGTTTTACATTGCACTGCACTGAAAGTCTCAAAAACAGAAGAAGCCACTCAGTTTAATCATGGCAGAAGACACTGCAGAAAGCCTGACTATTCTGATGTCTTTATTAATAAAAACCAGGGAAACGGACCTGACAGTGGCAGTAATGTCACTTCCCGTGAGAGTATGTAATGAGCATCTTTGCTGTCTCCCTCTCCACTCAATTATTCTTCTATCATATATTTTCAGTACTGATCATGCGCTGCCATGAACTTATCAGCATTTTAGCACAAAACTGGCAGCTCAAAATTATAATCATGAGTGACTTTCTTTTAATTAGCCAGTTTAGATTAAAATTTAACAGTTAGGCTACCACATCTTCATGCATTTCAACATTCAGGCTTTCTTGCCCTTTAATTACAATTTACTGAGAGACATCTTTATTATTGATAATAGATGTTATCTGACTATTATCAAATTAAAATTGACCAATTATGCAACCTGAGGAAAAAACAATTATACAACTATGCATACAACACCCATACATGTATTTATCACTTTACAGCAAAAGAGTAATTTTAAGGTTTTTCTTAAAAATGTAGGAAAAGGAAGGTAAGAATTCAATTCTCACCATAGTTAAGTATAGCTTAAGGCACAGAAGGTGAGAAGACACGCTGTAATTTTAGAAGCTAGTTTGTGAACTTGCAATTCAACACAGGCCATACTGTGTTTCCTTCACACTTCTTAGAATGAAACCTAATTCTTGCAAGTCACATTTAAGTTTAAGGATGAAACCCTCCTATTATGAAAGGGATAGGCAATAAAAAACAAACTAGGTGACTGCTGTATTACCATAAGGAAGCATTGTGTAACAAAGGTTTTTAGGTGGCAGGAGAGCTTACTTTCCCTAAACGCACCGATCATATTATATCTTAGTTGTGCGATTTTATTTTACTTAGTTTAAAGTTCTTTTTAAACCCTGTCTGAAGCATACTTATCATAAAATGGCAAAAACAAATTGTAAAGAACAAAATTACAGATCCCCGATGTAATATTTGCAAAAAGAAGCCTGAAGGTTAGGGATTAATTTTTCTGCATACACCAGGGTGTAGTGGAAAGAACAATACATGTCTCACTGCTTTGCATCACCAAGTCAACCAGCGTGAAGACGTGCCGTGTCATTATGTTATTAGACAATGCCTTGCTGACGATCTTAAAAACGACCAGGGTATCACCTTCAACCACCTGGCTTTGTCAATAACTTCTGGAATTTCAAATCATAATTTTCTCTATTTCTCTGTGTTGAGCTAAAACGATTCTGTTGTGGAAGAATTACCTTTCATTGCCCCCCTAAGGGAAACTGTCTTGCACACCAAAAGCTCATAAACATATAACATATACGACAATAATACAAAATAACAAAAAAATGCCATAATATGGAAAAAAAACAACCATTGACAATATTGCTCAATCAGGACTCTTCCACTACTAGTAGGTTAAAAAACAGATAATTAGCTTATAAAGGTCCAAAAAGAACAAAAATAATTAGATCCCAAAATGAAAATTGAACATTTTCTCATTGTTCAATGATTGAATGTTTTTAGGTATAAAGGAAGTAAATGCTCTTTGTCTTTATACAAGGGATCTTGTACGTCCTCACAGAGTGTAGGAAAGTATCTTCAAAGAGAGTGGATGACAGGGGTCATCCAAGTTTTAATGGGCAAGATTAATAATATGTTGCTCCCGTAGATGTATCATCGAGTTCAAGGATGCGCTGATAATCTTGCCACCAGTTCTGATCTCTTTGTTCAACTTATTTTTGTTCTGCAAGAACAAAGCTCCTCCCCATCTCCGAATATGAAACCTTAGAGCGCTCTGAATAAAAATCCACCTTAGGGGTGGGGGAAAAAAATCGATTCTGAGATGCATCGTGATTCTCTCTTTTAATATGCACAGTACTAAACATTTCAGATAAAAACAATACAGCGTAAAGGACAAATAGAGCAAATAATAATGGTTTAGTTTTTTGGGCTTAAGACTAAACTAATTGCGTTGTGACACGTAAAGACTTCAAGGTTGACAAGTGCGCCATGCTCACATTTGAACTGAGCTAAGCTACCCGGTTTGTGAAGATGGACAAACTCTGGCCTGCCCCCTCCGCTTGGAAAGCCACCAAGGTGTGGCAAATGTATGGGCACATTTTGGATTTTATGAAGTAAAAGGTAAAAATGACCTGGATAAGAGCCATGCAGTGTGCAAGCTGTGTCATACCAAGAAAAAATATTTCGGGAATACGACGAACATGCGAAATCACATTTCTTGTTGCTGCCGAACAGGGAACCCTCGAGCAAGTGTCAAAGCTTCCACATAGTTCGGAAAGGGCGAAGCGAATCACCGGGTCTATGGCAAGTTTTATCGCAAAAGATGTGGGCCACTGCGCCGTTGTTGAAAACCCGGGCTTTTGCTTAATGTTGCGAACACTGGAGCCGAGGTACAACATACTTTCGTCTCGGCGTCACTTTAGTGAAACGGCAATACCAACGCTCTACAGCAACACCAAAACTCAAGTTTTTGAATCATTGAAGAAAGCAAATAGGGTGGCAATAACCTGTGATGCGTCCGTTGCCCGTTGCAACAGAATCCTATATCACTATTACCGCGCACTACATCACCGATTAATGGCAGCTCATGTATCGTGTACTCCAGACGCAGAGTAAGAAAAAAAAATCGAGATGCATCGAGAATCGATTTATAATCGCATTGTGGCACCCTGAATCGAAATCGAATCGTGAGGTGCCTACAGATTCCTACCCCTAGTCAACATTGTGCTTTATACAATCTTTGTTGCGCCTTCGAATAGTTTGCCTCCGTATTCACGGTCCGTATTAACGGTTGCAGGGATCATAGGAATAGAACATTTCTTTCTTTATAATTAATGCTCATGTGTGGTTAGACCTTGCAACCTTTCTGCAATACATTCTGACTTCACAAATACTCTGCTACAAATGTGATGCTGAAAATAAATTTTAGGAAACAAAACGGTTTCCTGCTGAAAATGTTTAATAAATAATTGCCGCCTTCTACATATTCAATCAACTCTTAACAGGCGTCCAATTAGGAACTAGATGGAAATGTTTCCAGAACTCCCACTAAAAAAGTTACCGAGTTTTTAGCAGAGGCGCAATTACTTACAGGGAGGCAGGTGCATCAACCAAAAACTGTCTCCAAGTTCATGTAAGCCTCAAACTTCTTAAAGAGGGCAAATACTCAAATAAACACCAATCCGCATAATTTATTAAGAGCATAGTCTGAACAAAAAAACAAAAGTTGCAGGGGTATTTCCAGACCAGCACAACAAGAAAAGAAAGAGAATGTGAAGTTCAGTACAAAACTCAAAGCTAAAAGGGCAATTCCGACTTCAACCACTAGATGCCAGTAGCTGTAAGAAAGACAGCTTTCTTGAGGCTGTCATTCCTGGTTAAATGTTGTGAGAGCCAGATGTTGACTTGACACCTCATTCGTGTTCTCAGCAAGAGTGTTAGAGAACTTCATAAAAGCTGGTTTGTGTAGCTGCTCTCTACAGAATTGATAAACTCCCCAAAGTATGGGGATTTTTTTCCCCAAGAAAACCAAAAGCTTTAAAAATAGTTATAGAAATGGATAAACATAGTCCATAAACACACAAACGTTTGCTCACTAAGAAATTCAAATACCTTTTTTATTAATATCTAAATGAAAAATATACAAAATGTACTCACTGTGAGAATCTCAGTTTCACATCTGCAACACTGTATTGTCCTTGGAATGGATGGCTAAAATAAAGTAAATAGATATTATTTTAGCATCATTGCATTTGTTTTCACAACATGCATCAAAAACAATATTACCAAACTAAAGGCTAAACATCATGGCTTCACATTTAGATGCTTACTTTTCGTTTTACAAAGTTAAAGGATGACTCTCAAACCTGTTTTACCTTATTGTCCAAAATATTCTCCTTTACTCTGCAAATAAATCGAGCTGGAGTTCAGAGTCCAGGTTTTTGCGGGGGAAAAAAAAGTGTTCTTCACGCTCAAAAACACTTTTGCCAGATTTGAACATTCACACTTTTGAACTTGTTAACTTTCAGAAAATTAAGAACAACCACATTGTGTAGTGCCTCTACCTTTGAATGCAGAATAAGCAACTATCTGAGAGACTATGCACATCTCCCAGTGTGTCCATGAATTTAGCACCTAAACCAGGCTTTGGACCAGAATGTAATACTAGAACACGACTGAAGGATATATCGGGCTTTCATGAACGTCACTGTAATTAAGATAAAGTCACCCTGTCTCCATGTGATCGTCAAATTATATTGGTGGCCTGGTGCCAAGATGTGTAACATGTCAGTATTATGAGCAATCTCTCCTTAGGCTGGCAAGTCAGGAAGCTTATCTGAAAAGAGTTACTAGGTAAAACCTGCAATCAAGTCATGAGAAGGAGATTGCAGAATTGGATTACTGCATGTAGTGAAGCAATAAGGCCTCAATACCACATTAATGAGTTTACTTTTCCAATATACTTGTTTAATGGCAGATTATATGGTCCTCTTAAGAGATTTATTTTTCCTTGCATTACAGATATGGATATACATAAATCTACCAAAACCCAATGAAGAATGGAGTTGCAAAACCCATGTAAGAACGAAGCCACACTTTTAATTTAATTCTTAAGGAAATCATGTAAATTTATACCCTGTCCAAAACTAGGTAATTTCAGTTTTCGATTTGGGATTGTAGTTTCCAAAGGACATAAAATGTCAAGACCATGACTATATTTTCATCTAAATTTCATTTTCCATTAGCTTTGGGCTAATTATTATTCCAGACATTAATTACACATATACACAGAAACACAGGCAGTGATATACAGAAGTATTCAATCCCCCTGAAAAATGTTCAGTTTTTCCAAATTAAGACTGTAGATGCAGAAAATACACAAACTACTCGAAACTGATAAACCTAAAAATGTCTGCAGGATGTAAATGCAATATACAGAGAAAAACAGATTATTCTCTATTGGGGAAGCATTCCATCCTTTTGCTACTGCAACCTTAAACCAGATCAGGTATCAGTGAAATGTTTGAAATGTCACAATGGATCTGAAATGGTTTCCCCCTGGGTGGAATCAAAAGTACTTTAACCAGTACATAATTTCCCTCAGGTATACAACTTGAAAATATTTGTTCTAGTGATCCAACAGAGCAAGCATGAAGGTAGCGTAGTCTCATTTACAGTGGTTTACTTTGTATAAATAATCTTAAATTGTTTCATTTTTTTTAAATTACAGATTTAAAATTTTAACTAGGAACTAGCTACCATATTCTTTCAAAAAACTGGAGGTATTAATTCTTAATGATCTGAAAATCCACAGAGATGACAAGGCGATAATTCAGTGTGACAGGCCTGGCCTGAGCTCTTTCTTTCAGACACACTCACCCAGGGGTGACCTCAGACATCGCAGGGTGCTTGTTGCTGTGCCACACTCGGTAATTGTGCGAGATTTTCCAGGCTGCAATGAAGGGAGTGCCAAAGTCTGCCAGCATCTTTTCATTATCTACAGAAATAAGGAAAGCAGATCTCAGGGTTCCTGGGCCTTCTCTGTGCTGATAATTAAACAAGTCCATGTTTGTTGAGGTTAAAATCAAACCTGGCGTTCATTTTAGCACATGGGTCTTTCCCAAGCAGCCACTGTCATTTAGACAGACTGCTCAATCAAATGAGCAAAACCGTACCACAAGAGCAAGAGCAGAGCACATCAAACCATCTGCTTCATCGAATTTAAATGTACAGATTTTGTTCTTTTACAGTTTCTGCACCCTTAACTTTCCTGGATAATAGAAATTAACATGTTGATAAAAATATGGGATCAGTAATAACAATAACTCCCTGTATTTCACTTGGTACTCCCATTACGAGCGGGTGAAGAAGTGTGAAATTGCTCTACCAGGTGAATGAAGGGGGGCATTTAGTCAGGCCTGATCACACAATCCCAGAGTGGACCTTACCCTGGGCACCACAGTGCCTTAGCATCTTTAATAGATAGATAGATAATACTTTATTAATCCCGTAGGGAAATTGATGAAATAACCAACTACGGCAAAACTCATGTGTCTAGCCAACGCATCAATGGCCTACCTTGCTGTAAAGTGGTAGAGAGAAGTGAGTGGAGGTAGAGGGAGAACTGAGCCCTGATCCACTCGTCGCCCCCCTCCCACCCAGTGCCATCGAGGAACACGTCTTCCCGGTTGTCCGTGACGTGTTTCACCAGGTAGTCCGCAAAGCGCAGATCAGCCGTGGTGAGGCTCAGCAGCTTCCTCAACTCCGGATCCTGGATCTGGATCCGGGCTTCTTCAACCTGGAACCACAAGCATGCTGCTCATCCGTCTTTTGGAAGCAAAGGTCATTACAATATGGTCCGTTATCAAGCACAGCGCTTCTTCCCCCTTTCCCCGGCCCCGACGTCCAGAGGAGCTGACCAAAGCGTGGAGGACACGGGACTTCGGAAAACACACGTAAAGAGTCAGTCATTCATACAAGAAAAGGCTGGGCCACACTTACATCAACAACGGCATCGCTCAGGTGCCTCTGCTGTCGGAACAGGATGTTTGTTGCGCCCGTGACAAATCCACGCACAGCCACGTCTGAGAGCAAGTGGTGCTGCTGGAGAGCCATGTAGGGCAAGCAGAGGTACCCCTGGCAACAGAAGAGAAAGGAATTATTGTGAGAGGAGAGCGTCAGGAAAGAAACAAGGGCATCAGGGGCAAAGCTTCTATCCATGTACAGCTGCTCCTTTCTGGTGAAGATCATGATAAACCGGAAGCCATCCTGTGAATATATATATATACATATGCAAGGGGATACTATACCCTTTATAAGAGATGTCAGTTCATCACAAGAAACACACACACTGGCACAGGGACATTTCAGAGGCATCAATTAACCAATCAGCCTGATGGGGCAGGCTGGTAGTACAAGCGCATGGAAAACTTAACAGTAACGTACAATATCCTCCCTATTCTACCAAACTTTTCTGCTTGTAGGAATACAAATAGGTTACCTGCCTTTCAACAATAAATCATTCTGCTGCACTCATCAGAGATGGCTTAAAAAGTTATTTAACAGCTGACTTCACTGGAAGAACAAGGTCGGCGATGGGCAGCTCCACACTGGCAAAAACGTTAAGGGCTGATCTCACTGTCTGGAAGGATAAGGGGTAACAGATAGTCCACCTTCTGTGTACTTGCTGTACTTGTTTTTTTAAGCACTGAGTACACTGCTGTCATATCCTGTAAAACATGTAGTGGGACTTTTCACCTTGAAATGGGCAGGGAGTTGTTGTTTTTGTTTTTGGCAAAGGAACAATTTACAGCTGAAAGACAAAGAATCCAGTGGTGATTCAGCAACATCTTACACAACTGCAGATTCTACAGACTTTCTGTCTTGCCAAAATGCAATAGTCCTTCTCCTAATCTGACACTGATCATAAATTCCAATGTACACAGCTCTGTTAAAGGAATGAAACATGCGTCTTTAAATGTTTGGAACATTAGTCAATTTTTGTTCCTTTTGTATAACATTGTAAAATGCCATATGTGCAGCATAGAGCTATAAGTTTATTTTTTCTTTTCAGGATGGAATTAGCCTTTAAAAGCAGTGTAAAACTACTCTCTTCAAGCAACATCACAACCTAGGGTCATTCTGTAACAATACTATTTTTATTTAGATAAAAACTTAACTGTAACACTTTTTCAGAAGGCTTCACTCAGGAGATCAGACAAAATTCCATCTTCTTGTAGAGAATCAAAATCCAAGCCATTGCACAGAAAGTCGCCCAGCACAAAGCCAAATGTAAAGGTAAAAAACTAAATCACCAGACAAAATAAAAATCCACCATACAGATTTATTGGGCTCAAAGAATGATCTGCTTGATTAGTTTTTTAATGACCATTTTGAATTATTTATGGAAGGACTTCCAAATGCTTTGCAGCTGTAAGATCAGGTCTATGAGAATCTTATTTGCTAGCACTGGCGCACAGCAGTAAAAGGGGTCAACTATATTTTTATTCTCAAGCTCAATGAACAAAACAAAATGTGCAATTCTATTTACTACATATATAGGTCATCCACTTAATCGCAGAACAGCTGCAGTGTTTCCGAAAGGAAAACTGTGCCTTTAATTATTTTTTTTATAAATCTAAATTAAACCTTATAAAAGGAGCAGAGGCCTTATGGTTGCAGTTTGACAATGTGGTTCACTTTCAACTCCAGCTCCTAAGGCAATGGGGAAGGGAGTGTGAGACCACACAGCCACGAGCTGGACAGGAGACAAGGCCACTGCACCGACTGACGGTCTTCATGTCTTTCTTATTTTCACACACCTCTGATTCCATGCCCAGATCGTGGGGTTTTAGGAAACAGATTTGCTTTCCAAAACCTTACAGCACCCCCTTCCCCTGTAGCCTGAGTGTATCTAAAGTGTTTGCAGAATAATTAGAATAACTGCTACAATTATCTAAAGTATAGATGCTAAAAAAATAAATCAACATTTGAAATGAAATAATACAAATCCTAATCAGAAATAGAAAAGTATAGCAGCCTAAGTAGTCCTTCTCCTAATCTGACACTGATCATAAATTCCACATACACAGCTCTGTTAAAAGAATAAAACAACGTGTGTCTTTAAATATTTCGGAAAAATCAGTCAATTTTTCTTTTGTATAACATTGTAAAATGGCATATGTGCAGTACAGAGGTACAAGTTAGGAGTTTTGTAGCCTGTAAAGGAGGATAAATAGTTTGTCAGTGTGTAGCTGAAGCTAAACCTTTACATGACACTCTAAGGCACTGCGATCGATATCTGTAAAGATACAAAAAAAATCACTGAAGTGACAAAAGTCAATGACAAATTAATTTCAGTGTCATTTTAGTGGGATTAAAAATACCTTGGTGAAGATGGCCAAGGGCAGTCCATACTGGTCTTCCTCCAGGCCCGAGACCAAGCCCGGGATGAGGACGGTCTGCCCAGTGTTGGACTGCGGCTGGACAGTGATCGGGAGGCCTGGCAGCTCGGAGTCAAAGGTTTCCAGGAGCTCGGCAGTTTCCCTGTCCTCTTCCTCCTTGGGGGCACCTTCCTCGAGAACACTGGGGTCCAGGGTTTCCCAGTCGCTCTCCGAGGACTCCGGAGAAGTGCGAGACGGAGGTTTCAGGCGATGGTTGTCTCCGTCGGGAGGCTGGGGTGTCTCCTCCTTTCCCCGTGGCTGTGGGGAGGGCTGCCCCGTCCGGCCAGCCTCCCTCGGGTGCTCCTCCGCAGTCTCCCGCCGCTCTCCGCGGCTTTCGGCACCGGAGCTTCCGAAAGCGTCCGAAACGGAGACGGAAACGTACCCCTCGGAGCCGCCAACGCCTTCGAAGAGGCCGACGTCTTCAGATATGCTTCTTTTCGGTCTGTAGTGTGAAGAGTCGGCAAGCCCATGTTCAATCATGCCTGTGAAACACAAGGTCTTTCTCATACGCTTGCTGACTGTCATTCCGTAATGTAACATAAAGGAGAAGAGAGACATTTGTGTTTTTCACATTTCTTTGGATGCATCAGAACTCACTGAAACAAACGTATAGCTGCTGGTCCACAACAGTCATTTTTACAGACGAGGAAGTAAATGGTGTCCACAAAGTTCTGAAAAGGACTTTGCTTAAACATTGCTCAGTGAACCAGAAACCGACTTAAATCAGAGTAGGTAAAGCAGAGCTTGGAATGTCAATTTGAAACATTATAATTAGCAGTTTGGAAGCCACTTAAAATTTTACTGATCATGCTCAGGAACTAAGCATACTGTACATTAACGCCTGGAGCAGAGCATCTAAAACCCACTATGTTCTTAGAATTGTGAAGCTTGCTTTTTTTTAATTAAGTGCGATATGTTTTACTTTTTCTTCTGGGAGGGCAAACACAGCAGTGACTTAAACCAAAATTGCATAATGTATAATATATTGGGCAGGGTTTTATATATTAAATGATTCCAATTTTAGGCTGTGGCATTGTGACTCTGGCACTTTTTACTCTTCTGTTTCTTACCAGGAAATAGAGATAAGACAGTCATCAGGGCTCCGACTAATCTTTTGACTGGTGACACATAAAACAGAACCTAAAATATAACCATACAGGACAGTTAAGTTGATTACATTTGCATAAGAAAATTAATACATTTCATGATTTCCAATACATTTCAAATCATGCTAATATTATTACGTGCTTAACTATACATTGTTTACTATTTCATACTTGTATACTGTATATAAAAACAATGCATATTGCACATTGGTGTTTATGAACAAAGGCAATGCATATTTTCCTTACCTTTTTCTCCAACAGAATCAACTTAAAAAGAATTAAGACCTGTACATAAAAGGTGAAAATGTGGTTAGCAACTATTAATTAAAAGTCAACATTAATAAATCTAAACCTTTAAAAGCCTTTTTATCACCCGCAACAAAATATTTGGAACGTCTAGAATGCCCTTTCAACAACGATACATGGATGTAGCAGTCCTAAAGAACTGCATCCCACACATAAGCCACACACTCCAGCATTTTTATAAATGTACAAGTTAGCACATGACCTATCAAATAGGGAACGCTTCAACAGCAAGGTCCAACAGGATTTATCGGAATTTATTCCCATAAATGCACAGTGATGCCACAGCAAACAGGCCAGATAAAATTCAAGCAGGGTGGGATGAAGGACAGTGTGTGGACAAAGCTTAAAATGGAGCAGGTCGCCATTTTGTGATGACATAAACTGAGACGGCGTCTTGCCCGAAATTCGCTTGGCCATGTAAATCAATCAAATAAATTGGCCAGCCACTTCTAAAGTGGACCTATAACAAAAAAGTCAATGCAGTGCAGTCTAACAACATACAGGTGTTAAGTGTAAATGCACAGTGCACTAATGAAAGCAACCTCTAATGAAGAGCTAGTTCAACATTTTATTACAAAATAGTAAAGTAAATCAATACTGCATGCTATTTAATGAAGCTTGCAGACTGGGCTGAAATCTGTGTTGCCACTTTTATGAGTCTTAACAGAAAATGACCTCTCTGCAACAGTTTAACAGTAATGACAGAAAATATAATACTTTTCCAGTCATTCATATACAAAACTGGGGGATTCCCCAAATGTCATGGTTTAATAAGAAAAATGGAAAATCCACAAAGAAAGAACAGAAACAGCCTCCAGACTTTCTTGGATGTTACAAACTAAGTTATTTTTCATTTTAATATCAAGTGTTGATAATTACATAGCAATCACCAAGTTTCTTGGAGATGCAAAAGGGTCAATCAATCACATATTACATAGTACGAGCATTACAGCAATCATTACACCACTTATAGCAAATACTGTACATGTAACATTGTCTATACAGCTTTGTTTTATTAATAAATTTGGAAACAGGGGGACATACACCAGGCATATTATATACAAAATGTGTTGTATAACTGAGGATGTTCTGGAGTGGAGTAGTGCAGTTTAGAATTAAGAAAAATAA
This sequence comes from Atractosteus spatula, assembly GCF_055471065.1. Lineage (NCBI taxonomy): Eukaryota > Metazoa > Chordata > Actinopteri > Semionotiformes > Lepisosteidae > Atractosteus > Atractosteus spatula. The sequence goes on from NC_142711.1 coordinate 59,364,868, forward strand.
AACTAATATCCTTAACTTTACAAACTAAATTTTATTTCAACAAATGATAAGATGTTCTCATTTTGATAAATACGATCCACGTAATGAATCAATGAATCACAGCATAATGTTCTTAACAGTTGGACCTCCTCCATATAATAAGCCTTGTTTATATTGGCTCCCTTTTAACACTACTCACTAAAGTGGCCTAAATATTAATTAAAAAGCAATATTACCTTGTGTCGAAATTGAAGTATCAGGTCTCTAGGAGACAAACCTAAATAGAAAACAAGAATTTAAAACATGAAACATATGTTGTCACATAACTTGAGCAAAAAATGCAATGCAAACAGTCATATGTCCTGTGTTTTCGGAGTGCATTATTTTTGCATAGGCATATTGAAACAGACCGCTGAAATATGAAACTGTGTACCAGAAGCAGAGGTGTTCAACTGGGAATAAAATTCCTTCATTAATTTACAGAAATGAGAGTTATTACAAGTGAAGTGAATGAGAGGAAAATCAGCTCTCAATGTTTCCTTAGGTTTATTTACCTTAGGTTGCATATCGTATGTAGGCCTCACACATCGGTAGGCATGGAAACAGAGTGACAGAACCAAGCAAGACCAAAAATGGCGGCCAGACACGAGACAATCAGAAAAGGCTTCATTGTTTTTTCACAAATGAGACAGAAGGAACTGCAGAGAAAATAAATTATTGGTTCTGTTTTGAAGCATAGGCTACATCTTTCAACACAGGCCGATGAAATGACATACAAAATCCTTTTAGAAGCAGATACACCAAAATGCTTTATTACTATGAAAGATCATGAAAGGACTTTTGTGTTGTATTATGTGAAATGATAACTATAAAAGTAAGTTTTAAAATCACACAGTGGTGCAGTTATAATGTGCAGACCAACATGCATTTGCTGACTCAATTCAACATAAATAGAAAAAGAAGCAAAACAGCTTAATATCCCACAAGCGCTAAATCAATCTACTGTATAGCGATCTGTACTACACAGAGAACCTATCTTAATAGAAAAATGTTTCTGGTTTGGAACCTTCTATATGTTGTGATGGCTGTTGCCTTAAAATTTGTTTAAGTCTTCACACACTCTGTTTACCTGCACAGTGCTAGGTTTTGTGGTACCAACGGAAAAGTTGTCATAAAGGAATGGAATTAGGGCAACACTAAGACATACTGATGTATCGTACCAAGGTGCTTCAGCACTAGTCCACATAGTACAATAAATACAAGAAAAAAATAATATTTGAAAGACCTGAAAAAAAACAAATTTAAATGTACAAATTTAAAAGTATTTTAATTTAAAAATAATATAGGCAGGAAAAGTCTATTTTGACTATATTTAGCATTCTAAAAAAATACTGAGGATCCAGCTCCAAACTGTTGCTCTACAACAGGTGCCAGGATTAGATCATTATGCAAATTTACTTAGATTTTGTACTGAGATCAGGAGACACCTGTCTGCACAAAAGTTTGTGGGTGTATGAAACAAACTGTCCAGTCACGTTGTGAATCATGAGTCAGTGAGACTATTTAACTATAGTCTAAGGTTTCTATATCACAGATTTTTTGGGTTTGATATTCAAGCACTTGAGCTACTTATTCAGCCACAGCTTATCTATTCCTCTGCTTTCCACCTATGTTATACTTTTGTGCTTTACCACTGTCCCATTTTCTGGATATGACAAAAGAATTATGTAATATAGCTTTGTTTTTGTCCATTTTATTACAGCATTTTCAAATTTTCACATTATTCGATCAAAACCATTCTACATAAACGTTTTCCTTCATTTTTTAAACTGCATTCATGTGAGTTAGTATTTATTCCATAACTAGATACTTTTCTGCTCTAAATATAGACAGTTCTAGAAGCACTGTATATGTATCTGTGTATTTGTGAAAATGAATTAATTCAAAACCAGGATAGATCACACACAGAGCTTAATGTTTTTTGTCTAAATCCATGAAAACATTGTCTCTGTATTGTCACTGTGTCTCCATACCCTGCGATGGGCTGATGTCCCATTTAGGGTGTAACCCCGCATGGTGCCCTATGTTTCTGGGATAGGCTCTGGGTTGCTATGACCCCATAGCAGGAATCTGTAGTCTGCAGATTAGATTTATTCATGACGGCTCCTCTAGAAATTATTTCTCAGAATAGATTTACAGTCTTGCATGACGTGGGTGTTTTTCACTGCTAAAAAGAAGAGAAGGAATTATTTATAGAAACATTGAGTTGTTTGCAGCATGTATTTCTAGTAAATAAACAAACTGGGCAGCTCTCTCTGTATAGTAATACTTTTCTAGGGACAGCAGTTGGTTTTAAATGAGAAATGCCACCATTTTCTTTGTCGCACATGAATTTTAAAAAAGTATCATCATCATGCACTGTATACACATTTTATAATAAAGCAAAAGTAATCATTCATTCTTATTTACCATCTCAGGACGTTCTATATGTAATGTATAAAAGCTAAACAACAATTATAGAAGCAATGAAAAACAGTTAAGAGAAGGGCGCAACATAACGCCCACGCTGAAATCTTAACTTTTTTTTTGTCAGCGAGACAGCTGATTGTATTTCAGATCAATGTCTCAATGGCCACTGAAATACAAATGACAAAACGTAACATGTTTGTCAGATCCAGGTCCTCTGAACACCGCCCCCCCCACTGTCATGCAGGACGAGGCTCTTGTGAGGCAAGCAGTTCGTATGAAAGAGACGAGCTTACCGAGATACACCTGGGAGCCCTCCAAGGCTGTCCCCCCCAAAGAGCCATTCATGTGTTCATACAGCTCCTGCCATGAAAAGGAAGACTGAAGTCAAAAATCGATCACTTCCGAACGAGGCTATACAGCTGTAAACTGAGCTGCCTGTATTGAGATTGGTTTGCAAGGCACATTCTGGGAACATTTTTTTCTTGATGCACCTCATATGTAAGCCCATAATGACTGAAATGCACATAAAGAAGACAGAAATTAACAGCCTGCACAAAATCACAAACATGAGGAACTGCTGTAGCAGAAATATCACGTGAAAAATGGGTCACTCCACAGATTCAGAGTTGTAAAAATCTACTTATACAGGCAATATAATTAGATCCTATTGCTAAAGGACACACTAACTCCCCTAAACACATCCCCTAGGCTGCTCCTTAAAATAAACAGCTTTGAACACATTCATTTCAAACAACATTCTGCCAACCATTATTACATGTAATAATAATACTTGTAAAAGAATACTGTAAGGCCAACAGGTGGAACACTTTCTAGTAATTCAAAATTCACTGCCACTCCCCCATCCCATACCAGTTCAACAAGTTGGGCCAGTGAAACCGCCAAAACTCAATTTTCATTCAATTGTGGAGGCATTAACGGTGAATAACACAGCAATGGAAATGATCCAGCAGCTATCAGTACCAAATGTTGATTTCAATTGTCTTTAAAAAAGTTAAATTGCTAATATATTAAATACTAAAGTAACACAACGCCTCAAACTTAACTACTGCTACTGATAGTAGCTAAAAACAGGTTAAAAGAGCACCAGTCTCAGTCCTGCTGCTTTCTCATCACCAGCCATTTACAGTGGTGTGAAAAAGTGTTTGCCCCCTTCCTGATTTCTTATTTTTTTGGCATGTTTGTCACACTGAAATGTTTCAGATCATCAAACAAATTGAAATATTAGACAAAGATAACACAAATAAACACAAAATGCAGTTTTTAAATGAAGGTTTTTATTATTAAGGGAAAAAAAAAATCCAAACCTACATGGCCCTGTGTGAAAAAGTGATTACCCCCTAAACCTAATAACTGGTTGGGCCACCCTTAGCAGCAACAACTGCAATCAAGCGTTTGCGATAACTGGCAATGAGTCTTTTACAGCGCTGTGGAGGAATTTTGGCCCACTCATCTTTGCAGAATTGTTGTAATTCAGTCACATTGGAGGGTTTTCGAGCCTTAACCGCTTTTTTAAGGTCATGCCACAACATCTCAAATCGGATTCAGGTCAGGACTTTGACTAGGCCACTCCAAAGTCTTCATTTTGTTTTTCTTAAGCCATTCAGAGGTGGACTTGCTGGTGTGTTTTGGATCATTGTCCTGCTGCAGAACCAAAGTGCGCTTCAGCTTGAGGTCACGAACAGGTGGCCGGACATTCTCCTTCAGGATTTTTTGGTAGACAGCAGAATTCATGGTTCCATTTACCACAGCAAGTCTTCCAGGTCCTGAAGCAGCAAAACAGCCCCAGACCATCACACTACCACCACCATATTTTACTGTTGGTATGATGTTCCTTTTCTGAAATGCTGTTACTTTTACGCCAGATGTAATGGGACACACACCTTCCAAAAAGTTCAACTTTTGTCTCGTCAGTCCACAGAGTATTTTCCCAAAAGTCTTGGGGATCATCAAGATGTTTTCTGGCAAAACTGAGACGAGCCTTTATGTTCTTTTTGCTCAGCAGCTGTTTTTGTCTTGGAACTCTGCCATGCAGGCCATTTTTGCCCAGTCTCTTTCTTATGGTGGAGTCATGAACACTGACCTTAACTGAGGCAAGTGAAGCCTCCAGTTCTTTGGATGTTGTTGTGGGGTTTTTTCTGACCTCTTGGATGAGTTGTCGCTGCACTCTTGGGGTAATTTTGGTCGGCCGGCCATTCCTGGGAAGGTTCACCACTGTTCCATGTTTTCGTCATTTGTGGATAATGGCTCTCACTGTGGTTCGCTGGAGTCCCAAAGCTTTAGAAATGGCTTTATAACCTTTTCCAGACTGATAAATCTCAATTACTCTGTTTCTCATTTGTTCCTGAATTTCTCTGGATCGCAGCATGATGTCTAGCTTTTGAGGATCTTTTGGTCTACTTCACTTTGTCAGACAGGTCCTATTTAAGTGATTTCTTGATTGAGAACAGGTGTGGCAGTAATCAGGCCTGGGTGTGGCTAGAGAAATTGAACTCAGCTTTCCAAAGATGTGATAAACCACAGTTGATTTATGTTTTAACAGGGGGGGCAATGACTTTTTCACACAGGGCCATGTAGGTTTGGATTTTTTTTTCCCTTAATAATAAAAACATTCATTTAAAAACTGCATTTTGTGTTTACTTGTGTTATCTTTGTCTAATATTTCAATTTGTTTGATGATCTGAAACATTTCAGTGTGACAAACATGCAAAAAAATAAGAAATCAGGAAGGGGGCAAACACTTTTTCACACCACTGTATCATCACCAGCCACAACATTCTGAATTATATGATGCATAATAAGAAAATCGTGTTATGAAAAAAACTGAAAAACTCAATATAAATATCACTTATTACAACAAAAAATTAAAGTTAAAGGTTAAGTTTGCAAACGCAGCTTTATTTGAAAATTTGCTTAAACAGAGTGGTTAAAAAAGCTGCCCGTTCCAGGCAGACCAAATCCGACAGTCATGGCTAGCCATACTCAAAGCCTAACCATTTTACCCTCTTTTTGGAAACTGCTCCATGTAAAGTGCTAACTTACAGAGCTATATTAATTAGCTGCTTATGATATATGTATATTCTAAAATGAAAGCTGCTTCATGTGAATTATTTAAAGATTAAACATAAGCAAATATGTTAACACAAAACCTTAATTTAAAAGTGTTGGAAAAGCTATTTTGTGTGCAGCAATAATAAAAAAAATAATGTACATAGTCTAGTTATAAATAAACCATTCAGCTGTTTCTGTAAATTGTATAAACAGGTTTTATGTTAACTATAAATTATAAATCTAACAAGTGAAGTGTAACTAATAAAAGATATTAAAAATGTATTTTAAAATATTTTGGTATTCACAAATATACTTATACGATAAAACTATGAGGAACAGGAGAAGAATAAAAACCTATAACCTAACTACGATCTCCAAACTCCTTAGAGATAGTACAAGAAGTCCCTAATTGTGCAACTACCAACTTATCAAGCAATTCTAGAAGGCAGGAAAAGAAACAAAATGAATCATTCTGGACACCGCAGAAAGACTCGGCCCATATCTAATCTCTAGGAGAGTTTAAGATCCTAGACACAGGTTAAAAACTCATTAAGGCACTCACCTTTAAAATAGATATCTGAGAAAAGTCTTTTTCTTCAAAGTAGGCGTGGGTGATAAGCTGCAGCTTGGCTTGTAGTAACCCATATAATGGCTGGAGAAAAGAAAGGGCTGTCATTCAGGTGTTGCATGAAACCGCACAGTTTTCAAGAAAAATACTCAGGGAATTTTATTTTTCAGAACTGCAGAACGCAGCTCACAACAAACTTTTCGCCTCCCAAATATTTCGTGGCACACCAAACCTTTTAAGAATAATTAACACTGCTATTGCAAGAAATAACATTTAACCCAAACTGAAACATAGACCACATTTTTCATTAGACTTCACTTGTTTGACTAGACTTTTAATGCAAAAAGGAGACTTATTTAAACAAATTAAATTACAATATTTGGTTCAATGTCACATAGAGCTCCAGATCTACACTTTATAAACACAGTTTGGGAAACCGTCCTAGAAAGCAATTGTATTTTTTTGGTGACTTTATACTATTTTAGCATTGTTTTAATGAAAGGTAGCAGCTTGTCCAAATCAATCTTTAGCAGATACTAACACTCCAAATACCATTAAGGATTATGAGGATCACTAAAATAAACATCTCTGTGCCCGACCGGGAAATGCTTTATTGCCAGCAAAAGGGTGCTATGAATTTGTTTAAAAATATTGCTTTGTATTTAAGGATTTAAACAAAAAACACAAACATCTTTAACAAAATGACCTTTTTCTTTAATATAAATTCCAGAACTGACACTTACTGTCACTCCTTTCTTAAAATATCTAGTTTCATTCAGCTCATCTCACTACTGCACAAAAGACATTTGAGAGACCTTTTTTCATATTTGAAAATGGAAAGGACTAGTTCATCGGCAACAGCTTGCATTTTCCTCTTAAGTAATGTATTTTGTGTTAAATATGATATTGCATGAATTCTGCGTGATGCCATGTTCATTTCTGCTTTTATTGTTTCATGTTAAATGCTACAGAAAAAGCTTCTTAGTAAAAGAGCAAAGCCCAAGAAAGTGCTGAAACGTTGAGCTGAATGCTGCTTCAGTGGCTGACACAGCATCTCGCAATGCTAATTTGCTTTCTCAGCACTCTCCTCCGCAATCAGTTTTGTACAGTCAATCCAAAACCAACTGCAGTGTTATGGTTTGTCAGAACACACAGCCAGCTGGGCACAACATGGGCAAGACAAAACAAGAGAGAAACAGTCGAACAGCAAAACTATCACCACAAATAAATGATTGCTCAGAAAAACAGCAAGATGGCACAGGCAGATGATTAAAATGTCACGCACAGCTCGTTACAGCCACCACTGTGATCTGTTCTATCTCGCACTCTAGCTCAAGGAGTTAACTGTATATATTAAGATATTCTGCAGCCCTGTGGACATAATTCCCTTTTGTTGCTTTGAACCAGGAATTTGTCAAAGTAACTATGTAGTATTTCATTGCTACGTCTCAACGTTTAACTCTCTTTTTTTCTCTCCTACAGAGTGGCTTTCCCAGAGACGCATGCTTTTTCACTGAATAAACCCGACCATCCAAATATCTGGCTGACCAACAACAGCAATACGTTCGTCTTGTGACTTACCAGTCTGCTAAGAACACACACGCTCTTCTGAACCGTTTCTCTGGTGATATCTGCCTGACGAACCTTCAGGGCCTATGGAATATGAGAAAAAAAAATCTGGATTTGTTTAAGAAAAATTCATGACATGTATTCATGTCGAGAAAGCAATCAAAAAAGCAGCGAACACAACATCATATACGATTGCACACCACTGTAGCATACCCACATTTTCCCACTTTCCTGCTGGGCAATGTTAACAATACAGGAGGTTTTCCCAAACTAACTTAAAAATAAAAAAAACAAATTCAAAGAAATGAAATGAGATAGGAACACAGAAAATACTTTACACCTGAGTAGGAACTAACCTTGGCCTCTATTTGCCGGTAGCAGGATACACCATAAACACATTTCCTGTCGCCACTTCGAGGAGGTAGGTGAAAATAGACAGTGTCTGCAAACACAGAGAAACACGTATATATTTCATAAAATAAAGTGTGCAGTTCTACAATACCCATCTGTCTTAAATAGTATCTGTGATTTCTCTCACACTTCCATGAACGTCTAGCACCAATTGAAAACCGATACTGCACTTTACTCAACAGCTCATTCCTTCTTTACCGTAATCAACGACTCCTTACCTACGGGCAGTGTTCCTACTGACATTGACAACACAAAGGCACTGCACTTCTAACGTGTAATTTTGTTTTACTGTGAATTATTTATTTTTTATTTAATTTGTGTATTTATCGGATAACTACTAAGTAGCCCAGGATATCACCTCACAGTTAAATGTTCATTACTTTCTACTGTGGCATTTATGCAATGAAAAATCTGATGGAAGATACTGATTTTAACAGAGAACATATAAATATTCCTTTACCAACCCTTGAACCCCACATGAAAAGCTTTATCACAGCAAAATGACAGTATAGGAAAGAAGTCTAACTGTCAGACTTGAGAGAACCGTGCAGATATCTCCTCATATCTCAAACACACTCAAACACATTCCATGTCATTATTTGCATAAACATAGCAGAGGGAAGAATAACTAACCTGTACCCAGTTCTGTTAAATGCAATAATTTGCAAATGCTTAAAGAAGCAACATCAGTCACAGAAAATCTATAATATACATCATATGCAGGAGTTTTAAATGTTGAGAAGCTTTTATCTTGCCCTGTATCTTTAAACCGTATTTTACAGACTTTTTACCTTCTTGGTAATTGTGGGCTCCATCGGGCAATGCTAAGAACGGGAGATACTTCCACTCTTCAGGCAAACTGCTGCTGTCATGGCCTTCTTCTGGGATCAGAGGTGGATAGGAAAACTCAACCTGAGAAACCAAGTGGCATGAGTGCAAACTTAGCATGTGACATTAGCAGATTAAACGGAGGTTGCTCTTAAATCCATTAAAGGGTTAAAGCAGTTAAAGCAGAAAAAGTACTTTTGACCCATGTGATTTTACTAAATCACATTCAGTTACCATTGCCAATGCTGTTTAGCAATTCTGAAAATTGCCACAAAATGCAATAAACTCTTTAGTAAACCTTATTGTATGGTAAATACAGTACAGGCTTTGTCTGATTTGGTACAACTGATGTCAAGTATACATAGTACAGTGCCAGTAATTAAAATGGCTAGAGTAAGCACCAGTTCATCACAAAGAATCGTAGATTTTGACCACATTAGGAATTGGATGGATGACTAAAATGTCATGCTTTATTATGGTCCGCATAACACTAGGAGTTTGATAATTTCCTTACATGCCCACTGTTATTATAAAGAATACATTTCAATATTCCATTCCCTTCCAAAGAAAAGTTGAAGAACGGACATGTAAAGATCATGACACAGACTGTGAATTATTCCTTCCATCTGGGAAAGTCCCATCTGCACAGGGTGCCTTCTGAACCACCCTGATCTCTCACTCTCTCAACACTGCCTGCTTTACACCTCTAAGAAGAGATCCTTGGCATAACAAATATAAATTCAGAAATAACTTTTATAAATGGGTAATGAAATAAAAAACTTATGGAGTCAGTCCAGAGAAGAGTGACCATAAGGGTTACATTTCCAGGCACGAAGGAGTGTCCAGTGCTGGACCTGGAAAGCCAGTGGGTTGTGGGCTAATTGACTGCAACTCAGCTTTTACTTAGGTTTAACCACAGCTAAACCAACTGGTTACCGGCTTAAATAACCCGATTCAACAACTGACAAAGCAGCATTTCGAGTTTGGTGACCGTTTTAATTAAAAACATGATCACAGATCTGGAATCCATCAAGAGAAGAGTGGCTGGATACATTCTGTGAGCTTAAGTGGGCATCCTACCCTGGCAGGATGACAGAACTGCATCTTCTTCATCTTGAACAGAGACTGCAAGGGCGAAGGGCCAAGAACTCAAAAGCATCAAAGGCACTGGCAAAGTTGGGGAGGACACGACAACTTAAAGGACAATTAAAACTGAGAAAAGGGGCTACTTTTTGGCACAAATGGACATGGAAGTCCATTGTCACAGCTGGTTCCCTGGGCTCTTTCAGTAAAGAGCTGGACGAGATCCTTGGTTCGATTAGCCACCAGCAGGTTGAATGACCTCCAACCCTCTGTGACCTCTCTTAGGTCATTGAATCTGCGTGAAACAGGAACTGTATTTCGGACACCACTTGTGAAGCTACACTACCCCTTCGTAAGTTAAGAGAAACTGGCTGCACGGGCAAAGAGATGAGCCCTCCCCCCTTGCTGCCTTTGAACTGAAGCACTGCAGACAATAACGACATCGTTCCCCAGATGCCTGCCGTGTGACCTCAGCTCATTTCTCCATTCTACCTGCACCTTCAAGCCTGGCTGCCTGTGAGGCCAGCAGCTCTTATACAATGGACAAGGTCACTCACTGGGCTCCTATCAGGTAACCGGTAAAACCTCTTCTCTGATGAGGACGATTACAGTGCCCTGTAAACAAAGAAGGCTCTCCTCGTGGTTTGATCCGCTATCCAATCGACCTGAACCATCACATTTTAAATTCCACATGAGAGTTAATACAAATTAAATTCTCCGTTGCACATAATATTAAAAGAAAATGTCGTCAGAGAGCCTGAAATCCTAGAGCTATACTTTTAGAGATTATCAGATTATCACAAATAATTTCTGTTTTGTATTAGATCAAATCGCCACCTGACAGATTTTTTATTTATGGCACTCCACAGTGTGTGCGTGTATATATATATATTAAGAGGTTTTAAAAACACCAAATCATTACTGGAACCAACAGCATTTGTTGCTATTATAAAGCTTCTCAATTTCACAATAAAAAGATCAATAAAATAAAGTGACAATTACCGAACCTGCTAAAATACTGCACTGTCAAATGCAGCAAACAGATTAAATATAAACTAGTAGAAACACTTAAGTTATATAAGATAACCGTCTTCAGAGTAAGTTCCATTCACTGATCCACAAGACTTAACAATCTCGTGAAATGTGCCAAACAGCTCTGAAAAGATCACACCCCATGATGGCTAAAACTATTCAAATTAGAGTAGTGTCACAGCAGTCTACCTTTAAGACAATGGGGAAGGCAAACAACTAAGGTGTATATCCAAGATATCTCACAAGTGATATACCTGTCACAGCAGCATCACAGCATTCTGGATCAATGCATTTCCAAAAGCAAAAACACAATCAAAGAAAACTTCAGCAATTTATAGATCTTTAGTAATCAAACAGAAAATAAATCTTCGTGCCATTTGCTCGGTATTGTACAACTACGACCAGCGGCTGAAAACAAGCGTGCAGGGTTTAGACTGCCCTGAGACAGGTTAGTTTAACTAATTGCTAATCATGTGTTGATGCAACAGTAATCCAGCTCACTATGAGAGGGAACCGTGAGATCAGACATTAAGTGTGCGTGTGCTTGGCTGAGAAGCCAGATGTGTGAAGCTCCCATCCGTGGGATTATGACAGAACAGCCCTAAAAGGTGCTTCACTGCTTCTTGTCTGCTTTGATGAAGCTCTTAAACCTACTAGGTATACTATATGCACAGACACATATAGATGATTTCTGAACTGCTTTTTGCTTGAAATTTTCACCCAAAGCACATGTAAGTTACAAGGATTTAATGATGGGGCTTGGTTCTGTTCATATCAATAATTCCTTGCATTTATATAAAAAGTGCTATATATCGAAAGGCGCTTTATATACAGGAGAGGACCCATTTCCACCACTGAACTGAGGCACCTGAGTGGCAGTTATGCTGTGCTAGCAGCAACACTACTACACGAACCGCAGGTGGCAAAGTGAGAAACTGAAACTTTAAGTGAGAACTTTGGACAGACTAGATTGTGTAAGATCCCAGGTGGAAATTAGCCAGGACACCACAGCACCTACTCCATGAGAGTGCCAGGAGATTATTCACCCAACGCTCAGGGCTTCGGTTTAATATCTCATCCACAGAACTGCATCTTATCAACAGACCTATCAACACCACTTATAGCCACAAACCGATTTTCCCCAAGTGGCCTCCGTACCCAGTACTGACTGGGGCAAGAACTGCTAAGTTCCCAGTTTCCGATGAGATCAGCTCACACAGTGGTCATGATGCAGTAGTACAGTTTGCTGCGATTTTTACTTTGTTCAAAATTTAAAAAAAAAACATTTAATCAAATAATGATTAACAGTACAAATAATTGCCCAAATGAGTGAAGGTCTTGGATTGTATAAAGTGGAATTACTATGTTGATGCGGTAACAGAGACACAGATTATCAGAAATCTGATTTTATTTTGGAGGAAGTTAGTCGTTTTTCCTCTTAGTGAGAAATATTTAAGTCTCTATCATCACATTATTTTGTCACCGTATGTCGCTACCAACAGTCTTTTTCAATCCTGAAGAAGGCTCCATGGCCAAAACGTTGCGTTTTCTTTCTTCTCTTTTCAGCATGGAATAAACCTATAACTTGTTCCTTGATCATTTGTTATGGTTCTCTAGAGCATATATAGGTATAGATATGTATAGGTTCCAGAACTACCTACTGCATATAAAGAGGTAGTTCTAATTTCAGAGGCGTGAGATTATTTAAGTAAGGCAGACATTACATGTCAAAGAACTCTCTTTACCAAGTTAAGTGTTGCACAGAGCCCAGTTATTTCTAATTGATAGTCTCTGTCCACAATCTTGTTAGAATTGACAATTACTTGACAAACAAACAGAAGCCAAATTATCTCAAACTGCATTTCATCTGCAAGACATTTGATTTTTCCAAGCCTGCAGTGGTCAGAAAGATGTACGTCCCCTGCCCCCCAGGCTGAAACCACAGATAAGCCATTGTCATTCCTTTCCCTGCTGAAACAAAGCCCGGTGTGAGCTCCCTCCAGCTCACCAAGGAGGAAAGCCTGTTGTGCTGTGCCCAGTTTGCAAATGTTTTACAATTCAGCTGAGCCTTGCCCACATCTACAGCCTGCTACTGAGTGCTGTCAAACAGCTTTACAGAAACATGGCGGACTGGTGAGTGAAATGTATACTTCAGGTGGCATTCAAATTCACATGGAAACAACTTGGAAAGTGTCAGGTTACTGCGAGCAGCACTTGAGCTTTTCAGGGATCCTTTATCAACTGTTAGTGAAAGACCACAATCACTTTCAGCTTAATTGGGCATCCATGAGTGAAGTATTTAAGAGAAACTGTATAGTTTATACCAGCATTGTCCTGCATTTGAAAGTTGATTTTCATCCCAGCAAATAAGTGACCTTACACAATGTTATACCCAAGAGCATAGAAATGATTAAGCAAAGTTTAAGCATCTACATGCACACACATACAAGGGACACCCCTCAGGTCCAGGTGTTTTTAGGAGCAAGCAGTAGCTCTGAATTACGGCGATGTGCATTTGACTTATCTCTGGCACTTTCACAATTCCCAACATCTATACACTCATACGTATTACACATAGTTCTAACGTTTTGCAATCTACTCTGAGCTAAGTGTATCAGAAACTGTTCTCTATATTTTTGCAATTGTTCTGTAATTTGTTTCCCCACCGCCATTCACAGGATCCTAACGGAGTACAATTTAATTTGATCTCCACAGAGAAACACCCTCAGCTGCCTAGATCAGCGCTGTCGCACTCCGCACAGTACACGGCTTTAATTAAGAAGTGGTTTGCGCTGGCCTGACCACAAGGGCGCTCAGAGGATTTCTGACACTACTGCTAACATGTCAGTGTCAATATGCAGTCTTTCTACACAGCTTGCTGGATGTTTCATACTCCTCTTACCTAATACTTTCTCCATCAGAGTTAGCATCATGAAAGCACACTCTGTTTCGCTAGTGCCATTCCCCTATCCTGAAAACAGTTTACACTCTGTACTTCAGAATACGACACTGAGGTGGACTTGACGTTTGTACCCATTAATACTTTATAGGACAAGTACGGTTCTCAGGGGAACAACACTGGGACCCCAGCCGAGATCTGAGCCCGAAACTTTGTAGTTAGGATTTTGAAGCCCTACCCTTACAGCTATATCACAGTGCTGCCTAGACATAGGCGAGGGGAAAGGACAACTTCTGCAGTCGTGTGGTGTGGTGACAACACCGATAAATGAATGAGATACGTCTAACTGAAAACAGACTGCAGTTAACTAGACTAAACAAAGTATTTGCCTTCAAAAAACCGTGCAGAGCACAGGCCTATCTGTAAGACGCTGTTTTAGGGGCTCGCTAGTATTTTTTGTGGAACCTGAGATATTACGTAAAGCAAAGGAAAATACACACAATCATTGACCTACAGTATGTCCGGGAACATGAAAAACGGCCGTTTATCTGATCGAGGACTAATTTCTTCATATCTGAGAACATCAGTGCTCCGCATTAGTGAAGTAATCTCTGCAAACACAAGATGCTGAATTTAGCCATCGGCTTGCTTTATGCAACAGAAGGTTCCTCGTTAAATGCATATATCCAATTCTCTGCTAAACGAGCCATAAACATGCACGATCGTTCACGGACTTGAAGTATTGCATTTCATTTTTATCTGCCATCAGCGATAATCGCAGGCAGGCTTTTAAATGGGCTGTCTTGAGAAAGCAGTTTGTCACCCGGGCTGGGCGAATCGCGCTGCTGTGGTTGCGAGGTCCGATGCGAGTCCCACACCCCCTTTCCAAACAGTGTTGTCGCTTTATTTCTGTCGGCTGACACTGACTCAAGCCCTCGCTCCCCCCCCACCACCACCGCCACCGCCAGGCAAACGGGAAAACACAACAAGCAAGAAAGGCGCCCCGTCTTGTTTTCCAGAACATACGCCGGGCATTTGCAGTGGTCAAAGGCGCCTCCGCCAGCGGCAGGGAAACATGTTTCCCCAACGTGCGGCTCCCAGTGCCTTACCGCCTCTCAGTCTGTCTCACCGCATCTCACCTGGCAGCCTTTCTTGTGATGAAAGCCAACAACCACGATGTGCAGCACGGGGCCCCTAGGCTCCTCTCTCCCATGAGGCTCCATGGATGCCCACCCCACCCCCGCGGATATGCCAGCCGCGAACGGACGCTGTAGGGAAGCCGCAGACGGACTCTCGCCGGGATCTGAAACCTGCGGGCTCCTGCTCGCCGGTGTTGATGGCCGCCTCTCTCCGCCACCAGCGGCTTCGCTTCCGCCTTGCGGGTGACGTCAGGGAAGCCGCTCCGCCCCGCAGCGCCCCCGCACGGCCGCAGGCGGAACCGGCGCGTCCCGCCTCGCCGCACACCTGGCCTCTGCCGTAGCGGTATACGCGTACTGCGCCACACGCTAAAACTCTCCCCGTTTCACATGATCAGAAGTACCGGGTCGTTTTAATTCGCGTTCATAACGTGGGCGCACAACGCATCGCATGTTGCGTTTCACCTGACATTTTAGATCGCATACGTTTGGTGATTAAGTACTGCATGATTCGTCATATGGCAGAGGCCTGAGCAGTCTTCGCTAGGTTATTAAAAAAAACGGAAAAAAATCTTGGGAACAGTCATGAGAATACTTATTAATACTGTCAACTTAATCAAACGCCCTAGTCCAATGTTTTGAATGCGTCTAAAAGATTGGATGTTTAAACGCCAGTAGGAAAAAGCTTTGAGGTACACTACTCGGTGAAGTTAATTATTTTGTATCTCCTCTATGTCTGGTTCTCGTGCGACTAAAAGAGCGCATCACAACACTCTGTTTTCTAATATACATTAGGTGACGTTCGGGTGTTGATTGTTTCTGTCTGATTGGCACGTTGAAGTTTTCTTCGATTGGTCGAGTCTACCTTCCTTCAAACATGGCGGCGGCTCCGGCGACAAACCCTTCACAGTTGCTCCCGCTTGGTATGTGAATTAAAAGTGAAGCAAAACATTTTAACGCGAAGTTGTTGAAGTACTAAGACCTACCTACGTAGTACTGTCGGTGGTGTAAATTAGCCTCTTTTACAATCTAAAAAAATATACCAGACGCGTCTATAGCCTAAGACTGCCAACTGGCCGGTTTTAATAAGGACGTGCAGGTGGTCAATGAATTAACCCAGTCGTTCGTTTTTGGTCTTTTTAAATTATGAATTGAAGTATTGAGTTGCAGTTATGTATCTGTCCCTCATTGCACTGTAATGCTAAGTTTGTCTATACGCAACTTTCCTGTAAATTACTAATTTGTTTTATGACTTGGCCCATTTCTAAACAGTCCAAACGCGGTACTGTCTTAATCTTTGCTGTAGTGTTTAGCCGAATATTTGCCAAAAAGTAAGAAAGAACAAAAAAAAAAGTAGAAGCGTTCGTTGACGGTTTATGTTCGCTAATGTGAAATTATACCTAGCTATGTCCATCTAGTCATGTTATTAATTAACCAGATAAGGCAGTAGGGAACAAACGATCATTTCCATGGTGCAATGGATCTGTTTATAAAGCCAGGACATTTACTGTAATAAATAAATATGTGTAATATGCCCATGGGGTACACGGCATCAGCGTCTCTAACACTCCAGAAGTTTTGGATTATTATTCTCTTGTAGATAAAACAATTCCACATCATATTGTATGGTTATTCTTTGCCGTCTCACGCTGTGTGCTACAGTAATAACTTCCTCGATCTTACGTCATTAAAACATTGTATTTATCGCAAGCAGGGTAAAATTCCATTTTTTTGTTTATTTTCCTCTTTTAGAAAAAAATTGTCATTTATTTTGCTAATGAGGTCGATGATATCCAATGAACTTCTTTTCAGAGCAGTTTATTCTTTGATCATGTTACTTGTTTTGAACAGCTGAAATCTTATCACAGTATTCCTTGTTCTCTCCTCTCCCCTCCCATTATCTTTTTTAGAGCTTGTGGACAAATGTATTGGTTCCCGGATTCATATTGTGATGAAGAACGACAAGGAGATTGTCGGCACTCTGTTGGGATTTGATGACTTTGTCAGTATCCTTTGTACAGTAATATGGATGTTGTATATCATCACATGTGAAGTTAAGACTGACAGTTTTGATCAATAGTAATAAGTAATGGAGCTAGTTGGTTGTTCAATATGTTGTCTTTTTTCAGCATTGATTTCAAGATTGCACATCCAAGAAAACCTTATTTACCAGATAGAGACACATTTTGTAATTCAAAATGGGTCATAAACTGGTGAATAATAGAATCTTTGCTTTTCTTTGGAATGGCAGGTTGTATCATGACAAAAATAGTCTGGTGGAGTACTCGTGTATTGTGTTGCTTGAGATAAAATTCCATTAAAGTGAAGCAAGGTCACATCATAAAAATTCAACTTCTTGCAGTAAGATTGTACTTGGCATATGTTTTATGAAAGCTTATGCAGAATGCAGTGTCTGTAATAGAATTGTTTTACATTAAAATATAATAAGATGTAAAATACTAAATCTATTACTGAAAACTAAAAAACATAACAATTTATGGTTTTAACTTTGTAAAACATGCTTTCCTTTACTTGCGTTCTCAGACATGGTGCTTGAAGATGTCACTGAATTGTAAGGTTTTGTTTTGTTCATGCTAAAATAAGAAATGACTATGATGTTCAGATTTTTACAGGCATTCTCAATGAGAATGAGCTCTGAATTAATGCATATTCATATTGCAATTTGTTTTCTTACATAAGAATGTCTGTTACTTTATTTACATCTTGACTCGTGCATTTGAAGAGTTAATTTTTGATCATACTGTAATTTTTTTACAGAAGTGCAGTAGACAATATTTTAATAACTTCTAGCTTTATTGCCTTTAGACATTAGAAAAATATAAAAAAAATTCATAATCTTAATAAAAGTGTAATCAACAACAATGTTGTATTATTAATTTCAATTGCTAATTAATAACTCATAGTGTTGTCTTAACACAATTCACAAATACCTTTCATTATTAAAATCGCTTGTGTTCTCATTTCAGAGAATTTGATTTTTGTGAATTGCTTATGGGTACAAAGTTGTTTATTTGTGTTAGTTTTCTCTTCATTTTAAGGCTGTACTATTCGTGATTATCGATTAGTAGCATAGTTTATTTCAGGAAGCCTTGTTTTTTAGTGAGATCACACCAGAGGGAAGGAGGATAACCAAACTGGATCAGATCTTATTGAATGGAAACAACATCACCATGGTAAGTGTGTGAATAAAGGAAAACCTAATGGTGATACTTTTCTTGTGATTTATACAGTTTAGGCAATGATTCCTTTAAAATTGAACTCAATTGACAGGCCACAACACTGTCAAGCTGGATATGCCTACTTACTTGCAATTATTTGTGTTTTTGTATTGGATGTTGTTAACTTAAAAACATTAAAACATTAATGATTTTAATGTAATCTTTTTTTAAGGAAGAAAGTATGTGGTGTTGTTCCATGTTTTATAACAGCAATTTACTTTGTTAAACATCCATATTATTTATGTTTTTAGAAGGATAAAGCAGATGGATTTTGGACATTGATTAAATAGTTTTGGCATCATATTAATTAATTGGACAGACTGATACATTTAAGTGACTTGTAAATGTTGCATGAGGACTAAACTACCTTATTAATGAGGGAGTTGGTTGAATACAGCTGATGGAAGCGATGTAACTTGCTGAATGAAAAGTGAATATCAAGCACAAAAAAAATTTAAAAACAATTTGTCCTGCTTCTTAAGAGCACAATGAGATGTTTGTACATTTTAATGGTACATAAGCATTTTTTAATTTGAAATAATTAGATCTGCTACTTTTTTGCAGCTTGAAAACCATTTTGGTATGCCTTTCCTTACGTAATGTCTTTTTACAGCTTATTCCTGGAGGTGAAGGACCTGAAGTATGAGGAGAGGACATATTCTCACTTTTTTCTGGATTTGAGTTTGCCTTCACTCCAGTTTTCCTTTTTTGTGTGTTTTATATATAAAGGTTATTTTTTTGGAAAAACATTTTCTTAGGGAACTCTTTAATTTTTGCCTGTTTAAAATGCCTATACCCACTTTAGGTGTGATGAGTGAATTATGGCTAAGTCTTGCAAGACTAATTTGTTTTTTGTAATAAAAACATGCTATTGGAACTGAAACATGAGTGGCGCATTTAATGGAAAATGAACATGAGAATGTCAGGACAAAACCAGTAAATATGTCAAGCTAAGCTCAGATGTTTGTTAAAGCTAAGCAATTGGTTTTTGCAGTGCAGTAACACAGGACATTTAAATCATTTATGGTATCACAGTTCCATGACTTTTCATGAGATGTGGAGTGCTACTTGTGTTGAAGGCATTTCTGGAAAAGCTTTCCTCTCAAATGGGTACTGAGATTTAATAACAAATGCAACCACTAGAGGGCACAGGCACTGCAGAAACCATTGCAAACTCTATAGCTTCATTTTTAACATCAACTACATAAGCCAGAGGCCTTGCAGATCCCTGTTCAATCAGCAATTTGTAAGGACTTTGAACATGTGGATTCTCAATTCAGTGTTTCAGTTAAGTCACAGATGGCCACGCGTGGTCTTTGACAGCTGCTCAGTATTGGTCTTTTCATTCCGGATTGCTGTTGGCCTAAACTGTGTAAATCAATCACCTGTTGTAGTGGTCTAAATGAAATTGCTCAAAGTTTTTACAAATTGAGGGCTTCAGATGTTGTTCAGAAATATAAAACCTACTGGATTTTATATTCTGGGTGACAAGAATATGTTCAGCAGCCACCCTTTACGCAGCAAAACAAGTTGATACCAGAAGTGCTCTAACTCATTGGGCAAGAGCTCCTCCAAGCTTCTATAGTGCTCAGGAGAGCAGAGAACTAATGACTCCCCCTTATCCCCATAAATGGTTCACCAGTTCATCACAGGAATTACATCAGTTATGTACTGCTTTTTCTCTGTTTTAAGAAAAGGCACAAACACACAAATTCATAACAAACGTACTACTACATGTTTAATTACAATAGATTTTTTACAAAGATGACATATTGCAATTTTTAAAATCTGGTGAAGCTTCTCAATAATAAAGATGGTATCTTTTGCAGTAGCCTCCTTATGTATCCTACTTAGTTTCGTTCACAATTGCTTTGTAGCACAATTATCTGAAACTTCGATAAAGCAGCACATATCCAGTCTTATTTACATCTTGTGATCAGCAGTTTTCCTGTGCTGTTTCTGTCGTGTAGAGCTGAGGGATTGAGACGGCAACCAGAGTATTTGTGTTGATCTAGCAGTATGCGTCATGGCAAGCTTTTTTCCTCAGGCCGCTTGAGACTTAAATGTCATAACTGGAATGACCCGTAAAAGTTTCTCAGGCAATGTAGTGTATTCCATGTGCATAAAAATAATGCTTTCCCTAGTAATTAAAAAACCCTTGTGTATCTTATATTAGTCAATAGTGCGAGATCCCACACACAAACAGCACAAAAGCCCTTTTTTCATTTGACAAGTTTTAATTTACTATAGATTTTAAATTTTGTATCAGCCATTGTGCTATCTTTTTATAAAGAAGATGATTTGGGTGAGGTCTTAATTGTGATTTTGTACAAGACAAAACAAGAATGATACCCTCATGAGATGTCAAACAACATACAGTAAACTGTTCCTCGAGACAAAATTCCACAGACAAGGTAGAAAGTTGTGAACTCTTTAATGAAACATTGGCTAGAACAATATCAAGTTCATTAATGCAATTGCTTTGTTTTGCAAAACTATGAACATTTCCTAACATTACTTTTAAAATGACAGGCAACTTCAGCTGATGTCAGAAAGGCTCAACAGTTCCCTCTGGGGGGTAAATGGTGGGTTTGCGTTTAAAGCTTGACTACACAGCAAAAAAACTTTACTCTTGGCTAATCCATCCATCTGTTTTCTAACCATCTCATCCAATACTGTGTTGCAAGGCACCTGTAGCAGTGGGCAGAAGGCAGGGTACACCCTGGACAAGACGCCAGTTCTTTGCATACACTCACACCAGGGACATATTTCCCAGAAGCAACTCATCCGTTTGTTTTTTTGACAGTGGAAGGAAACCTGATTTCAATCCAAGTGTGGGGTTTACAAGTTACAGTCTACCTTGCAGAATTGTGGGCATCAAGCAAGGTTGTTGGTAAGTTTCAGAAGTTCCATATTTCACCTACGATTATTAAGAAACAATTGAACATTGATTTGTTAGACTGCATCTTTGGCTCTTGTTCCACCAGTAAATGTCTGTTGAGGTATATATTAAAGCGTTTTAAGTTTTGCTCTCTTTTCATTACTTCAACCCTGCCAAAATGTTTTTTTGATGTGGATTTTCAAAGTGACCTTTGTCCTGTTGATGGATGAACAAAAGCATTTGGCATGAGCTATTCACAAGTTTTATTGTCAGTTCTACACTTGTTTCTTTTTCGTCAGGTTATTTTTCTTGTAGTATCGTTCTTCCTTATTACAACCTTTCTTGGTTTTCCAGTTCTGGGTTAGTGAAGTACACACGTTTCTCTGTATTTGTCGATTGTGCTTCAGGTACTACACCTTAAATATAGTGTGATGCCAAATATGTAACTAAATATCTTCTACTCCATGTATGAACTCAGTTCTTTGGTGGTCATCTACTAAAAGTTTAGTCACTTTGTTTCAAGTGACCCAAATGTATCTGTAATTTGTAGTGAAAACAGAGACATAGAACTATTGCCTATTGATATGTAATTTAACTTGTGTAGTTATGGTCATAGTTAAATATGAGTTAAAGTCTGATAAATGACCAGCTTTGTTTCTTTTCACCCAAGCTTAGCAAAGCTGTATTATAAGTAGTCAACATTATCACATTATTGAAAGATAGTGCTGGAGGCTATAAGTAAATTATGCTCATTACATGTACATATTGTAACTTCTGAATGTGTCTTAAGACCTCTGGACTGCACTCATCCATTATTCAGAAGGGACCAGGAAATTCCCACCTGAAGGAATGACTTAACAAGCTACGTCAGAGATCTCTAGGAAACAAGGAGGTGACATTGATTGCTACACCTGTTTAATTAATGGGAAACGTACATGGAAAAGCATGAGGTAAATGTTTAAAAGATGGTATGTCTGCTGTGCAATTCCTGTCTCCCAACATTTCTCACACTTCAGGAAAGCTGTCCGTTCAAAATCACTGCACTCATGCTCATTTCAGTGCGTTTCCTCAAAAGAATGACCTTTTAACATGTGAAGACCTTTTAAAACATCCAGAACTCAGAGAAAACCTTTCAGACCCATGTCATGCATGAGAAATTCCAAGTCTATACCTGCAGGAGGATTTGTTGACATGTCGCTATAGCTCAGTCTGTGGTTGTGGATGGTAGTTTGCTTGGGGCCTTTGCTGCCATGTTTCAAAGACAAGTGCTGCTGAACAAATGCATAGAGATGAAATTATTACTCACAAGGAGGGCACGCTAACAGCACGG
This sequence comes from Atractosteus spatula, assembly GCF_055471065.1. Classification (NCBI taxonomy): domain Eukaryota; kingdom Metazoa; phylum Chordata; class Actinopteri; order Semionotiformes; family Lepisosteidae; genus Atractosteus; species Atractosteus spatula. Next base: position 59,387,361 of record NC_142711.1, read on the forward strand.
ACAAACCCTGCTGTCGTATCTTGTAGAACAATCAAGATTCTACAACTGAGAATTATGGACACAAAAATATTTTCTAAATACAGCACGCAAGGCAGATTTCTTGAGAAATGTGTCTTTTCTTGAAGGACATTCAAGAAGTACTTTCCATTGTCTGTTTCAAAATGATAAATCTCTTCTTCCTCATCTATTTTGCACTGGTGTCTAAAAACTATCAGAGATGAAAACTAAAAACAACACCAACTTCTCATTATTCATTATTTTAATTCCTATACTGAGGTATCCATCCATTTTGTCCATTAGTATGTACATTTCTATTTGGGAAACACCATGGTGGTCAGATCCTGTTAACACTGGAATATATTTACCTTATTTTAATATGGTATGTGTAGTCTACGTACATTATAATTCAAGTTTAAGTTCTAAAAAATGTATGAAAAAGGTTTCTTTAAATGATTAGAGACAAGGAAAGGATTAACCCACAACAAAATATCAGTTTCAGAATTTTATGATGTTTATTATGTCACAATATTAGCATAGTGAAGCACCCAGAGGTCACCCATTCAAGCACCATGCAGAGAGCACCTCAGGAATTGAACCCAGAGATCATGAGCAACAAGGCAGCAATGCTAATCACTGTGCAGCCCAGCTGCCTCAGATCAAATACATTAACACTTATCAAATTATGTCCCCACTGCTCTTTCTGCTGCTCAGTAAACACACTCTTCTCTCTTTTATGAAACTAATGTCTTTGTCCTTTTGTCCTCACTTCAAACATCACTTTGCTTGTTTAAAAGAAAGCTTAGTATCCTTAAATCTAATCCCATAAGCAAGCTTTCTCCCTTTTAGCTCTTTTATCTTTTATCTACACACCTTTGTATGTAGATTTGCTTTGCTACACTGACCCCTTCATTGGGCAAAGCTGTCATCCCTGAAAACACCTGCTGTTCCTCCTGCTTCCCATAGGAAAACAAGGAAGCGGGTCTTTGTCATGGGAAATAAAATCACAGTTCCATATTTGGTGCACACAAACTTTTATGATTTTTCAAAGACTGCAGCAGCATCAGATATCACTGCCGATGCAACAATAACAAAAAAAGCATAGGATATTATCAGCAGCCATATCACTCTGCAACTCACAAATGGCAACCCACTGAAGCTAAGCAGCTAAGTACCTGGATGAGAGACCTCCTGGGAAAAACTAAGGAAGAGGTGTTAGTGGGGCCAGCAGGGGGCACTCACCCTGTGGTCCATGTGGGTCCTAATGCCCCAGTAAAGTGACGGGGACATTATACTGTAAAAAGGCGCCGTCCTTCGGATGAGATGTAAAACTGAGGTCCTGACTCTCTGTGGTAATTAAAAATCCCAGGGTGTTTCTCGAAAAGAGTAGGGGTGTAACCCCGGCGTCCTGGCCAAATTTCCCATTGGCCCTTACCAATCATGGCCTCCTAATAATCCTTATCTATGAATTGGCTTCATTACTCTGCTCTCCTCCCCACTGATAGCTGATGTGTGGTGAGCGTTCTGGCGCACTATGGCTGGTGTCGCATCATCCAGGTGGATGCTGCACACTGGTGGTGGTGGAGGGGAGTCCCCATTACCTGTAAAGCGCTTTGAGTGGAGTGTCCAGAAAAGCGCTATATAAGTTTAAGCAATTATTATAAATATATTAGCTTGACATTCTGAATTATTCTTATATTCTTATTCTAATAGTTATAAAATTATTACAATAAAGCAATTACACTCCATTGAATGTACAGAATACAACAAAAAAGTTTATAATTAAAACATTAAAAAGTCCAGTGCCAGACAACTCTATAGTCTGATTAAAAACTGTGTGCCCATAGTGTCTGTGGAGAACAGAAGTTTCCATTGCACCCTGCGTAGCCGGGACAGCAAGGGAACGTCCACTGGCAGAGGCAGGAACAGTCCTGGTGTCAGGGGGTAGCAGGTTCCTCCACAGAAGACAAGGCACAAAACCAAGTGGATGGAGACATAGTCACCTGTCAGCTGCTGGTCTACCTCCCAGTTGCCTGTAATGTATGTGGTCCCAGATTAAACTGTTTTCCAAACTGGGGTGTGTTCTACCCTTCCAGGACAAATGTATCAATCTGGATAGAGAAAATGCATATTAAAATGTATCCATCTACATAATATCTTCTTGTAGATATCAAAATGGAAAATCTCACTACGTGTTCATTTATTTAAATTGTATTTTTTATTTAAAATAATGATTTAAATGTAAAATAACAAAATATATTCAGTACAATAACAAAATAAGGCATTTTTAATTTAAAGATCCAGAGTTACCTTGGAAACTTGGGAAGGAAAAAGCAATTAAGGCTTTTGAACAACAAAAACTACCTGTCTCGACCTGGCTGCTGGCCAAGTGTTTAATTACTTGTGTTTTGGAAAAGATTAAACAGTACACGCCAACTCCATGTACCTCCAATTAATTGCAAGGTGTCAGTTGTGGTTAAAGGAGACATTAAGCATTTTTAATTTCACAGGTATGAAAACAAACTCAATGTAGTCAGGATAAACAACCCATCAGCGGTCTCAAGAGAGGGACTCGAGATTCCTTCTGCTACACCTCCAGCTCCGTGTGCTGTGTTTCCTTTCTCTTCTGGGCCAAGCAGGAAGGAAGGCACAATAGGCTGTTGTCAAAGCATGGTGCTGCTAAATTTAACCTCAGTAATTGGTCTGATCCGGCACTGGGGAACTCCTATAAAAAGGCCCTCACTATGGCAATAAACCCATGTGATCAAAGCAGGGGACAGATAGCAACCAGTGAGATGGTTTTACATTGGGAATTATGTTGGAAACACACTACAGATTTCCATTAGGCCTGTCTTCAAGACTTCTATGTCTCACACTCATACTGTAGAAGAAGGTCTCTGTAGTTTGGTATTGCTCATGAAATTGAAAATAAAATATATATATATGTTAGTGGTGAAGTTAGTTTAAAGATCAGCAATGAAACAAGGACACAGGGACAGAAACAGAAATCAAGAAGATGTGCATTTAAGAAGAGGAGCAGGAGGTGTTTCTGTACATAAAGAGTTGCAAGGATCAAATTCACCAGCCTGGTTGTTGAAGTGGATTCCCTGTGCTTTTTGATCACATCTGTAGTCTCCTTATATCATATTTGCAATGTTCCTTATGTTCTTATGGTTTCATAACTGGATTGCCCTGTAGGTATATCATTAAACATCTTTTTCTTGGACAATGGACAATTACATAGACTCACTTCATTGTACTTCGGTGGTGGGATGTACACATACAAGCTTTCCTCTTTTGGAATAACCATCTCTTCCTTTTATGCCTCTGGCCCTTAATTTGTTTTACTGCTGCCACTCCGCAGGAGAATGGAGCAGAAAGCACTAATGGAAGCTGCTCATCACAGCTGGATATTTATAGTTATCCTGGGGAAAAGACTTGTATCTGTTTGAATTCCTACTAAGGCCGTTCAGGGGAAAGTGGTCAATATTGCTTGGTGGTGGCATTTCCCTTTCTATATAATCCCTTCTATTTTTTTCTGCTGTTCTACCTTTGAGGAACACAGACGTCTTAACCCCTTTATTCAGTTCTCACTTCAAGTCAGGAGGCTGTTTGAGGCCACTGGGAAGGGTAACCCGCATTGTTTTAAATACTCCTCTTTAGGCATGTGATGTACTGTAGGTACATATGGCATTGAGCATTGTACCTTTGCAATAGAATTTCAGACTGTGTGCAGCAGGGGTAAAAAAATAAATGCAAGCCACAAAAATGTCATAGGATATGCATATTCAAATAATGTTTCACCTCCCCTTCAGTAAAAAAAAGTCTGATATACACACTTACATTTGATACAAAGAAATTAGATTAAAATCCCTTCTCACCCATGTATACAGTACATGGGTGACTGTGCATGTTTATTACTATGACAAACATTATTTAAAAAGTAAAACTTAAACAGCCTTGCAAACCCAAGATAGAAGTCTTTCACAAGCTGTATTTAAGCAATCAGCTGCAAATCTTCTCAAATGCGGACAAGTACAAAAAGCACTACACACTCAGCAATTAAATGACGGCCTTCTTTGTAAAATGCTCAAAGCCTTGTTGTTCATAAAAGTAAAAACTCAATTAAATGCAATAAGAGGTTTCACCTCTTTCACATCACAGTCATTAAAAGACAGATCAAAAACCTTTAAGCACACTTTATAATGCACTTTGAAAAGGCTGGATGGCATTAAAATCATTTGAAATGTCCTTGCTTTGTGTTACAGTTGTTCAGTATCTGATAGGACTGCAGATCTGCAGACTGCCATTTTTAGCACCCCTTACAAATTGCTCCTGTTGTACAGAATAAACAAAATGTGCCAAGTATTGATCATAATTTACTTTAGGCACTTAATAGATTAATTTATAGACTTTTTTTAAGGTCTCGCTCTGTATAAATATTCTAAATTCTAAAGTTTTTTGTATCTAATTTGTTATCATACCTTTTACCATTCTGGTGAGCTCCAATTAACTAGCACACCCTAGATGTACAGATACAGATATAGTCATCCTTCAGTGAAAAAATGATTAAAAATATATTGAAATGCATAAGAAATACAACACATATTCAGACCACCAAGTATTAATTATGTAACACCAACTAAGTATCCTGTTTGGGTATGTCTTAATGGAAATATTGTAATATGCCTTTAGAAAATGCTAGAATTCACATCCAATTTTTTGTGGTTTTTGTTACTGTCTGAGAATGAAGTGATGAATAGTGTCACAACACATTCTTGTTAATAATTGTGCTCCTATTCCCTTGTTCATGCTAGGGTAATGGGTAAGAATACTAGCCTATTCAGTTGCTTAAATTACTTTTTATACATACTGGAGCAGATTTGTAATATGACTACATTTATGTCTGGCAGTGTGGTTCAAGGAGTATAAATAGTTTTTAAATGATATTTATAGGCTGAAGAATTGTCATACTCCAAACAATTAATATATTGAACTCCCATATTTATCATTGCTGTGTGATGAAGGTTGTACAGCTAAAGAGCAGCTTTAATCCATATAAAAAGACTCACACATCGTCACATTTTCATTTTGTATTCAGTATGTGTACTATACAACATTCCTGCTCTTGTGTGCTCAATATCTATTAATTGAACAACAGATTTATTTTGTAAATCCTGCAAACATGGCTTCACGTCATGGTTATATGTCTTTTCCTTTCTTTGTTTTTCCAATAAGATGGTAATGCATTGTAGTGAAGCTTTCTCTTTGAGTTACTCAATAATGTAATGGATAATGGCTGTAATAGTTTCTCATTGATGGGCAAGTTTTGGATTGGCCTGTCATTTATGAATTTCCTAGGTTATTTATTTGTACATATGGACAACTTAAGATCATGGCTTAAACTGTAAATGTGGGGTAACCAGGATGTTAAACTTATCTTGAATCTTGTAAGTGTTAATTGATAAGTAACAAATGGTAGTGTTTGAGGCTGAAGTTAAAGATCCCTGTTACTCTTCTGAGTGGGACATTCCGAGCAATCAGTGACTTCTCCTGTGCCAGTGAACACTTACTGAGAAACTGAAAAGTAATGATAGTCATTAGGAACAGTTGTATAAAATACACAATGAGAAAATTGGAGCTCAGTAAAAAGCCTGTCTTCAGGTTTTCAGATATGGCCTTATTGGAAAAACAGGTGTTCATGACACACTCAAAATTAATACTGACAGATGCATTGTCACTGAAGACAGCTTCCTTCTTCTTAGCAAAACTGCTTCACAGTTGTTGGACTGGAGCTAAAATGGATCAGTGCTGATTTATTGCCATCACCTACTCTTGGTTTATTTTGAATATACTGTCTTTATATTCATCATTCAAGTAATGTTACAGGGCCTGAAATCAAAAGAAGGGTTCACCCACTGAAGGGAGAGGACACCCACCTTATCAACGCTGAGTGGTGACTTAACAGAAGCACACCTGGGCTGCACTTGAGGGAAGCACTTAATACTTTGCTGATAATTTAATAAAGATTTGCATGACATTCTTTGCCCTCGAGTGCAAATGACAAAGTCACAGTACAAGATGTGGCTTTACCTAACACAAACACAAAAGTCCTTCTTGTGAACTATACCACGACTTTATTTATAGTACAGAAAGTTCATGTTCCAAATTTGCAAATTAACCAGCTCAAGAATCTCCAAGCGATCTGAGTTTATCCCCAGTCCTTCTGAAATTATACATTCATACATGTGCAAGAGTGTATTTTCTTAAGAAGCCCACTAGTTACTTAAACTATACCATGAATCAATACTGCAAACATTGGCGGGCTAATTAGTCATTTAAAACTACTAACTGTACATACGACGTAACCAGGCTATCCTATACTATATGCATGTGACCGAGAAGAGAAGTTAACCTGTACTTACTACTTTCACCTTCACAGCTGTAAACAGAGACAGATTTGTCTAATCTGACGCTCGATTTTTGCAGTTTCTTTTAGTCAGTGTGCTGGTGCGTCTCGACAGAAAAACTAGCCAGACTAATTACAACCATCTGCTTACGTCATTCGATTTGCCTTGGGGAGCTGATATTAGTCAAGTGGAAAACTAAACTGCAACTTGGTCCATGTGACGATATCCACTTCAGACACCGGACTTTTTTTATGTGGACGCTGTGTCAATTGACAGTAACGGCAAAGGAAACTCTGATTAAAAAAAAAAAATCATGTGAGACGCCTATATGATCTGTATCGTGTATTAGAAAACTTCACACTGTGCTCGCTATCCTGAGAGCGCCACTGTAACAAAAGACAAGAAAGACAAAAAGGAAGACAACAATCTGTATTAAAAGACAACTAAGACCTATGGATGCAATTCAGAGTAATTCATGGCGCTTAAGTTTTTGGCGTCTTTTTCCACATTTTGATTACTGAAGCTAAACACGATACGCTCCATCTACATTACGGGAAAGTTTTTACTACAAGCTGATCTAAACCTGCAATAAAGAACGACGAAACGAAAAAAGACGCTCGTCTATAAACGGGCTACGAGGTTTGTTTGTTTTTTTTTTAAAAAGGAAAATTGCAGCAAATGCAGGGATGGGCTCCGTAACATCTGCTTTGACCAGATCGAAGAACGCCGTGGTCCAAGTGGGTTCGGACCCGGAGTCGGAGAGGAGCCAGTCAGCTCCGGAATCCATCCGTGGAAAGAGACGAAGCTTCAATCGCACGAATGTGTTTTCAACCCAGAGGACAAAGCAGAGCACAAGGCAGTCGCTCTCCGAGGTGCTGAAGACGCAGGAGAGCGGGGACTACGCACGGGGCTTGGAGTCGGAGGCAGAGCCCACAGGCAGCGTTAGCGCCGGTAAGTTGGTCCGTTTCCTCGGAGACGGAATTATTCAATCATAATCAACTTCGAGACTGAAAAAACATACAGACTGCCTTAACGATGATGTAGGCGAAGGAAATATAAAGGAATAAATTGCAAAGCTGCAACGCATACAATCTAAACATTTTCCGGCTAACCGTTGAAGTATACTGCAAACGGAGTCGTGTCTCACAGTGACATACTGTAACTAGTGTTGTTTTTATAATGCTAGAATAAGTTCATTTCGTATTTATTGAAATCATATAACTATATTTCTAATCTGTTACATTGACTACATAACTACACTGCTGAAATGTGTAAAACGCTACACAAAACATAAGCGATACAATATTTACAATGAGCAGAAACCGAAACTCTTACAGTACGTACAGTATCACCAGAACTGAAACTTTTATGCTCTAAGGTTTGTGTTGTTTTTAAAAACAGTTGGATTTCTGTAATTGCAGTTGTATATTTTTAGTTTTTGTAGTAGACACAAAATAACGCTCTAACAATGTGAAGTAACACGGAGTAATACACTTGTTCAAAGAGGACAAGTTTCTGGGTTATAAGTTTTCCATATTGGAGGAATCTTAACTGAACTTCACCTCTATGAAAAATTAGCCACCTCACAAAGGACGAGACTGTATTATCTTATGTAGTTTCCTAGTTTGTTAACTATATGTACATCTATTATTGCAATGCATTACTTCTAATCCATTAATTGAAACAAAAGGTCTGATATGAAAATGCAAATATGTTTTTCAAAGAACACATATCACTTTCAAAACCTGAATTAAGGATGGATTTTCATTAGATTTCAGGCACTTCAGAATTTAGTTTTTTTTTAATTCCAGCACAGATCCAGCACTACTTCCAGAATCTCTCCACAGTGATGGCAATGACAGAGAAACGTTTGACAGAGAATGCTGAATGTAGTTTTAACCATCTAATTTCCAACAGATGATGATTATCTTTGAGTATTGTGTCATTGAGAATTATGCATCTATCTAGGCTTGTTTAAACATTTAATAAAAACAAAAACATTTTTGTGCTGTTTTCACCATGGAATTAACAGAAAGGTACTCCTTCCTTTGTATATTGTATATTTTCTTGTGTGGTCTATATTCTGTGACTAATACCATATGAGTTACTTACCCAGACGTTGTGGAGAAGTGATTAAGAAGGGAATAAGAGGTAAGAGACCAAAGTGTTGCTGTGATGGAGAGCTCATACACACATATTTCTCCTATAGCTGAATCTCTTAGCATGTGAGCTGTTTTAATCTGACGGTTATGACAAAAAGCAGCCCCATGCAGAAAAAGAAATAGACAAACATTATGAACATTCATACTAATATACAATGTAAAGTATAGGATTTTCCCCAACTTTGATGCAGCCTCTTGTGTATACCAAGGGCTTAGTACAGAATTGGTCATGAATGTAGAGTACTAAACTGACTGTTAATTAAAAAAATGACTTTTTAGCAGACGTACTGTATAAGCAGAACTCTGGGAAATCAGAACTTAACTGGTATGGGAACTGAGAAAATCCTTCCATTATAATGGGACTATACAATACTCCAGTTCCACTACACACAGAGCAATGTTTCCAAGTCTGTCGCCAGGTCAGAAAAGATCTATAGATGCTTTGAAAAAGGTCAAGTGGAGGGCAGCTAGACGTGTTCTCAGCCTGAAGGCAGTGAGTGGTACTGTCAGATTGAAACAGCTAAATCTGTTAATCATCACCAGGTTACAGCTCACAGCAGAATAGACAGAGGTTTTCCAAATATTTAAATGAATAAATGAAGACGCGGTTCAAGATATTTTTTCCAAATTAATTGGTACTGTAGATCAGTAAATCTCACGAAGAAGCATGAGAACATAATACAATTGTATTCAAAATCAATAGATGAAACAATGTTATCACAAGGAAGGAGGGTGAAATTTTTGGATTAGTTCACAGAACAGTTATTCAATGTAACATATCATAAAAGTGAAAGATCCTGCTGGCATCATTTAATTCATAGGACGCTTTGACAGCCTGAATGGGCTGTTGGTTTAGATTTTTATTATACTTTGATCTCAATTCTATTCTACCGTACTTATCTTAAAATGGAACCTGAAATATTACCACAAAATGACACAATTACTATCAAGACTCCATATAGATATTAGAATAAAAGTATAAAGTATGAAATAAAGCATCCTGAAATAGTCCACCAATGTTTTTCAATAAGTACTTCTACAATTGCCACCAAAGTAATTATTTTTATTATATAGAGCTAGCAGTAAACCAAACATTCAAACTTCTTAAAACAGTGTCCTTGTTCACATGGAAGATCTTTTATAGAGGTATTCATCGACTTTGACAGTAAATTTTAGCATTTAGCATTTTAGCAAATTTTCTCTATTAACTCTTAGTCCATTTTAGGATTTGCAATAATAACAGTTCTTGCTCTAATAAGCAATTAACATTAAGTACAAATTGAACCCAAGCCTTTATGTACCTATGCATTTTTCCAGTAATAAATGAAGAACAAAATTGTGATGATCACATTTACAGATGATTCAGTATTTACAGTATGTGTATTTGTGGGTAAGAAAAAAAAATTGCATTTGACCTGGAAAAAGTAAACATCCCAAATGGGAAATGTTCATAAAAGCTTTTTGTGTAGTTAAATTTATGTTAACCTCACATTTGTTAACACCATCATATATGACATCATATGTGAGATCTTCAAAACGAATTTGTTTGGAGTTTTACAGATAATAACTTACATCATCATACATTATATCTTAACGATTTAATTAGCATGCATGCAAAAAACATAAGGCATTTTTGAGTAACACTCTTTCTATAATGAAAAAATAATTGTTTGCACACATTAAAAACACTGAGCTGCAAATGGATTTGGCTACGAAACAGCAACCTGAAGCTGTTTTTCTGCATCTAAGAATCATACTCCGTGCTTGGAGAGGGTTAATCTTTCTGGGAACCCTAAAGAAATTATTTGCTCGTCGTTTTGGTCAAAGGAGTGCAGTTGGCTTTCCCTAGACAATTAAGGGAATAGGAGCAGTTACCACTCTCCGTGGAGCCATTTTGCTCCGCTGGGAAGAGGGAGAGAGTTTCCTGGTGGTTGTGGTGATTTGTATGTCAGGTGAAAACTGGTAAATCCCAGAGGAATCCAACAGAAAGTTAGAGAGAGATGATGATGGATGGGTAGTTCAAAGTTTTGGAAGGCTAATTTAAAACACAGGGACAGTCTTGGTTTCACCCTAAGCACATACAGTGGCGAAAAGGCTGTGCTACCCACCTGAAGCACCTGAAATTAACTACAAGTGTTATTTCAAGGTTTCTGTAGCCGCTGTATTCTATCTTTTGAAAGGACCTTTCAGATCAGCCGTGTTGTCAAAGCTGATAGCAAGGGTTCTTTTCTGACACAGATGAATGAGATGCTCAGTCAGCCACCTAGATACTCACAATCAATTGAGCAAGAGGGGCCACGTCTAGCCACTACAACAAAACACAACGGTCCTGAACAGAAAAAGTCATATTTCAGAATAAACTGATATTAAAGGGTGAGCGCTGGATATCACCTCCCAAAATAAGAAATAAACAGGAAGGTACTTTAGGAAATAATGCATTTGGTGACAAAATTATTAATACATTTTAATAATTGTAAAGTAGGAAATTAGTTTCTTTTCTATATGCAGGCTGCATTCCTGTGGGTCTCTGGTGATTTAGAAGTCGTTTACAGCTATCTGAAAGTTTTCAGGTCAGGTTTACTTTCAAAGACAATAGTTTACCTGTGATGTACAGTACAGTACCTATATACCAGTTATATTTTCCATGGCTCTTACAAGAATAAATATTAAGAACAACCAGCACACTAAAGGCATGTTTGGAAGATACACTACAGTGACATACAAGAGTGGTTATCTTGGCTGTTACTTCAAATGTTTCATAAATCTATTATTCTGCAGCTTTCTTTTCACCTGGGTTCTCATTGGCAGAGTAATAGGTTTTACGGTTGCTGGAACATATTTTTATGAGTCATTATTTTACATTATGTACCCTCTAAATCTAGAGCGGATTGACCTAGTAAAGAAAAGATTATTCTACATGTGTGTGTAATTAACGCATTCCCTCCAGTGTGTCAGGAGGAATGTTCTTCGATTCTCTGTTCAGTACTAGAAGGAAAGGTAAAATCATACTGAAATAAAATACCTTTGTTCAATGTATTGCAATTCTCTAGTTCCATTCTTCTCTCAGTTACAATGGGGAATGTCTGAATTTTGCAGTAAAGACATTATTAGTGGTAAAGCACTAATAACATCCAAAGTGGATCTGAATTTGTTCATTGAATTCAGATATTTCTGATTGCTTTGTTTTCCCTAATGATTTCTTTCACACTGGTTTGAAAAAAAAAGTAGCTTTAAAAACAGTAATGGACTCTTGTGCCTGTCTTTAAAAGTATGCTAGTATGCAGTTCCTCAGTATTTATACAGTACGTCAGGCGTTCATTAGCCAGGCCTTAGGGTACTGTGCTATAAATTACCTGCTGGGCAGCAGAAGAGACAAGAGATAAGAGATGAAGCTTCTGTGTGGCTTGCTGGTTTGTCACATACTGTATCCATTTACATTGAGCTTAACCCTGGTCATCTATAACATGACTGAGTTGTAGCTAATATAATGCTAACCTAACCTGCTGTGCCTGATGTGCCAAAATATGCTAGGCTACTGTAAAAAGTTGATGTTTGCTGTCAGTATACTTAAAAGATGTACAGTAAGATAGATGTAAGATAGCAGTTGTCCAGACATACACTATATATTAAGTATTTACAAGTTTTGAATCAGTTGTCTATGGTTAATTAGATAGCAAGTTTAATTGGTCCCATACAGAAATAGTCAGAAAAATGCACAATGAAATGTAGTGAAAAAAGAGTAAACCATACAAATAAACCAATCTGTGAGATGCAATAGAGCAGTACTATACAAATTAGAAATGTACCAATTCAGTCTTTGCAACACTAGGATAAACATCTGGTCATTACATTGCAAACCATGTGTGAGACATTTCTTCAGCGATTCTCTGGAACAGCCATGCATGAATAAATAACGATACGCACTCCTTAATAAAAATGTTTCCGCTAAATTGTGCATGTAATTATTTGTGTTTGGGATTAAATGAAAAAAGGATGCATGGAAATATATATTTTTTTACTTGTTTTCTTTACATGTTTTTCAAAAGAAAACAAAGAGAATGAAACAGCTTTTAGCTTTTTACTAGGAGTAACTATGAACCTTAAGGTTGGTTAAGGATTGAGGGAATTGCCATTTTGAGATATTTGTGATATTTTGTGATACAATACCTAATTAATTGCAGTGCTAGAGCTGATGTAATGCAACAAATGCAGATGAATAAGGATTAAGGATTAGGTTTAGTGATGAGGAAAACCTGACAATGTGTCATTTATGTTTAATCTTGTATTCAGTTAATTTTAAGTTGTTGTGTGATCACATTTTTGAAGATTCTGATCCATGTGTATAAACAGAACTGCTAAGATGAATGTTTCTAAGTTGTCTTGTGTAATATTGCTTCTGTATATTTTACATTTCTTTAGTCTTCATATACTGTATATGTTTAGTTTTTTCCATCTGGACTTTTGTACATCTAAGAGGTTGTTTCTTAATATGCTGTATTTTAATAGTCTTCATTCATAACACTTACACATTGTATAGCTAAAAATAACAAATAAGAATTAATTATTTGAAATAAATCACATGTACCTTTTGATGGAATAATCCATTTCATGTACACATTTGATATGGCAATGTGTTGTAGAGAACTATTATTATTTTACAAGGATTAAGCACTAGGTCCTAATAAGTATCTCTAAAAGGACATTTAAATACCCCAGTAGTGACATAAGAGTGTGCTTAATCATTAACTGTCTAACTGTAATTTAAATAATCATTAGCAATGGCACATAAAGGTCCATTAACTGAAATGAGTCTCCTCTCCATAATGAAGCACATATGTTGTGTTTACTCTTGTAAAAATGGGAATTTGGTAAGGAGAATGAGTACTTAGAGGACGTGGGAACACACAGATAAAATACCAGCATTACGTTAGCTATAGCACATGATAGCTCAAAAGAGAAGTTCATTTCTTTGACCCCTGTCTTCTCCAGGTTCAAATAGAAAACAATATTTTGAAACTATTGTTTTTTACTTTTTGGTGGGTGTATTATATGTTCCATTAGTAAACAGGTTTGCAGTAGTTTTATAGAATGGACAGAAATTAGATCAGAGAGCAAAATGAAGTAGAAATGCTAGTAGCTTGTTTAAGGTCTGCTTATCTCCATAACTATGCCTCTGTCTATATTTCTATTTTTGGTTGGAAGTTCTGTGCCCTGAGTGTGTTAGTAGTCATTTCAAAACTTCAAAATGAGCAGCAGATAATCTGGAGGCAATCGAATCTGTTTTTTATCAGTTATAAGTATTCCTGATACAATGCCTTTTTCATTTACAACAGTACTGTCTTGCTGTGAACATAAGAAACGGCCTGTCTGTGCAATTCTACTTTTATTCATCACCCTGTTAAGGCACCCTCTCACAGTCATAATGTACTGTATCAGACCGACCCCTGGGGCTGTCAATTGTCAATCACCAACCTAGTAATGCGCTGTTTTCCCAGGACAATTGTTGCCATAGATACACACATTGGCGTCTTAAGAGAACAAATCTGAGAACAGGTGGATTCCATGCTGAGCTTCCCTTCTAATCCCAGTGGAGGTGAATAACCTGCTACTGTAGATTACTGCTGTGTTGTCTAATGAAGAATTAAAAAAATATATATATTTTGATGTTTCATAACTAACACTTTTCCCAAGGCTTAACAGCATGGTGTCTTCCTTCTCAAAGGAAATTAACCTGAGCGCGATCCCTTTAAAACTGCCAGTCCTTCTCAGTTTGGTGTCCAGGGGTACAATTACAGTGCTGAGGGATGGAGGAGTGGGTTTAATGGCTGTGGTTTTAATGGTAATAAGGGTTATATGGCTCAGCAGTAATTACACGCTTATTCATTTGCAGCTGGTCTAGAAAGGGTGCTGCTTAATTCTCCATCTAAAACAACCTGTATCAGAAGGAATGCCACATATCCATACTGATAGCGTTATACAATATGTATCAAATGCTTACCTTAGAAAACCATAGCATTCAAGAGAAACATCCTATTAGGTATACATTTGTGGGACAGGTGAATGTTTTCATTATCTGTGTCCAGTTCAGGAACACATCCTGTGACTTAGGAGGACTAGGTGTGCAATGTATGGTAAAGATAAATGAACTGCTTTAGCCTAACCCATCTATTTCACTCTTATGGTTAGTTAGAGAACGGCCATTCCATACCAGATCAACCAGAGCCATTGCCTGAACTTAATACATTCTGCTAGAAAAATTACTAGGGGGTTATTTCCCCCCCGAGGAATGTTTCTGACAAATCTGAGTCAGTTGGAAAACAAACCTTGCATTTTCTGTCCATCATATCTACTTGTGTTTGTATCATTTGGTATACTGTATTGTCCTTGTTTCTGCAGGAAACTTCAGAACTCAACCTGTTTATTATTTTATTAAACAGAAACTAGGATTAGCTCTAGCCTTGTGAACCACTAGACTTAGTTTTTGTGTTTCTTGTTTACAGCCTTTCACATACTGTGTGAGTAAGAATCACTATAAATTGAGTTTTAATAAAGAGTCTCACAGTACTTTGATTTCACAAGAGTTATTAACTCTCGTGTAATACTCCTCGTGTATTTCCTGATAATTCAAAAAAGACAAGCTGGCTGAATTCGACAACAGACTTGACCAGAACGATACACTACAAAAATATCAACAAGTATCACCTTATATGGAAACACATTAAGCTTAATTTAATTGCGAAAAGACGAAACACAGCTGAGTTAACCACACTTACACATCTGTATTTGAGCTTCTTCAGTTCACCTTACTGTACATGTCCCTTCCTATGGTGTCACATTTTGTGAAATGAGAAAATGTCATATACATACTTTTTAATCTAAATACATTATTCAAAACCTGAATATTCAAAGTGAAGACTAAGGGTGCGATACAGTAGGTTACAGCAAATGATAGCAAAAACAAAAGCGAAAAAAGTGAAACTTGCTGATTAGATAATTATTTAGACCCCTGAATATCGTTAGCCTCCCAGTCTCTAACCAGTTTCTTCCTCACCTGACTGAGCTGTTGGGATGTTTCACCATGCGTAAGGAGTAAATAAGGATCTCTGAAATGCATTTATGTCCTTCTCCAGATGTGTGCCTTTATACAACTTTATACAGTACCTGAAATTTTTAAAAGTTTTAAAAGCTCCTTCATGTTCATGGTTCAATCTTGAAATTCACTACCTGACTAAGGAACCATAACAGAGCTACTGTAGGTGTATGTATTCTGAAAACATGTGAAGCATTATTAGTATTTCACATGGACAGAGGACACTCAAATAACCGTGTGTCTCATTCAGGTATCTGTGAGCACCTCAATTTAGGTTTGCCGCAGAAAAAGGTTTGAATATGTATGCAATCATGAGTTTTTCCATTTTTCTTTCATATTATCTTTTGACTCATTTTGAATAGGTGGTGTGGGTTGTGCATATAACAAAATTAACTGTTACTTCAAAGTATCATGAGTGCAAGCTTTGAAGTGACAAATTTGGCAAACTGTGCAAAGCTCTGAATATGTTTTGCACTCTGTATACCGATAACATTGTATTATCTATAAATATTTTATTCTTTATATTTCAAAAACTCATTTGACACCTAAATAACCATCATATAGTTGAAATACCATTTCAGTAAAGCTTTCTAAAGTTTTCCTGTAAACGGGTCATTATTGGTTAGAAACCGAATTTGCATTGATACACCTGCTTAATACTGTATATAGCTTATCGCTGTATATTACAAAAAATAATCATTTGATACTTAATCCTACAAGAAATTTGATTAATCACAAATATTTCCTTCTCTGGAGAAGAGTGAGTTGTTCCAGTCCCACTCAATGCAAAATAGATGTAGTGTGTGTAATTCTAGTTATTTATACTGCTTTTGGGTTCTTTCAGCTTACCATGAAAGCTGCTGGAATTGTAATTTCCCACAAACAGGAAATTGATTCACTGATTACATGCATTACTTCACAGGGTGTCTGAAGGTTATAAATTGATAATACATATTAATCTGTCTTGAAGTTACCATTTAAATGCTAATTACAGGCAAATTGTGGGCAATGAAAGAAGACAGCGTTTTTGAAGCAAATGTAAATGACAGTTTATAGGAAAAAAATTGAATGTAATTACAAAGGGGTTTGGGTCTTTCAAACGATTTTTTCATGTATAGTTTATCGAGATATGCTTTACTCGTTTCAATGATAGTTTTTAATATTTTTATTTTTTTAAACAGAGCAGTCCTGCTTTCCTTTTAACTATAGAAAACTAACAGCTCTCTGTATCTCTGGAAATGTGATGAATTGCTTAGAATACTGTATATAAAGGCTGGTGATGACACTAATGGTAGCTGCCACATCCTGTAAATCAAATCTGTTCCTGACAGACTCTGTGGCATCCCCACAATTCTTTTTGAAAAGGCCTGAAAGGGGGTTGAGTCTCACTGTCATTATTCTCTCAGATTATATCAATAAGTATTGAGCCATATTACTGGCAACAAAAATCTACTTGGTGAATACCATCTCTGCTAAAAATTATTTCCTGAAATTAATTAATATGCTAAATCAAATTATTTAAAATCTTGGTTTTCCTTTAGCAGTTAAGTTTAAAACGTTCCATTTCTGCACTGATGTGCTTAATTTATTTTGCAGAAAAGGCACTTTCCTACTTCTGTTGGCGTACTTTATGTATAAAAACAAAACATTACCAATACAAGGTTAGTTCTTTCTTTCCTCTATCCTGGCAAATCCCATCCTGCAGATACCCTGAATTAATTTGGCCAGATGTGAAAAGATCGAAAAAGCTTTCCTTTAGAACTTTTCAGAAAGTTTAATAAATCAACATTCAGATCTGGAAAAATATGGTGTTGGGAGAGCAGGTCACATACACACACGTTTCCCTTTCTTCAAAACTTGCTTTGAGAAATATTTGACCCACACAATGTTGCACTGTCGCCCCGGTTCTTCGTCAGCTGTCAAATGTGGATGCACAGCCCTCCAGCTAACAAAGGATGGGCATGACAGTCCCAAATTTTTCTGGAAGCAAAATCTGTCCAAGCAAGAAGGCAAGAAAAAATTAAAGGCAACACACACATGTACATGGACAGGTATAAAATACAAGGTAACATGATGTGTCACAGAAATAGGAATAGTTCAGAAAGTGAATAACTACTGCACTCTTTCAAATTCCAAAAATTAATTCTTAGAATTGTAAACGAACTAGAAATTATATTTCAGCTGCAAGGATTTCCTTTTCATTCATGTTTTCCTCTAGAAGGATGCAATCGCATTAAAAAAAACATAAGCATGTATTGCCTTGATAAATAGATGTCTAATGAGTGCATACATTGGGAATTTCCAGAATCCCTTGCTGCATTAGATTTCTTAATTACATTGATCTGTCACTGTGGTTACAACATTAAAGAAGAAATTGTTCTGTCACTGGTGACTAAGCAATGACCTGAGAGGGGTTTTAATAAGACTGTTCTTTCCTCTAGCAACTCTCTGTTATTAGGGGCACTTTTAGTTGTCCCAGTAACAATTTAAATAGCAATATGTCTTTCCAAATCAATTTGCAATAACATCCCATGCTTTTCTATTATTAACTGTTAAGGTCCATCAACCTCACATATATGCTGTTAAGATCTGCTGAATAAAGAAGATACTGAATTTCACCATCATTGCCAGAATAAGGTATTGGTGTGTAGCTGGATAAATTGAACAACATAATGCTATACAGTGCTTTGCAAAACTATTCACACCCTTTCTACTGTGTCACTGTGTCTGCTGTGAAATTATAAGCTGATGCACACGTGCATATTTTTATATACTTAATAATTTATTCAAAACCTAATTGCTCAGACTGAAGACCTCTGAGACTAAGATAGGTTATGGTAAATGTCTGCAAACACTAACGAGCAAAGAGAGAAATATGTTGAATGCAGAAGTTCAGAGTTGTAAACTCAATATTTGGTGGAAGCTGTTTTCATAGCAATTACAACCCTTTTGGATAAGACTCTACCAGCTTTACACACCAAATGCAATTTTTGCCCATTCTTCTTGAAAAGATCTGCGCGGGCTCTCTCACGTTGCCTGGGGTTCGCTTATAAAACAGCTGTTTTCAAGTCTTTCCACAGAAGTTCAATGGAGTTTAAATCAAGCGTCTGACTGGGGCCCTCAAGAACATTCACATTCCTTTGCTTAAGATATGTCAATGTAGCTCTGACTTTGTGCTTTGGCTTATCGTCTTCACGGAAGGTGCATTTTGCCCCAGTTTGATGTTTTTAGCACTCTGAATCAGATTTTCCTCTTGTATTTGCCTCTTCTTTGCTCCGTCCATTCTTCTATGTGCCCCGGTCTCTTTCGAGTCCCTAGAGAAGTATCTCCATAGCATAATGCTGCCAACACTGTGGTTGAATGTAGGGATGATGTTGACTGGGAGATGTGCTGTATTGTGTCTGTGCCTAATGTTCTGCTTGGCATTCTGACCAAAATGTTCCAATTTGGACTCATCTTAACACAACACCTTTCGCCACATATTAGCAGGATCACTCAGGTGCTTTGTTGCAAATTCCATGCAGGATATGAAATGGGATTTACACTCTGCTATAGGCCAGCTTTGTGGATTGACCAGTAAAACAAGTGTTTATTTCTACAACGAAGTTCATTTATGTACAGTGTAACTCAACCTTCAGACACTCTTACATTACAATTGATTGCCAATCCTGTACGCAAGAACCACAGAGGTTTCTGTTTGTTTTGTCTTGGATAAAACCTGGATGTTGATGTCCTTGGTCAGGAAATAAACAAATGAGAAGCTTAAGCTGACTTGTGTCTGCATAACTTTCTGGTGACTTTCAGTGTACAGGTAGCATTTTATTCACAATCAGACAACTCTCTAAACCTTTTTATTTTTTTCTTTTGCCCAACAAATTGTATGTACCTTTTGTGCCCCAATAACTTAAAGACATAATAAATGTATTCCTCCATTTAGCTAAAGGAATAGTAAGTTCCCTACTTTATGAGCGTTAGGATTTCTTTTAAGTAATTTTAAAAAACCCTTTACAGTTTTTAGGAACTTTTCTTAATCTAAGAATTGCTTTCTCGTGTTTATCAGAATAAAATGTGATTGCTTTTACTAATCTGTCTGGGGCAATTGAGGAATACCTTATATATTCATCCATTAACCAAACTCCTGCTTAGGTCCACAATACATAAACTGGAGCCTATCCCAGAAGAACAGGGTGCAAGGCAGAACTACACCCTGGCAGGACACCGGTCCATCACAGGGCACACAAACGCATTATCTAGAGACACTGGTTAAGCCTCCCAGCATGCCCTTGGATTGTGACAGGAAATGGGAGTACCTAGCAAAAACCATGCAAACCCATGTCACATACAAAAGCATACTCAATCCTTTTTATGAATTCAGCTCTATTTAACTAGTGTATGAAGGAAAGGATTGATAAAACACTGTCATCTAGTGGTGAAAGGTTTTATTACTGAAAAGTTTATTCTTGTTCAATTTCAAATATGAGGAAAGCTGATTATTCCATTTTGGCAAGAGAGCCCATGATAGAAAGGGTGAGAACTTAAATTAGTGGTTATGTTCCTATGTTTTCAACATTAATTTTTCTTATTCATTTCTTTCTTAGAAATTTACTGTGAAAGAGGCTAGCTACTTCAACTGTACAATTTCTTGAAGATGGAAAGGATATATGAGAATCTGTGAAGTGAACCTCTCTGGAACTTGCCACAGCAAATAAATCATTTTTATCTTCTTATCATATTTTATCTTTTTTTTTGGAATGTGCACAATTTCCAAACTTATGTCGCAATATTAAATATAATATACAATATTATACAAGAGGATTTATTTTCATCCCAAAACTTGCTAAATGCCACTTCAGCTTGGAACAGGACAAGTGGATTGCAAATGGATGAAAGGGTTGAACTGATATAATTTGAAGGACTGGGCCTAGGCTAAATATTTGGTAGTTTTCTGCAACATTCTTTTGAAATCAAAATTGTAGCAGACATTGCAGACTCTTCTACTGCTTACTTATTCTGGTTAACAAATGAGATCAGGAAGAAAAGCAAAAAACAAAAAACAAAATCACACTGAGACTCAGATCGAAGGGCAACAGGGCACATTTACTGTTATTTTTAAACTAGTTGAGTTTTGCAAGTTGAGGTGACCTATATACTGTACATGCACCATTGCCAGAGGCAAGTGAGAAACGAATTTTAATGTGATGCATTCAAATGATATAAAACTGTGTGCACTCTTTAGTCTAGGTATACTGTACCTACTAGGTCACAATATAACAGACACAAAGGATTTCTCAAAATAAAGCCTTTCAAGGAGAAGAGAGCAGAAGTACCAAAAGTCTATGATTTTGGTTATGCCACGTTTCAGTTCAGCAAAAAAAGTGTAGACCAGAACGTTTCCAGTAATAAAAGAATTTGATAATGAAACCTTGCAGTCAAAAAACCAATATGAACTAATATAGCTTTAATACATTTTCAGAATTACATTACAGGTACTACTGTACATACAGTAACACAAGATTAGGAAAACTGCTCAAACATTTTAAATCAATACCAAAAAGAGTTTGAATAAAGCATGTTAATGTAAGTTGTACAGCATTATAGATAAATATGTGACCATGGCCACAGCCAAGATATCTTGGCTTCATCAGTACGTCCAACATATAAACAACAGCGTTTATTTCAGAAGAAATAGCATAATTTTTATATTGAAAATATATATTTGACCTGCAGTGCACAGATGAGGTGGTGAATATTGAAGTTTTCTTGTTTAAATCAATTTTATTTACTAAAGTGCCCTCTGCAACGGTTAAACAGTTACAGTACTTCCAAGCTCATTCCTTTACCAGGGGACCTCCAGTTCAGTTTCCAAAGAGATGAAATTTGATCAGATACTGTTCTCATAGAGAATAAAATGATTTGTTATAAAAAGCATTATTAAAGTCATTGTTCACAATCAATGTGTGGCTCCAAATGTAGTATCTTATTATTAAATTATGCATCAGCAAAGTAAAAAAAAAAACAGGTAGCTTCTGGATAACAATTTCTCAACAGTTTTCGGTAAAAACGGGCAGGTGCTGCAGAAGGGTCTTTGTTTTTCCTCTGGTAGCTGAGTGAGTCAGATTCCCCACAACAGTGAGTGGTTCCACCACTCTCTTTATTCCACTTTCAAAAGGCATAATAGGAATGATTGTTCTGTTTTTACACTGAGGATTAGGTTTAATTGCCAGGGGCATTTTCATCCAAGCAAAAAACGTGCAGAAAATTCCAATTAAGCATCGTCATACTTGACAAGCTACAGATCTGACCTTTTTGTAGTTAGTGGATTAACAGGACATTAAATTTTCCCTGCATTGGGGGATGCAGTACTGAGCTTTGGTTTTGACGTATACCTTTTCTCTCTGCAGGCAGAACATGGCTAGTTATGGACACAAGGCAGTTGAATTTCATGATAAATGACAGTCTGTGGGCATTTTGTGTTCAATGAGAAGCAGTGTAGGTTTTCAAATAAGTGGGTGGCTCCTGGTTGGATCACTATTCTGTGTCCGCCGACACTGCTGATGTACAATAATCTGGTTTTGAAATGAATATTATGAAAGACTTTTGATTTGTTCATCAATTAAAAGTTTTGCATTCAAATACCACATTGGCCGGTGAGGTTAAAACTAATCATTGCTTCATTGTTTTTAGAAACCATATTTTTTTGCACTAGGACAGTCATAGGCCTGCTGAGTAAGGTTATTCATGTTCACTTGAATTGGTTTTACAATAGAAAGAACAGCTGAGCAACTCAAACTGTGTGTGGAAAATTGCCCACATGCTAAATCCAGTGCAACTATATTGTAGTAGCTGTAGGTATCTTGTATGATTTGGATTTTAACTCTTGTAAATAGCTACTGTATGGTATTCAAGCCTCTTATGCTATTGCTGCCATTATACAGTGTCCCTTGCTTGTTAAATGTTGTTCTAAAATCTTAATTTGCAGCTTTGCTCTTGTTTGCAGTACATAGTTAATGTATTTCTTATTAGAGGCTATTTAAAAAAAAACTGAGGGTAATTAATTATTTTTGTATATTCCCATCAATTTGTGTGGGTCATGGTGAAGGGCAATACCAGCTTTTTCTTAGTGATATCAACACCAATTTTGGTATCATGTTATACAATTCTATATCCAATATCCAATCTCGACAGTAATAAACAAAGGAGTTGCTGATATTTAATACTTTTATTCATATTAATTTGATACACCACAATTTCTATAATACATGCAGTGTGTGCACACAGAATATATGATACAGTATATATACTGCATATCGAAAATATTGCAGGATAACAAATTGGAAATGCAATTTCTTAAAGTTTCAGAACAATTTCTTATGTTCAAATTAACGATAACTGGTGACCTACTGTAGCAAAAATATTTCAAGTGCAAAGCAATTCAATAATATTGAACAGGAATGTACAAAAAAGGTACCAATGGGGCTCTGATATTGAAAATTAAATATAAAATATAAAAGAGCTTAAATAACAGGTTTGGATCTCATAATCTGCTGTTCTGACAGTGTCTTAGGTTGAATTATTAGTGTCACTGGTATTGCAAGAAACACAAGGTAGAGCTGATTTTCCTATCAAGTTTTTTTTTTCTTTTACTAATATACTGTATATTTTCAGTTTTGCGTAGCAGATGACCTTATCCAGACTGACGTAACATAATAGAACACTTATACTGAGTGCCAGTACAACTAACAATTGGGTCAGGCACAATAGCGTAAAAATAATTATATTAATGAAACAACACTGAGGCTAGCACGAACTGGAAGAGCAAGAGCTCAAAGTTTGATAAAAGCTGGTAATCCAAATATGAAATGGAAACACATCATGTTTTTCATATTTTAGTAAGCTTTATCCTCTGCAATTACATGCCAATACTTTGCCATAAATCATGTCATAATATCAAATGGAACACTTCATAAACCAAATTCATCTTATAATTATAATAGTCTTAATGTTTTAAATTAAACAGCAATACATTCCTATATGCTTTTTCTTTATTTGCCACCACTCCAATTATTTCCAGACTTAATATGCTGCATATAGTGTCAGTCATATAAGTTGCTGGGAAATTGTAACAATTACAGTATTTGGCTTTTATAATAGCATGCTGTACATCTAAAGTATTGTGATCAGAGATGCTTGTTATTAGTTAAACAGGAACATCGTGACTTTACGCCCTAGAATCTGCCATTCGAAACGTAATCCTACAATCTTCTTTCGACTCCAGATCCCTCCCTGTCTTTTCCCCCAGGGCTGGAGCGTCAGGCAGTCAGTGACCCTTTCTGGCCCGGAGTGCGGTCCAGATGTTGTGCATGGCTGAAGTCTCACAGTTTCATTGGCGAGTGCATACTGGAAAAGCATGGAGTCCTCGTGTGTTAGTGCAAAAGGGCTGTGTGGGTCAGTTACTAATGAAATACAAGAGTACAGCAGCAGGTGTGACATGTCGTACTATACACAATTGAAAAATAGACATTTTAATGTGTGCCCACTTTATCAGTACTGTTTTTTTTGGTCAGTAAAAGTAGACATTTCTGACTTACACATAATAAATGAAAGTAGTCTAAAAAAGAACAATAAATAAATGATTAAATATAAAAAAATAGTCATGATTACATTTTTGCTTTTTTTAAAAAAAAAATGCTATTATTTGCAGTACATTGAACATAATAACCCTCCCGACATAATGGCATATACAAATACTCAGGGAAAATACCATTTTCTGTCGTGAAGAAAGAGAGTTTGTATTGTGGGAATTCAGAACAATTGAGGAACGTGCTCTGATGTCATGATGGCAGTACAAGGAAGGGGTCTGATAATTAAATATAAAGGTTATGGCATTTAAACCAGTAATATACAAGTCTGCCAAATGTCCAGATTAAAAAGGGCAAGATGTAATTTAAATATGGATAACATTTCATGGTTTTAATGCATATATTGGTAGTGGGCTCGGCATGCTAAAACGATAAAAAAATTGTATTATCATGTGAACTATTCATTGTGCAACCTTGCGGTTGCCTATTACCAGCCTATAAGGGAAGCAGGTAGAAAATCACTACAGAGAAAGACATTTATTATTAAATGGCCATTAAATTAATTTTTTAACAAAAATTTGGGAAGGATGACAACAGCCAAATTCAATCAGCCCCAGACATGAGTAATTCATAATCAATCCTGACGTCATTTCCTCTCTTAAACATTAAGTACTATACGTCATCCTCTTCTCCCCTTCCTCCCCATCTCCACCTCTCCAGCTGCTCCTTGGTCACTCCTCCCACCATGCTCCACAGAGGGGTCCCAGCCTCCCTGCCCTGTGGCCGGGGCATTGGTCCTAAGCCAAGTGTGTTAAGCCAAATTTATTGTAGCTTACACTAAACCTTTTCCTTACATTCCATTCCTTGGTGTTATGATTCCTTGTGATCGACCGAGTGTAGAAAGCAATTAGTTATTAGAACGAAAGAGGGCAAAGGCTTTTGTCACATCCACCCTACAGATAAACACATACTGTAACACCCATTTGATCTATTGAACTTGCCATAAAATATGCAAAATGCTCTAAAATAACAGTATTAGTATTCTGTGCTACCCCCTGTCTCAAAGGCTTGTTAGGTAATCATCCTTGAGTCTGATTTTAGATGTGTGTAATACTGTTGCTCACTGCTTAAGCCAAAGCCTTTGTCATGTCCACTTGAAACAGAATCTGACTAGAATACTGTACATATGCCCAGTGGTACTGATGGAATTATTTTAGGAATAGAAGTCATTGCCTGGAAAGAGCTGAGAAGGTATCTAAAAAGCAGATTTATAGGATGTTGGAAAATATGAAGACAAAATAAAGTTTTAAGCAAAATACAGTATGTATATAAAAGGTCAGTCACATGCATCAATGTGATTCGCAAAATGGAGATGTATTCAAGGATGAAAAAGAAAAAAAGAAAGAATTGAGGACTAAAATGATACTCTGTAAAATACAAATGTTACAGTAAAAATGGAGAGATGACACTTTTAACTGCAGGTGAAATTTATCATAAAAGAAGACATAATGTTTAATTAGCCTTGGGTGAGTATAATTATGTTAAGAGAGAAAAATATTAAATGGATTAAAATTGAGTTTTGTAATCCTTGATCAATGCATTTCAGTTCTGAAAGCTCCGTGTCATATCTCAGTGTCTTAGATAACTTTGATATTACATGGTATCTCAGTAATGTTTTAATTACAAAAAACTTTTTTTCTGACTTCAACAGTGATTCCTTCTCTCTGTCATTTGAATACATTAGTACCAGAAAACTGTTAGCCATTAGCTCTGGAACGATAAAGAAATATTAAGTAATTCTGGGAAACATTTAATACCTGGTTCTAACATACGAGTATTTTACCTCAGAAAAACACTTGCATTCACAACAGTATGTTCACAACATCTAAACCAAAGTGACTTGCCCTTGTGTGAAGAAAGATTTAGGCATTAAGAAAAAAAAAAAGGTTATGTCAAGACATGCAACAAAAACAGTACACACCAGAGAACATCAATGATGAGCTATTAGAATTTTGTTTTATTTTTTAAGCACTGTACATCCCGTGCTATCATTATTGGTTTTGGAAGATTGTTTTGAATGATTCGTTTTTTAATGAATCTGATCCTATAGAAAATAGGATGGTTGCCATACTTTGCATCTACTACACGTGCAGTGCTACAGTACTTTGCTTCCCTAGACCGTAGCACAGTGCAATATCTAATTGCTGATATAGTCAGTCTACATTATTAAACTTCTGATTGTTTCTAGTTATTCCATGTGAACTGTAAATTTCAAAGTAAAATGGTGTTTGACACCAAACCTAAACAAGTTTTGAAAACGATTATAATATTAAAAATGAAAATGTATGAATTATTTTGCAACTTGGTTTGGTACAGTATGTTAAAGACTAATAGCTGGTTGCTACATGACTACAATGTCCTGTTTCTATGGCAACCTGAAATGAACTATGAGAGTGTTTCAAGGCCAGTAGCTTTTCTTCAATAGAGGTTTTCACAATGAATAGAGTAATTCAGACAATGCTTTCATCTTACCCCCACACAGGGCAGGAAAAAGTTAACTACATTTTTTCAGCATTGCTTTATTGGGCCATAACTAATCATTTTTCAGCATCTCAAGGATAAACTCCTACTTCTGTGTAATAGAATTATCCTCCAACTGGAATACACAAAATATCTACATAATTTGGAGAAAACTGTCAAACAAAAACATTTTAGAAAACAGATTGAATTTTCACCATTGACAGTACATAACTATTTATCATTTTTGAAAATGAAACCCTCTGCATAAAAAAAATAAAGGTGTGTCACAAATGGAGTTACCTGTATGCTTTTAGAGTAAATCAATTAGTGTGCATTAATGACACATAAGTGTCATTATTTTTAATCAGAAATGAAGAAATTAGGGATGAAGTGTTAAGGAAGAAATACTAGGCAGATTCTACTGTTTTGAGAAATCCATGCAGTTTTACCTCTTTGTCAAGCCTGAGTATGTAAACTGTATTTTTTCATTCTTATTTGTTTTGACAAGTGTTAGTCAGCATAATGAATTTATGTCTATGTCCTGATGATTCAATAAAATGCCGATGCAACCGCCAGAAAATGTAATTGCTTATTAAATCTGCTTTGAAACACACTACACAGCAGAACAGTTAGTTAGTTGTGCCAACCATCCTGTTTGGACCCTCGAAAGTATACTTCACATCAAAAGAAAGCTCCTGCGACAAATTCACAAAGTTATACAGTATGTACAGTATATGGTTTTGTATACAACAAATACATTTTACAGATAAAATCCTGGAGAACTGTGCTGGACCTATACAGAGAGATACCTGTGTGTGCCCTCCAACATACACAGTACATTACCAAAAGTATTGCACAGTATTGCAGCCTTACAAAATACATTTTTGATATTTCACATGCAGTGAATATGCATTTCAGTATTATTATTCAGGACTGAGAAGAAGAAGAAGAAGAATAAAGGCTAAGGGCATGCTGATTTTTGCTGTCTAGTCTCTATTTTGTGTAGCTTATGAGTTAAAGCGCAGACTGTAACTTTTTTATGGGAGCCTAGTAAAGCTTTAAAAAAGAGCTCAAATTTAATTCCCTGAATTAAAGATTTACTTATTCAAACATATAAAACTGCACCATGTGCAGATATCAATAAATAATAATCATTTTTGTCATTTTAAAGTTCTGAAAGAAGAGATACAACTACTGGAGTGCTTTGGGCCTTGACAAAATTATTCTTTTCCCTCGCATCCTAAACGGCTGCATTGCTGTCAAGTAAATTCAATAAGGTGGTTTTAAAATTCTTATTTGTAATACAGAAGAAAAGGAAAAAGGATCATCTTTATATTTTTCTTCTAAGCTATACCTTAGTGAAAACAAAAGAGAAGTGTAGTCAATTCCTTAGATGTGCACAATACGCCAGACTGTGCACAGGCCATGGATATAGAAAGGTGCACAGCAACCTCAATCAAAATGGACGAGGGATATGATACCATCAGTACTGTGCACTGTGTTTTTAATGAGAACCAACCAGGTAAACATTTACATAGAGAAAACAGTGTTAGGTAGAGAAGACCCTAAAAAGATACAGAGATTAGAAGACTTTTGGTCTGTCTTTTGTTCATTTGACCTCTAGTGGCTAAATTAAACCTGACCTCCATATTGTACCTATTGTGTAAAGAAAGGGCTTTGATTTTCAGCCCCCATATCATCTCATCTTCATTTCCTTTTGTTACCCTTGTTCCATGTTCCAGGGGGTAGTCTGAAGTAGCCCTTTGGGGTGATTTAATCCACAGATGTAAGGATTATGAAAATCTCATTGAAATCACCTCACAATTTCTCTTTTGCCCAAGGATAAAGAGATTGAGTTCCTCAGCCAGGACTATGGATGACATTTCTTTGAGGGACACTCCCCTTTGAACTTCATCATGAAAAGCAGCAAAATCCTTTTTGTAAGGTGGTGACCACAAGCAAACACCGCAATCTAAATGAGATCTTACTTCTCTGTGATTTGGTAAATGGCTTGAAGGAAAATATAGTTAATGAATTTGCCTTTAAATTTGATTGCAGCCAAAGCAATTATCTGCTTGCTAAATTCATTCCCTTGATGTATTTGTGTTTAGCACATTAAATTAAAATGGATCCAGTGAACAGGAAACAAATTTAATCCTGTGTCTGAGTAACTTCAGGTCTGCTAAAGTCTAATAAAACCAAAGACTATTTCTGAGAGATTGTTAATATTTTTTGGGATAACTAGGATAGCTGTCATGTTTTCATACACAGGTGTGAAAATGATCACTGGCCTTATCGAAGTCAAATAATCTGAAAGAGTGTAGTACAGTACAATATTTTTTATTATTTAATTATGCCTTCATTATCAGTAGACACCCATTTAGACATTTTCTTAACTGTTATTAAGACTTGCCTCTTGGTTACAGCTTCTGTAATACACAGGGATAAGGATAACCCAAAAGAGGAGCCATTCACCTATTAACATATTGTAAGCAGGCACCAGGCAAGTTACAGGAGTCACTGTTTCATTGAAAGCTGAGAGGGATAACTAACTTCCACGGTAATCCAGGTGTGCTCTGCCAAATCCTAGTCACAGTCAGCTACAGACATGACCATGGCTTGAACCGAAGTAGCAAACTGGCCAGGGCCTGTCAGAGGTGCTAGTGTTTGTCATGGAGAGGGATACGTGGCCAAACAGGATCTTCTAAGGGAAGAGCTGGTACTCAGAAGACAGGGATTACTCTCAAGAGCTGGATTGGTTAAGGTGCCTGAAGGACCTGGCAAGCTGCATGGCATCTTGAGAAGATTAGAAAGGGATACCATACTGAGGAGCGCTGCCGATATTGAGCAGGTGGGCTGCATGGCAGCGCATTAACCAGTTCCAGTGACAAAAAAAAAACTGGCTTAGTGGGGCAGGATTGGAGGAAGGAGGCACTGCCTGGATAGATGGCACAGATGAGGGAGAACTAGAGTATAGGAACCACTGGCAAAACTGTGAAGACCACTGTGTAATGGCAGCTGCTGACAGATGGGCAACCTAAGGTATCTGTGAAAGAGAGGTGTTTTGAGAGTGACACATGAAGAATGAGAAAGTGATGACAGAAATAAAGAGCTAGGTGCCTCAGAGACTGAGCACTCCTATTCCTAGTGCTCTACTCCTTGGGAAGTGAATCGCCTCAAGCACCAAAGAATAAGATAGGCTACATAAAATATGCCGCTAGAGTGTGATGAACTGTCAGGGAGAGTGGCCTGTGTGTGGAAGAAAGAGAACACTCTGAAGGAAAAGGTAGGAGTTGTGAGAGAAGAAAAAAAGAAAACTAGTAGGAAAAAGAACCACTCATCCGTTGAAGGGATTGCTATGAACTTGGAGGGAATCTCTAGAGAGCTAATGTTCACATGGAAATAGTAGTAGCATTTAGTGATAAGGTCAGGCCGCTAAAACCATCAAAATGTCTTGTAAGAGTCACGGAAAAGTAAGGTCATGGATAGGTTGAGCCCTCACATTTTCAGTTTCTCAGAAGTTTCCTGCTTTTATTTGTAGGGGTTTTGTGCATTTACTGGGACAATTATTAATTTTAGCAGTATGTCCCAAAATGATTCTTCGATGGCTATTAGAAAACCGAGTGAGTTTTCTGAGTGAAAATTAGGAAATTCTGAGTGAGTTTGCCTCATAAAGAACTGGTATTCTGACCAAGGTGAATCTATCAGCCTATCTATCCATAATTGGCTCCAAGTTTCTGCAAAGCTACTGAGGAAATGTAGAAGCATCTGATAATGGATTCTTAAGCATTTTAATTTCTTTGAGCACAATCTTTTCCAACCAAAAGATTTTCATATGGAAACAAAAAGAATGACTATAACTTCATTCCACTGTCAGGTAATAAAGTAGTACTGAACACTGACAAATGTACAAGAAGGTACCATAGTTAGTCAATAATGTGATATTAAAAGAAGCGTGTGTAAATGAATTTATTTTATAAATGATAAAATCAGATAAAGGGTAGCTCAGTGTTTAGTGAGTGTGTGCATGTTTTTGTCTGTGTGTGCCCTGTGATGTACAGAAAACATCCCATTTTTTTCATGGGATTGGTTTTGACTTCCCCGTGACCCTGTATTGGATGAAGCAATTAGAAAATGGATGAATGGAATATTACATATGAAACAAAAACCAAACGAAAAAATTGTCAGTCCTTTCAAACAATGTCTTTCTGCATCACCTGCTAGGCTAGGTTTTCAAGATACGTCTGTAAATCACGGGGCTGCCTGGGCTGCAGGCAGACAGCTGGCGGGAACAGGGCTGCCCAGGTTGCAGGCAGATGGGTGGAACACTTCATCGCTGGACCTGTGCTCGTAGGAGAAGGAGTCTTTGGTAGATGTGCGAACAAGTGTCGAGCAAAGGGCTGAACACACACCAGAATAACTGAAAAAATGTAATCCTTAATTTACACATTAAATTCTTTCAGTTATTCTGGTGTGTGTCAAAGTGTCCTGGTGAATACTGATTTATACAGTCACCCTAAATGCAAGTGATTGAGGAAGTGTACTCTCCTAAAGCAGTATATTGAGTTCTATGTAAGGAAAGCTAGATAGCGAGTTACTGTATACTGTATGTGTGAAACAGTACTGATTTCAATCCTCTCTGGGATGCAACCAGCAGGGGGCACTGCTTTAGCCTGAGCAGTTTCAAAGTCTAAGCAGGGCTGTACTGGTTTTTAGTCACCCTGCCTCATTGACCCTTTCAGAATGTTTTCTCTATTGAGCAGGCTGAGCTGAGAATGGGTTTGCTTTTATTTGACAGTTTCAGGTTGTTAGATTAAAGGATTTTGACAGAGACGAAGAGCTAGTTGAGTGTTGCCTCTCCCCTACTGACATGTTACTTGTGGCAGAGAAACAAAGCTGAAAGGAGGCATTCAAACGTCTTTGAATCTCTTGCATATGGTGTAATAAGGTGTCATTTTTCATTATCCCATAATGCATCACATTTCCAGGTCTTATGCTAGGAGTGGTTTATACTTTATTCATCCTTTTTTTTAAGTCTAATATATTCTTTGAGTCAAATCACAGACTACAACTTGTGTACAAGTTAGATTTGTGATATATGACTATTTGTGCAATAATAGTTTTTTCCTCTTAATATTTTTTACTGAAGAATGAACAGCAATAATGCTTGGATGAATATATTTTGCACACTGGCAAGCACCTTCACAAAACACAAATCCTTGTATTACCAGCATTGCCAGAAGCTTATTGAAGATGACACAAAGATTTGTTATATACAAAACTTACAAATCCCAGGAAGTTTCAATAAACTGAAGCTGTTTGCAGATTTGGAAGAAATTGAAATTCCAGTGGTTCAGTTTTTGTTATTAAAACTAAACTCTCTTCTCTAAATAAACTGGTTGAGGACAGACTGGTTCTGGGAATGTCTTTGCATGAATAATTCTTTGCATAAAGAATTAAGGATCTTCTGGATCAAGACACAAAAGCTGTCCAGGATGTAGCATGTAATAAAACACTTTTTTTTGTTTTGTTGGAACACTTAAATTGCAGTATTTTTTAGAGAAACTATTCCTCAGTGGGATTCTCTACAATGGGACAGTGGGAGATTAAATATTATTGTGAAATGAACATGCAACAGCTTCTGTAACATGCGCGCACACACTCTCACTCAAGCACACACATGAATGAGACACCATGCAGGGCGCATGTGTGTCTCTGTGGAGAGTAACAGGAGACCACACAACTGACGGGTCTGCGGTGTGGTGAAGGAAGAGTCAGAAAGAAGGGGATTCTGTGTTTTCCAGCTACTGTCTGAGACACCTGGAGCCCAAATGGGAGCATTTGCTGTAGTAATCAGAGGGTAGAATGTGAAGGGATATACAGTACTACCAGGGGGGTGGAGAGCTGCCGCCGGGTAAATGTCTATTAGCATTAGAAGATGTGTGAGGTCGGGCGATAGTTGTCACCACAGGCTGGATTCCAGGGACTGTTAATTGCATTCAGCACTTCTCCAACTTCTAACAAGATACTTACCGCAGCTGGGAGGTACAGAGACAAGCATCCAAAAAAAAAAACACGGGAACGTAAAAATGACTGAGCCAAGCACTAGAAAACAAGGTTTTAAAAAATGTCGGAGTGCTACTTTCAGCATTGATGGCTTTAGCTTCACAATAGGTAAGGCGGGCGCTGCTGCTTGTTTCTGGGGAACAGATGGTGCTGAGTTAAATAGTATTTGAGTTGTTCCGTCAGGT
Source organism: Atractosteus spatula (assembly GCF_055471065.1). Taxonomy (NCBI): domain Eukaryota; kingdom Metazoa; phylum Chordata; class Actinopteri; order Semionotiformes; family Lepisosteidae; genus Atractosteus; species Atractosteus spatula. The sequence continues at coordinate 59,420,370 of NC_142711.1, forward strand.
TCATTACAGAAAAGAAGCTGGGTCAAGTGAGTTCTACTGCCCAGAGGATTATCAAGTCACCTTCTGAATTCTTTGTGTTTGTTCTACTCGGTACTGGTATTTTAAAATCAAAAGACAAGAATATCAAGTGATGTCTTTATCCGTGTCTGCTAGTTTCTGGAATGTGTTTGTGAAAGTAGTGCAGTGCATGCTTTTTATATGTCACTGAATCAATATGCCTTACTGTAAAAAGCACGTTTATGAAGATCAAAGAGAAGACGCACTTACTGTATAGAATTCTTTGTACGCATCTGTTTAAATTTAGCATTTTTTATTTTTTTCAGTTATAAGTTCACTAAGCCATGCCAATGTTGGTTATGATGTACAAGAATGGTATATTTGCTAAGATTACTGAATTTGAAAGAGTTGCTGATAGAAATTGATACTTAAACGTATTTTGTGCTTTATTTCCCTTTAAACTATTAAACAGCGTCTCACAGTTTGCTTCTGTTATATTAACTATCCCTTTAGTAAAGGTTACTTTTAGATTTGCTTTGCTTTTATTGTTTTGTTTTGAAGCCTTAAATGTTTTCTTTGTAATTTGACATGGCTTTAGTTTTTAGGGGAAGAAAATAAATCTGAGATAATTACATCTTTTAAAAGTCACAGTCACAGTTTTGTTACATAACCTTGTGTAATTGTTCAGTGCACAACAGGGTGCATTCATATTTAAATGCTCTGGAAGAAAAAAATGTTGCAAGTGTGTTTTCGATGTGATTTAATTGCTTATGCTGCAAAGGTTAAGGGTACTTTGCAGATGATTGTACAAATTTATCAAATGTTATTAGACAATAGTGACATGTACAGTTATAAAAAGGACTTAACTAAGTTTGGTCCATTAGAATTGTGGGGAAACTGCATACAGAAAGCACACTAAGTAGCTATTCTTATTGAGAGGAAGAATAGGTGCTTAAACAGCTGCACACCTTAAAAGTAACTGCTACACTTCGGGGTAATGTTTGCAGCCTTTCTGCTGTCATGTCTGAGCAATGATTATTATCGCTATGGTGACCAAGGGGAGGATGTGATGTCACACAGTGATCTGAAGCGGCTCAAAACAAGTTTTCCCCATGTACTGAACTCTCTGTCAGCTGGAAGCCCAGCAGAGACCTCATTAGATGAATCTGTTTGGTAATTACTACAACTTTTGGCACATCACATGTTCAATTTTGAAAAACAGCTGAACTGTTGGTTGCCTGGCGCTGGTACAGTGAAGGGCTTGTAGCTCCCAGTGTGGCTGATTTGCAGTGTGGTGGATATTAAAGGGACTCAGTGAGGCACCACAGGGAGTCATTAGCTGTAACCAAGTGCTTTCCTTTTAAGTGTGTGAGGACGAATGGATCTGTGAAGGGCCCCTCAGCTTTTTCAGCTAAAGTTTTTTTTTTCCTGACCTCTGATTTTCCTAATCATTAGACAGCCTTGTTGAGTCAAGAGCACTGCGTCCACTTAACGCTGTCCCAGCTCTGAGGGATCACCTGCTGTTTGTAATGAGGTATAGTGTAAAGTTTGAGCATTAAAACAAGTTAACCATTGCCTAAGCAAAACAAACTTCCTTAATGAAACACCCCCTCTATTATATTAGTGATGTAATTCCTCTGAATCCTTAGCTGTTGGGATTAGTTTCTACCAGCAATTGGTTTAATCAGAGGGGAAGGCCTGAGAATTTCCTTGGCTTCTGAGGCATTATGAAGAACCAGTTGTCCAAATGCAATCCTGAAATGATCAATTTACCCCTCTGATGTCTTCCCATGTGCAAACTTTCATGTGACTTAAATGTTTAAAAAGACAGAAATACTTTTTGAAGGGTTGTGTTGTACCGTTTCCTGTTTTTTTTAAACAGAAGTTTTGCATAAAGAATTAAGGATCTTCTGGATCAAGACGCTAAATATTAATTAGAAATAATTAACTCTTGTAAATAACTCTCGTACTAGTAGGGAAGAATAAAAGAAAGGTGACAAAAAGAAGGAGGTCGCTGCTTTTGTCCGTCACAATTGAACCAAAAGGTTAAATATCCTAAAATATTACATTTTAATTACTTGTGAGTCAGTGCTGAGGGACGGGATCAAGGTCTCAGACATTAATAAATCAGTAATAATTATCAACAGTAATGTAGGGGATACACTAGATGTTTTAACATCTCAAATACTTGTCTTAATTTTGCTGACAAAATGCAAAAAATTGAAGGATCATTAAGTGCTATTGAATACTGAGCATAATTTTAAATTGTTTTTATTAAGTAATATGATGAATTGCAACAAGGCAAAACAACACCTGTTAATCTAATTATTTCCATAGACTAAGGCTGGGAGTTGTACAGAACCAGGGATAACAAAGTAAATCCCAGAAACACATTCATATTTTCTTTAGTTAAAAAAATCAAAACATGTTTCCCCGCCATTTGAACAATAGGATTGTAAATCATTTAAACACAGCAGCATTTTATTTTCCTAAATACATGCATTGTCTAATTATATGCATTTTTATCATAATTGTGAGAGTGAAAGCAATCGTGCCAAAATATAATATTGTGGGTGGATTTGCTTACCAGTCTGTCATTCATGCTTGTACTCATCATATAGACCATTTATTTTTTGGTCTCTTTAAAAGTAATCATTTTACAACATATCATTTTTGTGCATTCTTTTAAACTGAATGTATAATTACTCATTCTGATGTACTGTATGTGAATGCCTTAAGCTAGTCTCGCCTTTATGTGGACTGAGTTCACTGCCTTCGTCTCTTTTCTCTGGACCTCTTTCAGGAAAAAAGAAATGCACTAAAACGGCACCTGTTTGTGATGGTATCTGAGCTACAGTGGAATTCTTCTGGGCATCCTCTGACAATAAGGATGCTCTCTACATACTGTACTGTGTCGTGCAGGTTTTAAACCTTAGGTAGGACTACACTAAGAAATTAAATCTATAATTGCTTGATACGCAGAACGTGGAAATCTGACTGGATTTATGGTGGCCTGGTGGTTAGCAGGGCGACTGTCTTGCAGCTCTTGGATGCTGGCTATGATTCTGTCCTGGGGATCCAAGCTGTGTTTTATAATAATAATAATTAATAATTGCTTACACTTACAGGTATACTGTATAGCGCTTTTCTGGACCCTCCACTCAAAGCACTTTAGAGGTAATGGGGAGACTCCCCTCCACCACCACCAGTGTGCAGCCCCCACCTGGATGATGTGACGGCAGACAGAGCGCCAGAACGCTCCCCACACACCAGCTATCAGTGGGGAGGAGAGCAGAGTGATGAAGCCAGTTCAGAGATGGGGGTTATTAGGAGGCCATGATTGGTAAAGGCCAACGGGAAATTTGGCCAGGACGCCGGGGTTACACCCCTATAGTATAGTATATAGTATATAGTATGCGTGTTCTTTCTGTGCCCACATGGGTCGTCTCCTGCACTCTCGTCTTTCCCCCTACAGTCCAAAGACATGACGTTCAGGTTGGCCGGCATCTCAAAATTTTTCCTCGTGTTAGGCTTGTGATGGACAGTCATCCCATCCATTGTGTATTCTGCCTTGTGCCCACTGTCAGCTGGCACAAGATCTGAGTCACTGCAGCCTAGTATTGGACTAAGCAGTTATTCAACAATTAAGACAATTGGATTTACAGCTACATTGAGTTAAAGGTTTGTAATAGAAATGCAGTAATTAGTGAAAGCCATTAGTACTAGTTTCAGTATTTTAGTGCCTTTCAGACCTTTGGTTCTCTTATAGCATGCCATTCATCTTGAGACAGGCATCCTCTACATATGGTGTCAGAAGTGCAAGCAAGACAAGTTTGAATATCTTGTGGTACAGGAATCATGTGAGCCATTCAAGTCAGGTATGCCTACACAAATAACAATGACTATGATTAGGTAATCTTCCATAATGCCCAATTGTGAGACCAGAGACTGCTGGTTCTGTGTGGAAGCAAACTCTCTATGTTATGATATTCTGGTAATGTTTAGCCAGGTTTAACATAACTGTCACGCCCTCTGCAGTCAGAGGGCGCTCCTTCTCTGTCCTGTCCCTAGTTTCTGGTCTGCTGTCCTTCCTGTCCCTCTCTTTCCCTTGGGCTATATATTTCCGGGTCTTGCACTCTGTCCTCGCTCAGCATTGACGTTCGGATGTCCTGAGACCCGCCTAGCACCAGGGCGCCCCACGTCCGCTCCCTGAGGGCATAGGTTTCTATACGGCAGTCCTGAACTCTTTGCACTATGAGCCCGGGCCTTTTTCCCGTCTCGCCCCTACGCATATGGGTCTTTTTCCGCTCTCCTGCTCCCCACGGTTAGTCCCTTTGGACGTCCGTGACAGAATGCTGAGCCACTTTCTGACCCCGCGAGCGGCGCTTTTTGTCTTGCCGCAGTTTTTTCTTGTTCTCTGGGCTGTTTTTTTTTTCAGTTCCTCTATTCTAATCGCTGGATATCACTCCGATCTTCCGTGCCTGTGAGCGGGTCCTGCACCTGGCTTTCCTCGGGTAGATCACTCCGATATCAGTGATTGATTGTTGAGCTGGCTTTCCTATTCTTATTACTGGATATCACTCCGAGCTTCTGTGTCTGGAGCGGGTTTTCCTGCCTGGCTCTTCCTGGTCTTGCTCTCTCCGATATCAGTGATAGAATGGTAAGCTTTCTGCCGTTCCTCCATTCTTTTCGCTGGATATCACTCCGGGCATCTGTGTCTGTGAGCGGACTTCGGTCTGGCTTTCCTCAGGTTGTCCACTCCGATATCAGCGTTAGAATGTGAACGTGCCTATTGCCCAGTCTGCGGTATTTTTCCCCGGGGTTTTTTGCTGTTTTTTCTTGTTTTTTGCCTTTTGTTTTGATTTTTTTTCCTTCCTGGTTTCCCCTCCTTTTTGTTCCCCCCCTGCTCCCTGTGTCTCGGTACTTTGGTTCCTACCTGTTTTTGGTTCCTATCTGTTTTGTGTGGTTTGTCTCCCTGGTCTTTCCCAGGTTTTTGTCTGTTGTGTTTGTGCTTGTGTACTTTTTTGTTTTAAGTCTCCGGAGCTCTACTCTACCCCCCCTTCCTCCACCCAATAAAGGTTTATACCCCGGAGGAGGGGGTAGCTCTCAGCCGTGGACTCCCGGAGGTTTCCTTTCAGTTAAATGAGGTTTTTCCTCCACCCAGTGCTGGGCAGCTCATGTATTTATATGGGCGTCGGGAGCCGCCCATGAAGGGGGGGGTACTGTCACGCCCTCTGCAGCCAGAGGGCGCTCCTTCTCTGTCCTGTCCCTAGTTTCTGGTCTGCTGTCCTTCCTGTCCCTCTCTTTCCCTTGGGCTATATATTTCCGGGTCTTGCACTCTGTCCTCGCTCAGCATTGACGTTCGGATGTCCTGAGACCCGCCTAGCACCAGGGCGCCCCACGTCCGCTCCCTGAGGGCATAGGTTTCTATACGGCATTCCTGAACTCTTTGCACTATGAGCCCGGGCCTTTTTCCCATCTCGCCGCTACGCATATGGATCTTTTTCCGCTCTCCTGCTCCCCACGGTTAGTCTCTTTGGACGTCCGTGACAATAACAAATGTTAATATCTGTGCTGATTACTTGGTTTTAAAAGCAGCTGCCCGTCTGTAGCAATCTAGGATGCAAATATACTGGAAGCATATTTGGCATGTCAAAATAAGACGTCTATGACTTGCAGAGCAATCTTATTGCCAAGACAGCAGGGAGACAAGCCGCGGTATATCAGAGAAGCAGGTCATGTTCTACTTGTTCCAGTAATCACCTGAGAGAATGTGCCCTCAGCAATTCTGTGAACAAACCCTTGCTTACAGGAACATCACAATCTCTCACAGTCAAGTAGGTCAATCATTTTTGCACAGCATAATTAAGAATTGGGGATGGAAGAAGTGATTTCTTCTAAAGTACTTAAGTAATGGATATCATAACAGTGTTGTGAAATGATTCAAACAAAAGATGATCTGTTGCTTACAAAAATATCTGTATGAAAACACACAAAGGGGTCTAATTAAAAAATTATATAAATACAACAGGAGTATGAGGATGCCTCACTAGAATTCTTTTTCGTCTTTTCAAAGAACCAGATGGGGAAACGGTTAAAATGAAAGTCTTGATTCTTAAATCTGCACAAGTTGATCTTGTCAACTTATGAATGCATTTGTTCTGCTAGCACTGAAAACTACCAAGCATTCTATAGAGAATTAGACAATGATCTGTGATTTCCATTGTCAGCAACAAATAAGTGTCTTGAGATTTTCAGGGAGTTTTATGGATTTAGATTTTATTCTTCCTGTGTTGCTAAGAAATGTCTTTGTGTATGACAGTAGAAGACAAGCCAACTAGAAACTGTTAATCCAAAGGTAGCTTTATAATTTTAATGTAGAAGTGGGTAATCTCATGCTGAGTATGCTTAACAATGACTGTAAATAAGCAAACTTGTTACTTGTTACTTCCCAGGAACTAGCAATAGAAAAATCCCTGGAAATAAGTTCTGTTGTTTTTCAAAAAGTCTTATTTAGCATTCTCAGAAATACACCCCAGGAAATTGGAGAAATCTGACAATGTATGGAAAACAAACCAAAAACAAGCAAACTAACAAGACAATTTCATTCTGTTGTTAGTATAGGAATGTACAGTATTTTACCAAATTACCTTTTCCACACTACCCACAATCATTTTTAATGCTGTGGTTTTGAAAGTAAGAGCATCCGAAGAGTTACAAATGAGAGAAGGACATTCCACCCACCAAACCTATTTTGTGCTTTGTATAGTATCTAATTTATACAAGTATCACATCCTGCTGTTTACTGAAAGAAACCAGGATATCGGTTTTAACAATATGACTGAGTAAACTGTTCCATACTCTCACAACCCTTGACATATCAGTGCTCTACATTTCACTCTGACATGTGTTGTAATTGGATTTTCAGTGTGCTTATCCAATGCTGAGCCCTTTCTTGACCTGTGTTTGCCTATAACCTTCACCTAGCGGTCCTAAAGAAGGAAAGAAAGAAAACTCTGGGAGCAACCACTCTACTGTCTATCAATCGCAGTGTCCTGACACCTCTACACCCTCTTCCCTATGCATGCTGCTGCACAGATAATAGACCAAGCTGAAATTGGTCTTGTCCATAATTGCTGCATAGTGGTATGCAATTATTTTGTTAGCTGTTCCATGTAAATGCTGTTGATTTTTCTTGGACAAAGATATGCCTGTAAAAGGAAAAACAGTTTTAACGATCAACAAACAGAGGCAAATATACTTTGACTTTCAATTTCCCAAATGCTGAAACACAATTAAATTATTATTAACAGCCCGCTTTTCAAATATGTTTTTCATGCGCCTCATTTTTACACTTCCTTCTGCATGAATGAATAGATAAAACTTTTTTTGTTTCTTTGTTATGAAAGCAGATACCTGTACTGTATACACATAGATTAATAGCACATGATGAAAGATTAAATACAACATTTTGGATGTTAGAAATCATTTCATTATAGTTTATTTAAAAAGCCAATTTTATAATAGGCACATGCACATTTTGATCATCTGTGATAACGTGATCTGTGATAATGAACACCACACAAACAAGAAAAATAGGAATTCTGGTGTAACCATGTAACAGGCAGAATATGGACAGGCAGCACAGAAAGACAATTGTTTTTAAACAAAGGTAATTTGGGAATAAAATAAAGGGAAACAAGCTATGAAAGAAAAATGTGTTTGAGCTGCAGTACTGCTGTACTCCTTCCTGTTATAGCAGTCTCAATGTGCCCTTGGGCTAAGGATGGAAAGAGGCTATTTTCTTACGCATGCTATTTCCCAGGCATTAGTAACCCCTTTGGGCCATACAGAATCCTGCAGGAGATGAACTAATTTCTCCAGGTTTCATTCGTTGGCATCATTGCCTGACTGTTGTGGATCAAAGAACGCCCCAAACTAAAGCCAAAGACATATTTTTGATTTGCAGTTAATTACAGAGGTATTGCCTTTCCTGTATAAACTATGCAAAGTGCTGGTTTGTATCCATGACCACAGATCTCTTACATAACATCACAGCTATATTAGTGGAAAGCAGCATAATGCAAAATTTACATTTTCAGCAAAAGTGCCTTACACCAGCAGAGAACAATGGTGTACAAAAATAGTAAATGATTGAATTTTCAAGTACATTATTCCTACAAAACAATAGTTAACTGTTAAAATTACAGTTATTGTTAATATAATAGTATACTGTTAATATTACCATAAACCACTCATGTTGTAAACTATAATGGATGTGTTATGCCCCAACGAGCTCCAGCACTGCTGCATGAGCTCCATCAATTGCCAATGCACATTCCACACATGCTGGAGACTCAATGGGGCCTTCCTCAATGAAATCAGGCCAATAAGGGAACATGGCACAGTATTTAAGCCCTGAGGAATCATTCCTCAGGGCTCAGACATTGAGTTGCTAACTTTGTCTCAGTCTCAGTCTCAGTCTCAGTCTCAGTCTCAGTCTCAGTCTCAGTCTCAGTCTCAGTCTCAGTCTCAGTCTCAGTCTCAGTCTCAGTCTCAGTCTCAGTCTCAGTCTCAGTCTCAGTCTCAGTCTCAGTCTCAGTCTCAGTCTCAGTCTCAGTCGGCTGCCACCAAATAAATGATCTTGATCGCCGCGTATCTTGGCTCATCGAATAATTTTCACTGAGCCTGTCTTAACACCTTGTCGGGCCCGGTGCAACAGGATGGAATTTACCTGTAAATAAATACTTTGGTAAAGGGCAAGGCTAAAGTGTTTCTGCGTAAAGATTAAAAAGCTAGAATAAAAAGTTACAGACACTTCCAAAATACAGGAGGAGCCAAGAGTGGGAAAGTGACATGCACAATCCAGGTCCTACCCTGACTTTGACTAGTTCAAAGAAGAGCTCCACGAAGAGTCCTGGTCTCAGGGATTGCCTCTTGACCCTTCAGCTACAAGTCATTTTACATGGTAATTATCTTGATGTCAAGTCAACTGTGTTGCTCAAGCGCCTGCTGAAATGTTGCTCTTTTGGGAGCAAATCCACACATTTTAATGGTGGCAGCACCACAGATGAAAAAATGAGTGGTTGAAAAATAAAGTTAAAAGCTGGACATCACACTGAAATAATGCATTTTTTAACTATCCAACAACTTTGCACTTGCGACTCTTGGTCTCAATTTTAAGTATAACTGCCATTCAGAATTCATTCCTTGTGTCCAGTAGGATTCTATTTTTCTTAATGTTAAGACCAACTGTTCAATTCAAGATATTAACTAGTCAATCACATTCAACTGGTTGAAGTCTCTATTCGCAGAGCACAGACCTAGCTTCTTAACTGGGCAGTTATATTGGGTTATTTTTTAACTGTAGTCTGCATTTTGGACGATATGAGAAAGCTAAGATATAAGAATCCAGTACTAGTTTAGATATTCATTCTGGAGGGGTAGGAGTGTACATAATTAAATTGACCCTTCAATCGAAGTGGAAAATGTTTCTCAAAACTTGTAACCTTTCATTTCCCATCAGAATCAATGCTGATAAATTCTGGTATCTATCTGTCACCTAAGCAAAGATATAATGAAAGATGTCTGGTACATTATCTATCTGTTGCTTAGTAACTGACATCTTCTTTGAAATTCATTCTTTTCTTAACATCCCATTAGAGGGCAATAAAGAATTGTCCTGAAAATTGAATTAAAATTTCTTTTAAAAAAGACAACAAAAACTATGGAGAAATATAGAATATGATGTTATGTGTACTCACTGGCTTTAGTGGAGATACTGTACATTCAGCTGACAAAATATGCTTTTGTGCTGTTTTTAAACATGGTTCTTCCCCAAAACACAGTCAGTCTTCTAATTTTCCCTTGCATTTATGTCAAAGTGTTATTGACCTCATAAAGAAAGGGAAAAACATCACAAACCAGAGCCCATTTGAACAGCCTCGATGTTTATTTTGACACAAAATCATTTTTAAAAACATTTTTACTTGCTGAGAGAGAAGGACTTTCTGAATAGATGAATAGATTAATTCCATCCTGTTTGCTTGTCTGTCACATTCTGGAACTCAGTTTGTAAGACCGAGAAATGAGATGTTTGATGTCCAGAGAGAGCGTATGGATTCAAGTTGCTTGTCTTGGGTATATAAATCTGTGAACACTGTACAAAGCAATTTAACTGTACTAAACAAAACATCTTTTTATCTCATTACATACTGCACATAATAATTGTGTGATCCAATTTTTGGTGAAGAAAACCCATTACTATTATAACTAATTATTAATAATAATGCTTACATATTTATTTTTACTGTTATTGTTCAAAAAGAAAGAAACTAAGAATACTTTATTTATATATTATTGCTAATATTTGTAAATACATTTTACTGAAAATGATTCCTGTGAAGGCTTCGTAATTTTAATTGAGTAAGAATGTGTTCTCTTCTTTGTAATGAAACAGTTCAGGATTAGCCTTGTGAGTGTTGAAAGTTTCTTGTCTCCTTTCAAAACTGAGTGTGGAGCACAGCACTAGAGCAGCCTGTATGATTTTCCATGACAGATCCAATGCAAACCTGGAATCTTAGCTTGTAGTACAATCAATGATATCACTTCCTATTGGATTTACAAACTCCATTTAAGTTGCTTCTGCCTTTGAGGCTCTCACTTCTGTTTTATTTCATTGACATTGTTTAACACTTCAGTTAATGCTCATTGCCTTAAATGGGAACTTAAGGACAGCTTGTCACTGAAGGGAGAATAAAATATGGTAGCTCATGAACAGTCACAACTTCCTGTATTTTGTGTTGTGAAAACATTTTTTAAACAGGTGTATGTAAATATTTGCTACTAGTCAATTACCTTAGGCTCAAACAGTTTTTTAAAATATTGCTACTAGAAGTGAAAAAGACAAGACATGAGAACAGGAACAAGGTTAGATCCACACTGAGGAGTAAAAAGAAAAATATTTGTGGAGTCTTCTTCAGGTGTAAGAGGCATGAGGGTAGTGTTTATTCAGAGGAGAAGTACTTTACTTGCAAAAGACAAATAACTAAGAACTAATTGTTAGGACATGATTTCTTGGGGGAAACCTACTGCATTACCACCATGCAGTACAGTATAGAGAACATTACTGAACACTCAACTAAATGGCATCTGCACATACCTTGTTTCAGAGTTACTATTGGGACTATTAACTTCCTACATTCCATGCACACAGCAGACTTTGACATTGAATTAATTGCTTGAATTAAATGCTTCAGTATAATCCCTCACCTTTACTGAAGGCTCAGTGTTCCACAGGCCACCATTTCACCTCATTTAAAACTGAGAACAATGTCGCTGTTAATCCATTTTACTCTATACATGTTAATAATTGGTAGCAATTTCACAAACCTCCACACATATCATTGATCTATTTTTGGAAGAATGTACTTCATGGCTTTTAGTTAAAAGTGGGGATGCATGTTTTTATTCAAATCAATGTGTGAATTTTAAATGATTTTCATTTCTCTTGGTAAAGTTTCTATTTTTGTGTTATGTATTCTGAGCTTCTTTGTGGTTGGTACCATTTAACAGGTAAAATGTATCACTGTTCATTTAAAGAGTATTATTTTTACTTTTCTAAGTTTGTTAGGTTTTTAAGTATAGTCACAGAACATGTAGTTTATTGCTACTTACTGAATAGTGTGGTGTAATATTTTAATTGTCAGGCTATACATCTTCAGCTGTCATTTTTAATATTATTTTTGTACACTGAAAAATATGCATTTGTTTGGAAGAAGCGAAAGCTAAGCAAGCATTGTAAAACCAAGAATCATTTATTTTTATTGCATGTTTTGCAATTGCCATCTGTCGTCTGCTGTTCACTGCTCAGTGGAGCTACAATAACAGAACACACAACATTCACATGGGCACAATAACTGTTTACCTTTGTTCCTGGCATATCTGTATTTTTTACAGTATAGCCAACAATGTCAGTATTTATTATTTTACATAGACTGAGTCAGAAAATTCAAACGTTTTTCCTTTAAAATGCTGTTCTCTTTACATTACATTTGCTTCTGATTAGAAGAAGATTAAACAGAATAATTTTCATTAAAGATATTACTATCATAGAAAACATTTCATACTTTGGCCTAACACGCGTCCTAACAAAATCTCTCTCAAGAAGTCTACTCTTCTACAGTGAGAAATCTGAAGCACAATAAAACAGACCTCAATGCAGAAACACATTTTTGTTTTAAGTGGTTTGAGCTTTTGGCCTGTTAAAGAGGAGCAAGAGAGTCCTGTAATAATAAGCTTCACACATTCACACACAAAGAATAATTACAACTTCTATAGAAGGCTAATTATTTGCTGAGTATTTACTAAGATTATGGCTTTGTGTTGTTCACTGTCAAAGTGAAATTTACTTGCATTGCAAGTAGTCTGGTATAAATGTACTGTACGGCTAAACATTTCTTTATTTTAAAGGTGGTACATGAGGCTACAAATAAAAAAGATTCAAAAGAATAATTGTATATGTATTGTACTTCAGAGAGGGGAGAAAGCCTTTTTTAGAACTACAGGAGATTTTTGACCAAAAACAGAATGTTGTTTTTTTCCTGAATATCTGACGTGTAAAACTGGGTAAAAAAACTGTTTTATGTAAATGCATGTAGCATTGCTTTAATTCATTCAACTTTTTTTTATTCAGGCTCTTTATTATATTTCATGTGCATTTTAATGTCAGTTCTTTGGAGGAACCGTTATAGTGTTTAATATTCCTGCTAATAATAACAGAAATGTCAAACAGCAATTAATTTAGATTTGAGTTTGTGATTCTACATTGCATTTGTGGATCATGTTACATCTTGTACAAAAATAAATATAGCTTGGCTGCATTATAATTCATACAAAGGGACTAAATGTATTGATGTATTCCAAAATAAACTGTGTGGAGCTAAATGCGTTCCTGTTATTTGGCTGGCCCTTATGACTCCTCACTCCCATTAACACACTGGAAACTATTTGATAAGGCTCATCATTGTACTGCTTTACCATACATTATGCTTGTTTTGAGAACAGTGGGTCAGAATTTCAGCATGCCTCCCAGTCTGTATCTGTCTGCTTCACATAAAAAATCATTTAAACAAATATTAGCTCCTATTATGACTCTAGGGCCACAGTATTTGTGCTAACTTTGCATTATCATTTGAAAAGAAAAAAAAAGGCTTGATTGTCACTGCACTGTTTTATAAAGTTTTATAGTCAGAACGTGTCAGGGACACTATACTGTAAAAAGGTGATGTCCTTCAGATGAGACTTAAAACTGAGGTCCCGACTCTCTGCAGTCATTAAAAATCCCAGGGCGTTTCGTGAAAAGAGTAGGGGTATTACCCCAGTGTCCTGGCCAAATTTGCCCCTGGCCTTTACCAATCATGACCTCCTAATAATCTCCATCTCTGAACTGGCTTCATCACTCTGTTCTCCTCCCCACTGACAGCTGATGTGTGGTGAGTGTACTGGCACACTTACTGGATAGTCTGTAGTCGGCTCATTTACACGATCCTTTGATATTCAACAACTATAGGTGTTGTTAAGCATACTTGTATCTCTCCATCTGAGCATTACCTTAATATCCAGCACAGTGAGTATTGACTGCTCAGTGTGTTAAGACACCTTTAAGTGCTCTTTGCTGGGGATTAATGTTCAAAAGCCAGTAGCAGCAGCTGTGGGACTGGGCTTCTGACTGGCTTTGAAAAGCGCTTCTGGGTTTTTTTCCACATGACCTTGCATTTCGAAGTTGAGTTGCCATACTGCAACAAAGGTAAACCTTCAGAATCACCGAAGTTCATTCCATCAAGTATGAAGGTTTCTGGAACTAAAGGACAGCCTTGGCACTCACCGTTCTGACATACCATTCACTATTCACTAACACAGAAGAGTTCCCACTACGTGCTCTCACAGTAATGGGAGGAAATCTTTTTTTCCCCCCAGTGAATGCCTTCATTCATTGAAAGCTTTTTTTATAATACCCATTTCAATTAAATCTTTGAAAGAGATTTTTTTTCTATACAGTATTTACAAATTGCTTTTGACGATAAACATTGAAGGCATTGATGGAGATATGCAGACATTTTTTACTACAATTACTTTGAGTGCTAATTATCTTGAAATGTTGCATAACTATTCAACAAGTTGGCAAAAACCATAATTACTAAAAACACATATCCTGGTTCTTTCAGATTAATCAGTTTCGAGCAAATGGAACATTTTAGGTGTATTCATGAGATATGAAGGATATTGTTAATGAGACACTTTGTGTCTGTACCTTGTACTCCTCCACTTGGAAGATGATTTCTGAGTGAAATCCTTGTTGATATCTCATAAAACATGATGTAATGGTTCTGTAACTGGTTCTGTAATGGTTCAGACTAAACGCTCCACCTTCCAATAAGCAGGATGAGAAAAACGTTTTGATCTTGGAAATCAGAGAATTGTGCATTTTACTTGGTAATTTAAGTAATGATGAATACTGCAGTTCATAAAAAATCTAAAATGAGTTCTGAGTTTTCAGTCTCATGTCTCAGTCTTTCATGATTAGTTTCAACTAATCAGCAGAGAAGCTGGTTTCAAACGTTTCCCACAGCTTAGGCTTGTGATAGGGCACTCACAGTCATTCTCTTAACATCTACAGTACTAATATGCGAGTCAGAATTTGCTAGATTTTTCAATGTGATTTGTGACATGCAGAATTTAGGAACATATTTTAATGTATTTAATGGAACGTAGATGTTCAAGGCACATCACGTTTTCCAGCAGACAAATCACTAGATACCATAGTTCTCCCCTGAAAAGAAAAGAAGTGTTTGAATTAGAATTAATAGCTTATAAAAACTGGTAGCATTCTTTATTTGTACAATAGTTAAGAATTACACATTACTTATAAAAATTAAGGATCTCAGATGAATACCATAGAACTCTTCATAACAACATCTGTTGTCAATTGTAAAAGTGTTAGCTGTGATTTCAAGGCACCTCACAGCAACACTTACTACAATTAAATTATCATTACAATTATTAATTCAAGCCTATGCCACAATTAAATGGCACTACAATTTGAAATCTTTATTTATAGCATAGGATTGAATTAATACTCTACTTCTGAAAATCTGAAAAAAAAATGAGAAAACTCATTTTCTGTCTTTTGTTTGCATTTGTCTATGATTCAGTGAATCCCTTTATATCACTTTATCCTTGCATGTTTTGTTTTGCCATGCTTTGTCTTTGTTTTATTTTAACAAATTATAAAAAAAACAACTGAGACAAAAGTATTTTTAAAAAATTACAAAAAAGGATGACACAAAATCAGCAATGAAGCAATCAATGCCTCATTACTGTTCATTACAAAATAAGATCAATGTGCAGTGTTTCTATCTAATGGGAACATGATGCAAAATGTAATGTATTAATGTACATTTACTGTATACAGTTAGGCATACACAATAGTTTAAATCAGCAATCAGAATTAACATTATGAAACAGCTTCTATGATGACAGGACTTTCTACCTAAAAGTTTAGAAACTAATAACATCTGAGAATATGATATAGTAATGGTAAAATGTAATCAAAGCAAGACTTTTCTCATTAGTGCTTATTCTCTCAGAACAGATCGGTGATTCTTATTTGTCATTCACTGTGGCAACAATAGTCAATCAATATTGTTTTCTGTATGTGGTAATTAAGACAATAATAAACTTGGGAATATATTTAAATGACAAATTAATTTCAGTTTAAGGAAATAATGTAAAACCT
Organism: Atractosteus spatula; assembly: GCF_055471065.1. Taxonomy (NCBI): domain Eukaryota; kingdom Metazoa; phylum Chordata; class Actinopteri; order Semionotiformes; family Lepisosteidae; genus Atractosteus; species Atractosteus spatula. The sequence continues at coordinate 59,436,163 of NC_142711.1, forward strand.
GTCTGAACAGTACTTGGATTATGAAGCCAGATGGTCACCTTTTGTAACAAGCAAACTAGTTAAAATTTAGTACCGGTTATTTAAAATGTTACCATCTCTACCTCACTCATGATAAACCCTTCAGTCACTGAAAGCATGATTTTTTTCACCCTGTATTTGCTGGAAAACAAAGGAGAAACAATGGATTAAATGAACTGGTCAAACATTACAGTCAAATGAACAGTGTTGAGTTCAGAGTTCAGTGTTGAGACTTGGTTGTTTTGAGGAGCAGGATATAGACTTTCACGACCATTTCCTTTATTTAGTGAGGGGACTCATATTATAACTAATATTTTTATAATGTACTGTATACATACTGTATTACAAATAGTACATACTGTAAAACCATGCTTAAAGATAAATCATCTGCTTGTTTTTTTAATTATTCTGTGAAGCTCCACCTACAGTAGCTAATTACTGAACAGGGAATCTGGATTTTGGAAACCAGATTGTGTTCACCGTTGTCTAAACTGTTTCAATCCCGTCTCTTTCTAGTTGCAAATGAAGCGGGAGAGAACAACACACGGCCCCTGGCAAGGTTTGCACGTGAGTATTTGTGTGTTCCTGTCACTTCCCAAACGTGTTGCTTTGGTGAGGTGTGAGTCAAAGAGAAAGATACGCGATTTGTGATCATGCTTAAGATTTCCAAAATGAAAGATTTTCGCTATCAGTAAGTACGCTGTGTACAACAGTCACTCACGTTGCACTCGGTATAGAAGATAAGAACTATCTGGTGTACTTCTTGAGTCATATTAATATAAATAATCAGCATAATAGTAATAACTAAACATAAATAATCACTTAATATGTAGAAAACAGTCAGTATTATAGTGTGAAAGTGAACTAGCGTTCTTGCTAGTGATGTAGCTTGAGGACACTATGACACTAAGGTGAGAACCACATTCATGCTAACACAATGCACAGCATATGCAGGATTTGCTAGGGTGGCGAAAATCGATTAAGAGAACGAGAATTTAGTCAGGACTAGCTGTGCTTTATAGCATTTCAGATGGTGCTGCAGGATTGTTTCTAACCATGAAGGACAGACACCTCCTGTGATACAGCATACGCTGTCATGATTCCTTTGCAATCGTACAGCCCTTTGAATCCAGTAGAAAGAGCGCCACCTTCTGGTACTGGAGCATTAATCCCAAGATTCACTGGAGATCTTTATTTTAGAATAACTAATAGAATAACTAATTTATTGGTTGATTGATTGAAGTACATAAAGTGCAACTTAATTAATAAAGAATCAGTAAATCAGTTATAATTCAGTAGAAATGTATGCTTTATTTCAGATATTCTCTTCCAATCAAACTTAATTCTACATCGCTCTATACAGTACCTTTGAGAATAATTTTGATGTTTGGTATTATGTATAATTTAATTTAATATTCTCAAAACTCTGTCGATGAGATGCATGCCCGTGACTCAGATGATAATGGGCAGGTCTGGATCTTTGGAATCTGACTTTCGCAATTTGTGATGATGCAAAGTTTGCCAATAATAGAAGACTGTCTTTCCTAATAGAAAGGTGCTCTTTAAATTTAATTTGTTCAAATACGGTGATACTACATTTAAACCTGGATTTTAAAGACTGTAATATCAAATTTGACATAAATACAGTATGGTGTTTGTTATCATGGGCTGTATTATTATTGTAAGATATTTTCAGTAATTCCCCCCAAAAATGAAAATATTTATTTTTGGAAATAAAATGGAAGTAAAGATATTTTGCCAGTTATCTAATTTAATTTGATATATTTTAGTTTTGAAGGACATGACTATGACTATTTTGTTTTTGTTTTCTTTTTGATTAAAATGTAAGATATTGTTCTTTCTCCAATGTAGGCTTTCAAGGCATATAAGTGAATTTTTATATTAATTTCTGTATTATACTAATATCAATTTATTCCTCAATAAATGATTGGCTATAAGCCTTAAATTTGGCTTTTTGTAATTAATGGGTTGTTAATTCTCTTTGTAGTCTGCTTGTTTTATGACAGCTGTGTCACAGAAATCCAGTCAAATTCTTACAGATGATATTGTTTAGATGACATCTGTCTCAGTACTGACCAGGCTTCTCTTTCTTGAGTTTCTGAGATCTGACAATATCGGGCTTCTACATAATAAATCAAATTGTTCCGTTTTGTAATGCACAGACTCCGACATCTTTGACATCAGTGGCTTCATCTAAACACAAAACCTTGCAGCTGCAACTTTTCAGATATTTCAGCTCCTGTTGATAGTGCTCACTTTTTTTTAGTTAGATACTGTAAGTAAAGGCTGAAAATGAAATTATGAAAACTGTAAAAAAATCATGAACAAAATGTTCTGACCTTAAGTAAAAGGATATGAAATAGTCATATCCATGACCTCCCTTGACATCATATCCATAGTCTGGGAGAAATGTAACCAGCTTTGTGATGTCATGGATGCATAGAAATCTAACAGAACTACTGCTGTTGCTTCTTCATCTCCGTCTCTCCACACTATTCGCATTACTACTATTTAGAACAGGGGTCTCAAAGTCAATAACTGGAGGGCTTTTGTTTCATCCACATTCTCAATTACATAGTCTCATTATTTCATTAGTTACAGAACTGTAATACTTCTAAAAAGCCTCCGATGTGACATATAGGTAACTGTACCTTTAATGAAGTGAAGGACTCATGTAACCAACTGTAAAACACATTAAGACAATCCTGTGTGTCAAATTGTAAAAAAGGTTAATTGTCTGATTGAGTCCTCATTTTAAAGCAAAGACCAGAACACACAAGGCCCTTCAGGAACTCAGTCTGACACCACCAAATTACAACAAGTGCATGTGCCCATCTACAATGAATTAGATTAATTTCCAGTAATTAACTGGATCATTCTAGCATTACCTTTTTACTTCACAGACTGATTAAAAATCATTCCAGGATTAATCTTACATGTGCTTATTACACTATGTCTTCTACTGCAGGGGTTCCCAGTCTTGGTCCAGGAGGCTCGCACACCTGTTAGTTTCTCTTGGTTGCACCAGTCTTAATTACTGTATCCTAATGATAGGAGTCTTGAGTTGTTTTTAGCTCTTAAGACACATTGGTTGATGCCTTTTGACTGTTGCATTTTATAAGCAACTTAAAACATTCAGCTTTGGGACTGAACAAACGAACTTGTTGGTTCGATTAAGGGTTCCATAAAGTAAGGAGTTTATGCGAAACAAAAGCCAACTTGTGGGGCTCCCTGTGAGTGATCCCCTGGTCTATAGCTTCTGAATGGCCGAATGTGTAACTTACTCTTTATTTCCACAAGATGGCAATGGGGCACTGTGCCTCCCTCTTCCAAACTCTTAACAGCCTTCGAGGTAGGCTGAAGTGAAAGTGCCAGTCATAGGATGCCACGTTATGATTGGTGTATCCTGCTATCTATTTAAAAATTTACACAAAAGACATATTAAAGAAAAAATGAATACCATTTCGCATTAGGACTGTTTTCAAGGCCTAGTGAAACTGGCTCCATTAAAAAAAAAAAAGAAAAAAGCCAGACAACTTGCAGACAAATATGCAACAATGGCACAAAGACCTACTGCATTTTGTGGTTGGATGCATTTACTTTAAATATATTAAATATAGTGATGGAAAAAATGGCAACTAAGCTCTATTGTATTTCAGGCTTTGCACTCTGTTGTGATATATCGAAGCATATTGTATCTATAAATGTGTACAAAATCACAAGAAAAAAAAACTTCCAGACAAGTTAGCAAAATGCAGAAGAAACACAACACTCTGAAACTACACACCTCCACCTGTTTAAGACATTTTTTTTCTGTTTCTGTTGGAAGCGTGAACGAAACCACACATTCAATGTCCCTGGCTTTTATTCTTAGTGTGGCAATTTAACTCTGAGTGTCCAACAGGTGGAGACTCACAACCAGTTCAGAGAATCTGCAATAACAATAATGCTCGAAAAGCCTGAAGAGGTGGATGCTCCTTTACTATTATAACCTTTTTCACATCAACTGCTTCTTCCTGATGTTTGATTTGTGTCTTATATATTCTGATGTATGTTCTTAACTTCCACTGCTACCATGTCACCTATACATTCTGTGGAGTACAAAATATGTTCTGCAAAGGTTTCTTCAGGTTAACTGTAAATTAACGGAGGAAGGAAACGGTGTCTCAGTATAAGGTTAGGAGGATTCTATCATGAAATGATTGCCTCTCTGATGTTTGCACTATGAAGCTGAGAAATTAGATGCATGTAGAAAATGGGATAGTATGAAATCTGTCCTCATGCACAGCGACAGCACTCAGCTAGGAGCACTGAAATAGTGTCCATCTGCAGGTGTACAGTGTGCTCTTAGAGTGAACCTGGGTTATGCCTTCTACTGTGTGCTGTGATCCTCCATCCTTCTGTGATCGTCCAGGAGCCGTCAAAGCAGTACAGTACCACCGCGTCACAAAGGGGCAATGGTCTGTAAAGGGGACATTCCACCACAGATGTTAACTTCCGACTGCCTATGAGCTCAATGGATCAACTGCGTACTGGCCCATCAAACCAAATTAAGCTCAACTCGGAAGAAAAATGATGTGGAACAGAGCCCTCTCACCTAAGTAGGCACCCAACACTCCAAACTGCACAGTGACTCCCTTCTTTCAAAGCTATAGAGTCTGGTGAACTGTAAGAGAACACTCAGAATGCAATCCATCCTGTCAACCCTTACACAAACAATCAGGTTGCAAACCCCTGACCAGAACAACCTAAACTGTGAAGAACTATTCAAACTTAGATTTAAATGTCTCTCTACATCCATAGATTATATTTTAGCAATGTCACTGTCTATGGAAGCATGCACACATGACTAGGCTGAATATGTCAGGCAAGGGCAAGACCTGGGAGGAATGGACCATTAGTAGGAAAAAGACCCTGCAGCACAGATTTCAACATTAGAGTTTGTCTTTATCCGCATCATTTAAAAAAAATCAAAGAATATTTATCGTGTCTTTATTTGGAATTTTCCCTCTTTTGTCTTCTGCTTTAGGCTCCAAATCTCAGAATGCTCTGTGGAATGCCATCACAGCTGGAATTGGGATCAGGGACAAAGAAAAGAGGGGAATCCTCATTGATCCCCGAAACCCAGAGGAAATCCTTGCGGATGAGCTTCCTGCAGTGGACAGTCCAGATGCCATGGAGAAGACAGCTATCAGGTTGGGAAGTGAATTGGCTTAAATCAGAAAGAAAATAAAAAGGTATAGCACGAGAGTCAGAGAAGAAAGGAAATCCTTCGCTACCTAGTGAGAAGGCCCTGCAACTGTGGCACAGAATGTAAACCTTTTGAAATCTTCCAAACCTTTTGTTACTCTTAAGAAACATACATGGTTAGCTGGCAATTTGGATACTGATGTCTTCATACAACACGTTCCTGGGTATGCAGCTCTTTTTTGATTGATGTCATGCTGTTCAAAACATGAGACGATAAATCATTGATATTAAAATGTTGTTCTTTTGACAAATAGTTCTATCTGGCATCTGGGGCCTGATGTTCTTCCGCAGCTTTGATATCATTTTCCATTGTACATGGCTTTAAATGTGTGCATTCCTAATGAATTTACCATCCAGTACCCTCCCAGGAGTTAGTTTAAGGAATAAAGATGTGTGATATGAATTGATAATGTCAGTTTTTAAGGGGATTGCAGAAACCTTCAGACCGATAGTTTAAATATAAAGTATAACCACATCTCTTATAAACCATACAACGGGAACATCATTCTAGACACTTTTACTGGTGTATGCACCAGCATGTTAAAAAAGTTCTATACGATAGTCCCCTAGATGCATTTAAAGAGATTATGCATCTGAAAGCATTAAGCACTTTACATTCCTCCAATAAAAACAAAACACTGCATTGATTTTCACATTTAGTTTGTTCGATTTACCCTGTTCATATGAAAGAGGGATATTATATTTTGTATACTGTTTGTTATTTTAAATAAAAATATAAAAAGGTATTTTTTTTAGAAAAAAGGGGCTCACAGCTGGTGATAGATATTGGATATGGGAATTAAGTCAGTAAATATTATTGATTTATGACAAGCATCAGCTAAAGGAAATGGTCTGAAAGGTTGTCAATGTGATAATTAAATTTAAAACTTAATGAAAGAGTTCTCCAAAGTTTGCAGAAATTAAAGAAAAGAATTATAATGATGATGTGATCAATATCCAAGGAACTGGAAAGTAAACATTTCTTCAGTTTTTTATTTCTTGTTTATATTATTTTTACTGCATTCATCTTGAAACACACAAGATTAAATCTACTCCCAAGTGAAGTGTCTTTGAAAATAAGAATTGCACAAAAAAATTTCAATTCAGTGAGATGAATTTCTCTTTGATGTTTGTTGTGTGTTTTGAAAGTGTTTTCATGGATTGTAGGACACTAATTAAATCAGGGATCTGCATCAGCGTGTAGACAAAACACTCACCATTTTTTGTGTAGTTCTGCCAGTTCAGTCACTTTCATTTCATCAGTTCTCACTTTTCACAGACACTGAAAAATCTGTGAATGTCCTCTATTCCCAAGGCCTACTGATCTTCTGTATGACAATTTTAATGACATCCACAGTACAAACACTACAATTACACAAACACTATTTGAAAGGGCTGAGCTCGACTTCACTTGGCAGCAGATTTACATGCATCTTATATACCTTATATACAGTAAACACTTGTATTCACCTACTGACATAGAATGTACCAGGGGAATTTGGATGAAAACAAGAACTCAAGAATAATTCAATATTCAATTACACGGGTTGATGTATACAGGTAGTCCTCGATTACAACCAGTCGCACTTACGACGGCTGTCCCCTTATTCGTATTACTGTACAGTACTGTATATTATTTTCATGTCCTGGCATTTGGTCATATTGTCTAACATTGATGACATCATCAGCCTGCGCGACACCGTGCTGACACATGTTATTGTTTGGGTGGTTAGCAAGCAAATGTGTAGCAAGCAAAAAAGTGAGTGTTCTGGTGGTTCCGATTGGAAAAAACGATAGTGAAAGACAACAGATATAGTAATGAAAGTGAACATAATAGTGCAGCATGAAAATGGAACATCAGTATCGACAATCGCAGGAGACTTTGGCCTTTCTCATTTGATAATATTGTAGCGCTCTCGGGTTCACGGGGGTATGCGCCCTCACCACTGCCGCCTCAGGTCGGCCCCCCACCACTGGGGACTCGAACCCGGGCCTCCGGCGTCACTCAACAGGGACCTAGCCACTTGAGCGAAAGAGAGATCTCCAGCTTTGGGGGGCCGACCTGAGGTGGCAGTGGAGAGGGATCATACCCATGTGAACCCGAGAGCGCTACATTGGTGTCAGTGTGGGATATTTCCCTTTAGCTCAACTGGCTGGGTCCCTGGTGAGTGACGCCGGAGGCCCGGGTTCGTGTCATGTTCGGTGGGGGTGCCAACCTGAGGCGGCAGCGGCGAGGGCGCATACCCACGTGAACCCGAGAGAAATTTGTGACATTTCCTTTTTCATACTATAGAGCAGTTCAACATTAACAATTGCAAAAATGTGTGAAATTTCATGTTACATACATTACTAAAAATTGATCATATCACTACATTAAGATTTGCTTATTAAACGCTCGTATTTTACTAAAATCACTGTGTGCTTTCATCACGTTTAATTTTTAAAATATCCATTAACTTCATAAATCAACTCCTTTAATTATCCATCCTTTCTTAATTATGTGAAAAATTTAAAATACTACAACACTGTAGTTATCAATAAGGATTTCTTGGCAACTAGCCTGGAAGATGTAATTTACAGTAATTTGCATTTGATAATCTCACCTCTCACTTTTTTAACTTTAGAACATATTTTTTCAAAATAATTAATTTCTTGTGGAAAACCCAATATGGAATGTAAGCATAATGCTTTATCCTTACTGTACCAAATTGAACTTATATGACACTACAATTCTTATTTGCAAACAGCCTATAGGTATTATACCAATTGTTATGCCTCATTCTTAATGTTTGTTCTATAATCTGAGATTAAACTGACCTCATTTGTGGTAAATCACGCAGCTCAAGTCTTGGTTTATTCAAGATACACAAGATACAAACCATTATATCACATCTGAGATGCTAGACTGTTTGTATCATGCATTTGAGAATTGTTATTTCACTAGGAGTAGTACCCAAGAATGAAGTATATTGAGAATGTCTAATTATTGCTTTAGTCATAGTATTTTTTTTTGCTTTTTCCTGCTTGGCTGAGGGTTGAACTCCTGGCCACAGGACAAGGAAGCTGGCATACAAGATATCCAGTATGCAAGGGTGAGAAGGGGATTACTTGAAGTATTTCTCATTTTTAATGTAAGGAAGTGACTTCAGGACTGATTATAGTTCAGGACAGCACAGGCTGATTGAACTTGGTTGTTGTCATCCATCCTGAACTATCGTTTGAGTCTTTGTACTTGTAACATTTACAAGATGCTATGCATGCTAAGTTTCCTCCCTCCTTGGGAATATTTAAGGCTGATCAAATAAAAATGGAGCCCGTTCGCTTCTTTGTGTAGAGCTTTCAGAGGCTGTTACAACATAATTGGAGCCATGTGATAAACGCAGCTTGGATTGGGAGTTTCAGACCTGGGCTGTTCAATCCTGGACCTGGGGGTATGATGTTCTACCTGTCTTTCAAAGACCATCACCTGAAGATGAAGAGAGAAGTTGTCAGATTTGTCTAATGAGGCTAATTATGCTATAAGTTATTAAGAACTGATTTGAAATTAACAAAGGCTCTACAACCCCTTTGGAATTAAGATTCTTTTCCAATGCATTTTGTACACTTCAGAACAAAGCTGATGTGATTGCTTGCACTGACCTAGCTAAGGTTTTGCCCCACCGATTTCAAACACATTGCAGGTTTTTAAGTTTAGTTCTAGAAACTCTAGCAAACAGGATATGGCAATGAACGGTCCTTGGAAACATTGTGTTTCCAGTGCAGACACAGCCTGACAATATTTTTTTCTGATGGAAAAGAATATTTAAAAGCCTATGCAATGTTCTGCACATGGAAAAAAACCAATTAATTTCTAATGACTTTAATTAAGTATGTTGCACCACTTCTGCCACTTTGAGTAATGATACAATTTTATTCAATATTCTGACTACTTTAGATAATAGATGTAGCCTACACGCTACAGTTGTCTGAATGTTTCTAAGGAATTTTTCAAGGATGTCCATTCAAATTATTAAAATTTATTTTGTTTGGGCCTGCCTGACATTCGTAATGTATGGATTGCTGTGTGTATTTTATCTTAAAGAGCAAGCTCAAAAGAGAATGGAAAACGAGCATTATTTTCCAGTCTTCACTATGTTTTGTTTAATTTGCTGTGTTTTGTTAAAGTTACTTTGTATGATATAATTATACTGAAAATAGATTAAATGGGTAAATAGATATGTACCTCTGGAGTTCTGCAGTGCCACAGTGGTCACCAATGCCTGCACACGTCTTAGGGCTTGTGCTTGGTTTTCAGCCTTTTGTGCCTTTTGTGTTGTCTGGAGTGCATTCTGACTGGTGGCATAAATGCTTCTTTATCTGTCGTTTTAATCCTTTTCCTCTGGGAGTTTCTCCTTCGGAAACAATGGCTATTTCTTATGAACTTCCCAGAGCAGTATTTCGAGGAACAGCTTAACTTCAACAGAAAGTAATCAAGAAAGCACAAGAATATTTCCATCTAATCTGGAAAAGAAACTAGAGTGTGAAAAAAGTGTTGAGTGGTGTGCAGCCTAAGGGTCTTATGGATACATTTAGAAGACGATCGAATATTTAGTGTTGCATGCTTCAGACTTGAATAACACTGCAGATGGAGCTGGATTTAGCCACTCACACTGAACTCCAGCCCCCTGACTCCAGCAGACAATTGATATTTCTGAAATTAAGCCCCCTCCCCTATTCACTAATCATAAGGATCATGTTCATACTCATTGTTTTCCACTTCCTGGGGTTGTGAGAGCAATTATACTGATGCCACATGGCTCTGTTCAGTGAAATCTGAAACACTCGGTCAGTATGCTAGAAGCATAAAAGGCTACTATCTGAACAACTGCTTCTCTTATTGAAACATGCTGCATGCTTCCTTTCCTAAGTCTTCTCTATCATTTATCCAGTTTAGACACGACCAGCAACAACAAAAAATAAAGTGTTTCTTGTCCAAAATACTATTTTTTAACAGTAGTAGTATTAGTGGCAGTAGTATTAATAGCAGTTCTAGATTAATGTTCTGACAGAAATAGGTGGAAGCTTCAGAATTGGAGATATTTGACCATGGTCAGTGATAAAAACTGTCACCTTGCTTCAGAACTCTGAATCATTCCAACTGACACATATTTGCTGTTTTTTGTAAACCATCCAAGGTCAATATTCACAACTTTTAAATTCTGTGAGGCACCTGAAACTGGCAACAATATTTAAAGTGTTAGCAGCATACAGTACATCTATAGCCTTTACTTCATCTCATCCTTCATGCTGCAATAAAACAGTAAATCCCAGGGCTATTAACGGCCTGGCTGTATGCAATTTGACTCTGCCAAAAGGAAAGAATGAGGAACAATTTCGTTTTTAAGCATTACAAAAACTGAAAGGTTGAAATGTCATTGTTGTCTATTCTGAAGCAGATGAAAAGGCTCTGAGGACTTTGAAGTGTGAGCTTAACCTTTTCTGTTGATGATGAACCTGCAAACACTCTTTCAGAAGGGTATTGCTAGAGTCCATCATTATATAGATTACATTCACTTCCTTTTTTAAAGGAACTCCGCTCTCCACTCTTGTGTTTTGGAATGGAAGCATAAAGAAAATATCCGTGAACGTTATCGGCTGGTCAATATTAATCAAGACCCTTGCTGTGATTCAGGCAATAAAGCTAAATAAATTTTAGCAGGGCTGTAAAGTGTCGTGAAAAGCTACTGTAAATACCGAAGCCCCATGTCTGTTATTCACACAGGTGTCTCGGATGCAGCAGTGAGCACTTTGGTTTGAGAAAACAACACTGTACCACAGTGCTCATGGGGAAAGCATTGCATAGCGGGGAAGTCTCTGGATTCATTTAGAGTCTGGACTCTGTGATGGACTGACGACCCAGCCGTGGGGGTGGGAGTCACGTGCCCGCGGTTTGTTTAACACCATGGAAACCGGGATGAACTCCGGCCCGATGAGTCACCGTGACTTGAATATGGAAATTACCTACTGCACTGTGAAGGAACAAGTAAAGGTTAATTCCATGCTGAAAAACAGAGAGGAGAAACACAGTGTTTCGGCTGTTGAGCCTTCTGCTCACACCTGAAGAAGGCTCAACAGCCAAAATGTTGTGCTTCTCCTTTCAATTTTTCAACGCGAAATTAACCTTTACTTGTTCCCTTGCGGCCAACACACAGACACATCTCCTTACTCCTTACATGTCATGCTGTTTTAACTCATAGGTGTTTTTTTTTTTCAAGTGAAGGGTTTTCTAAACTGTGGAAGACTGATAGAGGAATATCATTTTTTTACATCAGCATCATGTACTGGACTATATTTAATGCTATTTCTGTATCACTGTTATTCAGTGAAAAGTCCTTGGTTGTGTAACACAAATCTTACCCTTTTCCTTTATTTTGTGTCTATGGTCTCTGTAAATGGATATGGTCTCTGGAAAGCCGTGCAAACCTAAGACAGGCTCAGCTGCAGAGCAGAAGTTGTATGTCTTGCAACCAGAACAACTGTTTTATACGAGAATCTGTTCTCAGCCTTGATGTTGGCTGATGCAGTGCCAGTCATATGATAACAATGGTTTTATCAACATGACTGTCAGACATGAGGCGAGCTGCTAATATTTCGTCACTGTTTGTTTGATTTCCATTCCACTTCCTAGAACTGGAACACTGAGGATTAAATGCTGCCGCAACAATGTAAGAGACAAGTATGGCAGTTTCTGTCCTTCTGTTTTAAAAGTAACACCAGTCTACAAGAGGACGGGTGAAAGCTGACAAGAGCGACCTGAATAATAATAATAATAAAAATAATAATAATAATAATAATAATAATAATAATAATAATAATAATAATAATAATAATAATAATAATAATTGCTTACACTTATATAGCGCTTTTCTGGACACTCCACTCAAAGCGCTTTACAGGTAATGGGGACTCCCCTCCACCACCACCAATGTGCAGCATCCAAACGCCCTGGGATTTTTAATGACCACAGAGAGTCAGGACCTCGGTTTTACATCTCATCCGAAGGACGGCGCCTGTTTACAGTATAGTGTCCCCGTCACTATACTGGGGCATTAGGACCAATATGGACCGCAGGGTGAGCACCCCCTGCTGGCCCCACTAACTAATAAACTGTAGTATTATTTTAGTAACGAAATAAGCATACTGTACATGCACATCATTTAGTGAAGTTTTATAAGTTAATAGATCTGGTTATTACAAAGTGACCAATATTAATTGACTTCTGTTTCTTCAAAGGTTTTCTTCTTTATTTTTTTTTTTAATTCTTCATTAAAATCTAGTTCAAATAACTAGGTAGTTTTTCTTCCATGATACAAAAGCTTTTAAAATAACTCTATTTATGTTTTAAAATGGCGGGGGGGGGGGGGGGGGGGTGATGGGAAACTAGGTTACTTGGGATATTAACATATACTGTACAGAAAACGAATAGTTAGCTCGAAATCAAAATTAATACTTTATATTACAGTCAGAGGCACTGTAAAAATGAATACATTTCATAGAAGGAATTATATTATTTATGATTACAAGCAAAGGATTCTAATGGATATACAGATTATTATGCTACCATTTCCAGACATTGTATGTGGGTAGCAGTGTCCTATTTTATTGCTATGCCATGAGAGGTCTTTTAGATTTCTGCCTTTATATTTTAGGGATTAAAGTGAAAAAACCGTAAGAAGATCCTATCAGCCTTGAGCTACTTGATGATGGACACTAAGAAGGGATGGGGAGTTCATCTACTTACGGATTGATTTTTTTTTCCAACAGAAACGTAAAGGTTTATATCCATATAACAATTCTAACTTTTCCCATGATGTCAAATGGCAAATGATTGCTTTGCTTGTGGTGTACAGCCTTCCTTAATGCTCAGTACCAATAAAATGATTTCTGGAAGCATCAGATGTGAAGCTGTTGAAGCTGTTAGCAACATCCTAATATTTATTTTAAAACTGTCAACACAACAAATTCCAAATACAGCACTTCCTTTTAACAATTCAAAGGTATCCGATGTGATTGATGCCTGCATTTATTCCGGTAAGATCAGAGTATCACCTAATATACTGGGGTGTCTACTGAGGAACTAAATAGGTTTCAGTATGTCCAGAATTATGTACAGTAGCTCATGTAACAAACAGAAACTATTGTTCATTCTCTAAACTGCTTTCTTACCAGAAGGATTCAAGATGGAGTCATTTTGATTTACTTTTATGTGTTGTTTTGAAAATTGTAACACTTCAGCGTTTTCAATAGAACACTAATTTTCTTATCTTTGACATTACATTTGTCAAAAATGTTGCATGATAGTAGAGATAAACAGCTTGTAGCTATATCTATTATTTCTTTAAAGAAATGCTGACTGTCACCTGAGTAATAAAAATAGCACATTTCTAAAGTAGGGTGATAAAAATAAGTAATTCTCGTTATACTTTTTTATATTACATAAAGCAGAATCTTAGTTACTCTGCTAATACAGTATGTTTGTAGGTGGGTTATTTTATTGTTTTGGAAAATACAACTGAAATAAAAATGTTTCTGCATTTTGAAATGCAAAAATAACTTTTATTTAATAACTATTAGAAAATCTGACTTCTTTCTTGGATACTTCTGTTTCTTGTAAGATAACACGCCAAAAAAAGCAATTTTCCTTTCAATTTTATTAGACCTTTCCAAAAAGGGATACTTAGTTGAGGTGAAGCAGAGTAGGACGCAGGTAAAGGAATAATGGAGTCAGAGCCCAAGGACACATTGGGAGAAGGTCCTCAGATCTTTTTTAACGATTGTGCCACAGAATCAAAGGCAGGCAAAAGAATCAAGGGAAAGAGAGGACACAGATGTAGTCGTAGTGAGATAACCTTTTAGTATCCTGTTTCCACCTGCTGAGCAGAGAAACTGAAAGCTAGCTGAAATGAACCGTAAAACCCTGAGTGATTTGAAAGTGGTTTGTATTTCAGCCACAAGTTTCACTTATGTAGCGGCATCACGGTTTACATGGAGTTTACGGAGTACAAAAATGTCTAACTTTTGTGTCTTAAAGTAAATTGCACTTTCAAGTGCGTTACTTTGATTGAATGATTACTGTAACATGGTCCCAAAAGGTCAAGAGCGCTTCTGCCACTTTTTTGTCTGAACTGTTTCAGACGTTCCTAGAATGTTACTTCTTCATTCTAAGTGGCCACTCTCACATTAGTGGTGTCCACATTATTCTTGTAACGTCTGTAACCAGAAGTTTAATTTTGTTATTCTGCACCTGCTTTGTTTTAAGTTTGATTACCATCTTCTTTTTTTTCTTAAAGCTTTAGAGCTAAATCTGCTCTGGAGCAAAAAGTTTTGATCAGCCCCTAGTTAAATTTGTGGGTCTGCACTAGACACATTTGTTTGAGTTATATTTTTCCATTTTGCGATTGTAAAGGCTGTCTGACAGCTCTGATATTCAAGGAGCGGGCCCTACGTGGGTTCCAACAGTCAAACAAATTCAAGGGAGAACAATAAAGCACAATCCACACCAAAAGTCTAGAAACAAGCACAAGTCCAGGACCAAGAAGAGCTTAAAACAAAGCATAAAACACAATCCCATAACAAAGTCTAGAAACAGGCCAAAATCCTAAACCAGTCAAGTAATTCACAGAAAAACACCAGGGACCGCAGAATAGCAACCAGGGAAAAACATCCCAGAAACAAAAACAAGAAGCAGGCAAACTAGAGAAGGAAACAGGATCAGGAACAAAATACTCAAAAAAGGGAAATACTCAAGAAACCCAGGACCTGCAACTAAACATAGAGTAAACAATAGTGAACACGGCATGGCCAAGGAGCAGGGTTAAAATGGGCTTGAGGAGGGGAGGTGTGAAGAGCTAGGGACACTGGGCAACCAGAGATCGCCTACAGACATCTGCTTGGTCTGCGCAGCTGGAGTAGCCTCTAGAGGTTGGGGTGCCCTCTGGTGGCGAGATGGTGGAACCAAAACAGGGATCGGTTATGTTCCCGTACTTGTTTTTTCTTTCAGTTTCTGTACATTTTTCTCTTAAAAGTTTTCTGTAACTGATGTTACTTAACAGTCAGAAAACTGCACATTCCCAGCCAAAGTGAGATTTGATGCCAAGCTTTCAGAGGATTTTGCAGCATACCCGCTAAGACACTGCTTTCTGAGTCATTCGCCATCTTCCCTTGGACTCCCATGTGGTGGAAGTTAACACCTCATGTGGTTAAAACAAACATCACAGCGTCAGTAGTTACAGATACTGGCACTTCTGCAAAAATACCTACTTTGCCAAATGGGGCTTTCCCTTTGCATATGGCAGAGAATGAGATCTCTACATTTATGTTCCAAATATTAAAATAAAGAACTGAACATTATCTTTCAAACCTGAGCATAAATCTTTGTCCAAAATTCAAAACAAAGTTTAATAGAAAAAAATGCTTTATCACATAAAATGACCACAATCACGTCAGAATGATATCCAGAAGGGGAGAAGCTCAGTAAAGTGGTGTTACATAAACAGACTTAAAATATTATTTAATGACGAGATAATAATGTAGCATTTTTGCGTGGTACTTCCCCTCATACTTTTTCCATGTTGTTAAAAGCAGCAAATAAACAAAAGTTGAGCTCTCCAGACCACATAAATGACTGATGATTGAATTATATTTGTACAGTAATCCTAACTGGCCTTGAAAATACAAAAAAGCCTTTTAGTGCATTACTGGGTTTCCTTTTTAACCATAACTAAGTTGTTTTTGAGCATGAAGTAAATAAAACAAGAACAGTGTTTAGTGTTAACATGAAGTGTATATGCTGTAAATACTGTTAAACAGGACTTTTCCTCAGTTCACGGCATTTTTTATGTTGTACAATTATAAAAATCAGGAAACGGAATCCAAAAATCTGTTGTTTATCTCCGAACTTCAGACAGAGGAAATTTCTCAGATTGAATACATTGCCCATATGCAAATTGTTGCATATTAAGTTTAAGTAATTGGTTAACACCTAGTTAATGTACAGAGTACTTAAATCAGAAATCTAAACTAATCTAATAATTAGTTTCTGTTCTTCTGTTTTAAAAGTTTTTCAGAGGTGTGCCACAGGGATCTGTAACGGGCTCATCAGCGTCCCTAATTCGCACTGTATCAGCGAGCATGAATCTGATAGGTAAATAGAGAGATAGAAAACACACAGTTAAGTAATTATGCAAAAAAGGCACAGCAAACACTGTAGTAACAGCAAAGGAAATGCCAATAAAACTATAATCAATACACGATACATAAGCTCTTTACACCTATCAATATGGCTTTTCCTGTTTGTTGAAGTCTGCTGTACAGCTGTGGTCTAATGTGTATCACCTGATCGTTTAGCCTTGAGAGTGAAACATTTAAGCCAATTACATGATATTCCCTGCGTATAAACTATTTGTTTCTAGTTGAGTGACAGAGCTACCCACATTTATTTCTTTTAATCCAAGGATCATTTACATTACAATGTGAAGCCCAGTGTGGTACTAATTAGGAATATACGCCTGATCTAATAGCTATGATTGCCCAAGGATACTTACCAACAGATGCAGAAATGAAATTCATTAGGCATTTCTTACATTTACAGGCTTGTTTACCATTTCAAAGCTATTAGAGCTCAAATGTGACTTTTAGATTCACACAACCACTGTAAAAAGAGAACGATTCAGGTGCATCTTGCTGATTATTGTAATGGTGCTTGTTGTGCTTAAAATTAACATTTTGACATTGAGTTTATCCTCACAAAGGACTATTAAATACAATTTAATACAGAGTGTTCATGCTTAGCTGTGTGTGATTTCCCACAGTAAGTATATTTCTGTCTTTGTTATGATTGATACACATAGCAGTTCTAAATGGTCTCTTGCTCTATGGCTCTGTGATTCACTGCCATTACAACCAGGGAGATGTTCATCATATCCTGAAATGCTTCCAGCATAGGCTCTGGACCCCTCAACAGAAAAAACAAACAGGCTTACAGAAAATGTATGAATGGTAGTGCTATATAATTTCCAAAACTATATATTCTGATACAGTTCGTACAAAGTAGTTTTCTTTACATTTGTAGGATATATGTGTCCTCCTGGAGACTCCAAATAGTACCTTTGTTTCTCTGCTACCACTAAAGACACTGACATCTGAGTGGAGGCTAACACCAGGTATTATTTATAGGTACCAATTAGTTCCTTTCAACCCGTAACGTAAACCTGAAAGTGTCTAAGGATCTTTTTGTTATACTCATAATCAAACTACAGGTAGCAAACCAGCATGAAGGCCACAGGACAGTCCAATTCCAGTTCAATGTTTCCGAAATCCAAGTTTCATAGCCCTTAAATCCTAAAATCATGTACATTCTAGAAAAAAAAGAATTATAAAGCCATCTATTTCAATTAGGAGTGAGTGCAAAACACAGCTTACTTTTACTTTGCTAAAAAAGTGCATACAACAATTTAACTCGAACATACTCTTAAACTTTTTCAAAATCCTTTTAATCCAAAGTACAACAAATCACCACAGACATACAGTACAGTATTATACTGTAACTGTGCTTTCTAGTACACGTTGAAAATCCGTGCTTACTAGACTGTATTCATTTAAAAGCCTGAGACAAAAATGATTTAAAACAAAAGCTTTTAGGAACAACACAACCATTGCTTAAAAAGAATAAATGTTAAAAATGTTAAATGTTTCCAATAAAATTGTAAATGTACCCAGATATTTTAAATATAATAAATATGTTCCTTAAAAGTTTTCACAGCACTTTTTTGTGTAATTATAAAAAAGCTGTGAATGTGAAGAGGAATCCTACAGTATGTGACCTGGTTTTATTGAAATGCCTGTCTGATAAGGTAATCCTTGTTTATGAGCTGTGTTTTCTTATTTTAGTTTTTTTTTCTCTTAGAGAGTGGTGTTTGAACACTATATTACTCAATTAATTACTCTTACTGCTGCTGTCTTCATCCCCAACACAGTAACTATCATCATAAAACATGAAAATATTTGGTGTGGTGGAATAATGGTAATCACAGTTTACTGTATATGGCCATAGAAGGAGCCGATAAATACCCACATTGATTCTTGAGATTGATTGATTCTTAAGACTAATAACACACAAGCAAAATAACTTCACTGATTATCACTGATTAGAATTCAAGAAATAGACTCAGTCAATATTGAATGGGCTTTGCTGTTACATGTTTCATCTGCAGACCAATTGTGTTCTGTCCATGTTCTCTCCTGAAATGCCTGGTATCATGCAGTACCACTTGTTAAACTGGTAAAGGTAGCAGCAATGTGAGGAAAAACAGCCAAAAAAATTGAATAAGCAATATTAAATACATTTCTTTGTTCTGAAGTCAGTACATTCAATTTCAAGGAAGCCTGATGGAATTGAAATACAGGAAAGGGAGAAAGGCAGAGGGTTGCGTAGTCTGGAGCAACAAAGAAGAAGGGAGGACTGAGGGAAACTTACTTTCATAAAAATATAAAAAAGGTTACAGGCAAAAGGGGAGACCACTCAGCACCTGAAGCTCATTTGTTTGGAAGACACTGATTAATTCCAAGATCTCGCCCAGCTGCAGTATTTGAAGCTTCAACAATATGGAGCAAGCTCTGCTACAAAGAAGTACAACCCTTTGTAGAAAGAATTGTACCTTCTGTTCTTGTTCATAAATGTACTCTCATTTTCCAATAGTGTCTTCTGGTCATTTTAATTTCATGCTGTGGGGTTTTGAAACAATATATGCTGCTGTAAACTGAAATGAATGCTGTGATAGACATTAAAAAGAGCATATAACATATAATTGTTTCAGCTTTGGATTCCTTCTTTAATTCACAGTACAGTACAGCTTCATTTATAGTCATATTATCAACTACCTCTTAAAACTGTATCTGAATGTATGAAAATACTTCCAAATCACTGCTTAATTATTATACTTTTTTAAAATGATAACATAATACAAAGCTTCCTCACATTTGTTTTAATGAAAACATTTAACTGTTTTCCTAAATCTGTACGAAATGACTGACCAAGCTGCTTTTTTTTTCTGACATTGGTGTGTCTTAGAGCAGAAACACTAAAAGATCATTGTAACCATTATATTAATCCTTTTTCAAGAACAGTTCCAACTTCCAAGTCTGTGAAATCACAGATTTGACTTCACAGATAGTGATAAATGGAGTTTGCAAGAGTTTAATTAATGGATTAAAGGAGTTTCTCAAAAAAGTTTGAGACCAGTCACCTGTTCCCTCCTCCATATGGATAAGTAACATCAGGCTTCTCTTCCTGAAGTGCTGTGCTCGGTCACATTGCCTGTCTGACTGCCTGTCAAGCATGCTCTGCATGCAGAGCTATACTTTGTACAGGAAATCGATGGTCATTTGTATATTTTTAGTATGTAATTCATACTCTCACTAGAAAATAAGGTATTAATTTTCACTGTGTAGTCCATTCTTTTCAAATATTGCCTTTAAATACAAAAAACAGAGTACTTTCTCAATTACCGTAGATAAAGCATTCATTATTTCTGCAGCTTAACAAGTTATTGGCCTCACAGTAAGCAGTCAATATGATAAAGTTAAAATGTACCTTAAATTATACTTCTTAACAACTAATAGCAAGATGCGCCAACAAACATGTTCAGTCTGATTGGCGAAAACTAAACACACCATGATGGATGTGGAACCGAAGCTGCTATTGCATGTGATAAAGAAGAAAGCGTTCTTTATCAAACTGAAGTGCATTCTCCCCTGGAACAAAAACATAGCTCACTCCATGGTTAATCTTCAAGGTCCACACAAATAGACATGGGGGCTGCCCTCCCCCCTTGTAAAATCATATTTAACAGAACAAAGTTGATACAGCTCGTAGCCACAGTGTGTCTTCACTTAAGACCCAAAATATTCTCCCCAAGAGTTAACTTCACTTGGTTTGCAGAAAGAAGGGTTGTATCATTGCTTAACACGCAGAAAGACCTATGCTTTGTATTTTGTTGCTTTAAAGTAGTTTAGAACACCTGACCTTTTGAGTATATTCCAATGTCCTTCAGCAATGTGATATAAAGACTTGATAAGCATGAGCACACTGGTTGGATTGTCTTCTTTGATAGAAGATTGCTGTGTGGGGTGAATATAGATTCCCCTTTTTTCTAGTTGGTAATACTGTGGTTGTCCTGTCTTCACCTCTTTTGGACTGAAGGCACACAGCTTATTTCTGGGGGAAATTTCTGAAGAAACCTAATTTTCCAGTTCACTGCAGCCACCCACTAAAGGCAAAATAGCAGAATCACACAGCTCTGCCTGAGAAATTGAAACGGAGTTAGTCACACTTACAGAAAATATACCCTTCACTTGTTTAATATAAACTTTTAAAGATAGTTGTCTGTATATACGGAATGTTCTACTGTGCTGAAGGAGATATATTTACAATCTAGCTAGAGAAGAAATTGCCATGTTGCATTTATGAGATGTTACAGAAATGTATTTCCAGCTTAGACAAAAAAAAATGACCCTAAATGCTAGTCAAGATGGACTCAAGCAAACATCTGTTGTTCAGTTTTTAAGAAAGGGAAGGTTTCAATATTGTGTAGTGTGAAAATTAAACAAAAAAAAACAAATACAGTATTTCATGACAATGGTGCACTGGTACTCGGGTGATCCTTCCAAGACAAAAACTGGAGCGGGATCCGGTGCAGGGACGGGGAATTAAAAACGGGTTAACGGGGCCAGGCGCTCCGAGCCCTGGACCCAGACGGTCAGGATGCTGGGGTGAAGCCTATGCCGTCGGGTCTCTCCTGGACACACTAGTAGGCGGGCTTCCCGGCGTCCAACTTCCAATGCTGAGCCCAGAATAGTGAGAGAGTCTGGCTTAAATAAGGAGGAGCTGGATAGGAGGCAGGTGCACATTATCAACTAAAATGTGAAAGATCCAGAGCCCCCTTAAGAGGCGGATTACGATCGTGACACATAGCAGTTTGTAGACAAAAAGCTGCAGAAGAAGTATAGGTAAAAGCTAGAAGTAACCAATATCTGTCTGAAGTTCTGTTTTTATTTTATTATTTTGGGTTGTGGTTTGGTACTGGGGAAACAGCATAGCTGCTCAGGCTCTTAGAAAGGGTAATCGCACGTTTAGTTAGAAGTTTGAAATGAAAGGGAAAAATGCAGATAACCACACAAAAAGACAGCTGAAGCCAAAATCAAACCCAGTGCCCTGAAGTTTTGAGGCAGCTGTTTAGCAGTGCTTTTTTCATTTAAAGTTTTTGTATATATGAGAGCATTAGGATATCCTTACCTGCCCATTTATTTTCTCCCTTGAATATTCCAGGCTTCACAGCTTGAATGCACCCAAACAGCATGCGTCATTTTTCATTGTCATGCACAGGTTGTTACTCATAATAGGACAGCACTGAACAGAGGGAGACAATTGAGTAACACTGGAGATTAATTTTTTAGTGAGCAAAAGAGGAGGATTAACTCTTAAGTGATAAAAGAGCTCATTTTTCCAATTTTGATGCTATTCAGCCAGGCAGCACTACATTTAGAGAACAATTAAAAAATGTGGTTTCTTAAAAAGGTTTCAAAACATTAATATAGTCAGTCTATAAGTAGTGCAGACAAGTATTAATAATTTGTCTGTGTACTGTATAATATATAGTATGTATTTGTCAGCTCAGAGAATATAGAGGTATAGTAATATCCCTTCGTAAAGTACAGTAAAGGTTTGATTTCTGTTGCTCAGTACTTCACAGATACAATTACAGTAGTTGCTCAGAAGTTTAAGAATTCAATGCAGTTGACATACACATGGAGCTACTTCACGTCGTGTTGTGGACGCAGCATTTTACTTTGATTTTAATTCTAATGCGCTATGTATATTACTATACCACACTTATAAATATGCAATCAACATATTATAAATATGAACGAACAGTGCATAATCAGAAGTTCTGACAGTTATTTATAGTGCAATGCCTTTAATACTGCTTTAAATACTTTGCTTGAAGTAACACAGAAAATATCAGTGTATCAGCTGTATCAGTTCTCATGTGAGTGCATAGATTAAATTTCTGAGTAAAGAAACCAAACACCCTTCTTGAACATTAATCCTTAAGGGGAAAGATGATCCGCTATCCACTGATTCGCTTTTTTATGCACTTTTCAAGAGCACATTCCACATATACCAGGTTAGATATTCCTGTCAATAAAAAAAGTTTGAAGGGAAATGTAAGATATTGTAATAAAATAGGGGAAGATGTATTAAGATAAATGCAAAAATTATCCAGAAAACGATTTAAAACACCTCCTGGAGTCAGGAATGAAAGCTCATTACAGGGTGTCTTTGTTTCATTGTGCGAGAAATCTCCTGCGATAGCTCCAGGTAGTATCATGAACGCCATGAGACTCGATAATGCTAAGGGAAATTCTCCAAACCAACTACTGTATGCTAAATACCTAAATACTCTGCTAACAGAAAAACACAGCTAAGTGAAAGTCTGTGCATTTGGTACCAACACATACTGGATTCTAAATACAGACTGCAGGCTGCGATTACAGGGGTCAGAAGATGAAACTCTGAGCACTCCCTTCGGCTCCCTCTATCTGGAGAAAGAAAACTTTGTTTTATGCTTGACAGGGTCAGAGCTTCTAAACTTCCAAAACTGCAGACAAACAATAACACAGAGGACAACACAATGTGATCATATAACACAAAACAAAATAACTATTTATGGTAAAATAATAGAATACTATTTTATCATAATAAAATAACAAGGGTGACGGTCCAACCTGTCATCACACTAGGGAATATGTGGTGTAAGAGTGTAGCCAGGTGTGTATAGTATATCAATCGCGGTGTGTGCATAAATGATGACAGACTTCACCTCAAGAGGTCTGCTTGTCTTCATCACACCCTGGTATTGTGAGAAAGTGGACTGAAGCCTAACAAACAAACACAGATTTACTGTGTTCATTTACTGTGTTCATTACTCTGCTCTCCTCCCCCACTGATAGCTGGTGTGTGGTGAGCGTTCTGGCGCACTATGGCTGCCTTCGCATCATCCAGGTGGGGCTGCACATTGGTGGTGGTGGAGGGGAGTCCCCATTATCTGTAAAGCGCTTTGAGTGGAGTGTCCAGAAAAGCACTTTATAAGTGTAAGCAATTATTATTATTATTATTATTATTATTATTAGATTTGTAATACTCGACTTACAGACTATTTCATATCAGTTATTTACAATGACTTTGAGTTGAATCACGGCAACTTAGTTTGGTAATGATGACTTCTATACAATAAAAACCCCACAGGACTGTCTGCTGTCTCAAACTGATACCCAAATGCAAGAAATGTTTGTCTAATTTCAGAGATACAATCTCTGCCTGGTGGGCACTAATAAGAAGTAAATCTTCCCTCAGTTTCAGCCTTATATTGTATCTTGTAGGTGCTCAAGCCTGTCTAGATTTTGAAGAATTCTTGGTACAGAAGACATTTCTACAAAAATACTGATGCACACAAGAAATGCAGAGTTCAGGTCTAATGGATATAGTCCAATATTTTAAACATAGATGTCCAACAAAATGGCAAAAAACACTGACAAAATTACAGACCAAAGAATCACAATGGGTTTTTACTCATTGTTATGAAATAAAATCATTACAACGTTTGTAACTGGTATGACCTCTCTTATCATTAATATAATTAATGAATCAGCCTCTCACCCGAAAGAAAGCTCCACAGCCGAAACGTTGTGTTTTCCTTCTTCTCTTTTCAGCATGGAATAAACCTATTACTTGTTCCTTTACAACCTACGCATGCTGACTCAGCTGCCCACCTGAACTAGTTAGAAAATGTTGGCTGTTTGCAATTCTCAATCTTTGATTCAATGCATTAAAAAAATATTGTGTTTTGGAGTGGCTGTTTACATAGATTCTTAACTCATTTTGGCAATTTTAGCAGAACTAAAATACCAAACACTGAAGACCTGGCCTTTTCAAAAGGCTTGGGATCAGCATTTTGTTATCACAAAGACCAATACTGCTCAAACAATCAACAAACCTATCTGCTCACTATTTAAAATGCAAATAAGATTTTGTCTGTGCCTAATGAGCTATTGATGCAGAACCATAGACTATTGCATTTTCATTGTGCATCTGTAGAGATGGATTTTCCTAGCAGAAGACTATATACAAATGTGACATCATTTTGAATGTATAAATCAATTTGAAATTAGGATAATGTTTATCAAGTACTAGAAGTTAAACAATTTTACCATTTCATTAACTACACTTTTTACTTATAAAGTCTTATATTCTAATAGAGAAATTTTCTTTTTGTGTTGAAGGTACAGTGAAATGTATCATTAGCCAATCATCATGTCAATATAATGATTTTTTAAATATATGCTCTTTACATTTAACAAGGATAGGTGTCTTATCCTGTGATTTGTGTTCACAAATCCTGTGATGTATCCAAGAAGCATTTTTCTCTTGAGTTGCTCAAGACCCTAGAAATAATTTGAAGACAAAACTGCTCTCATAACATAAACTTAAAGGTAACAAGAGATGAGTGCATTTGACCCATCCAGAATATTTGGTTGCTTGTGGCTAATGGATCAAAGGATCTAGTCCAAGTATTTCTTGAAAGAAGCCAGCTTCTACAGATGGGTAGCTAACTTATTCATGTCTCCTACTGTATGTCCCTTTGAATAAGGAAAAGTCTCCTGTTCTCAGTTTTAAAAGCATTTCCACATAGTTTCATCTTGAGTCTTCAGTTTTGTGTTTAAATTTAACACTGAAAAATGCTCATTCTGAAGAAGTCCAACAAGTTATCTTTGTCAATGAGGATTTGGGTTACTTGGATCAGATCCTTTCTTAGTCATCTCTCTTCAAAACTAAAAATGTTTAGTTCTTCTACTCTGTGGGTGTAGGCCATTTCTTTAAGCCTGTAAATGTTCTTGTCCAGATTGATTCTGGAACAACAACAATATCATTTTTGTAACATGGTAGCTCTATTCAAAATGAGATCCCATCTTCAAAAAATGAACCATTTCTCAGAAATATCTTGGAAATACAAAGAAGATTAAGCAGAGATTTGGAACAAAGCTTGCTGTACATATGTAATACACTTTATACCCACCGAAAATCATTTTACACATGCAACTGAAAGGTTAAAGTTTAAAAAAAGGCACTATAAATGGTTTCGAAATCCACAACCTCATCTGTGAGGTATGGTGGAGGTACAGTAGTGTCATGATCTGTGCATGCATGGTGGCTGCCTACAGAACTGGCTCAGTTGTCTTCATTGATGTGACTAATATTTGCAGCAGCAGAAACATTTGTCTCCTTATGTAGAAGAAAATGCTTCCATGCTTTCATTGGGTCGTGCTTCACCACACAGTATGGCATTGTCCCGGGACATTACCCAGCCAATACAATCAAGAGGTTCTGTAGGAGAAAAAAAAAGTGGACAGTTTTAGGCTGGTCAAGTCAATCTGCTGATTTAAATCCAACTGAGCATGCAGTTTACATGTTAAATAGAAAATTCAAGTCATACCACTCACACACCTGATTAGAATGCAATGTGGCTGCTGTAATGCTTGGCAAAGTAATTCAAATGATTGCACAAAGTGTTTTTTGAGCTCAGTGGGACACATACCTTTTTTCTAAAACAATCAAATGCATGTATGGAATTACCTAAGTGTATGTGAAATGTTTATTTTTCTTAGCATATTATTATCGTGATCACAAATACAAGTTTTGAATGTAAAACAAAAATAACAATTCCGTCCCAATGCTTTTGTAACTTATGGCACTGTAGTTCATTGAGATACTTGACTGATTTCACCATTAACCATGTTTTCTATCTATTAACCAATTCTCAATCCAGGTACACACAGACTTTGAATGCGTACTGTCCAGAATATTCATCAGAAGCCTTTTGAAAATCTAAATAAATCTTATTGTGTGTTCGGAGAGCTTTTATTTTTAGTTATGAAAGACCATTTCTTGTTGATAGACAATTACATTGTTGTTTTTCATATACAGAAATATAATTTGAGCAATTCCTATGAGATACCATTACCATGAGGGATTAATGCTAGTGAGTAGTTCTTAAAAATCAAAAATAAAAATAGGATAATAGTATGATGGAGATCATATCAAATACTTCTTTAAAGCTGCTATTTTAAATTATAAAGAAGCATTGATTTGACATACTGCAAGCTTAAATAACAAAAAATACCTAGGAACAAACATGGTCAGCCATATCAATAGGCAGAAATGGAAATAATAGTTTAGAAGAAAAATAAAAAACATTATCTTGAAAAGAAAGCACACTCTATCAATGACATTTTCAATGCTGTTTTTTGAAAGGTTCACTCAGTAGGGAAGTATAAGCTTCACAGTACAGGAACACTATTTATTGGATATTAATTCTGAGAGCTCATTAGGCATGCATGTCAGATTCAGTGCCTCACAATTAAAATTTACCCTCACCAGAAGAGTTGTTTCTGTGTTTGTTTATTAAAAATGATGTGGAAGATGCTCTGTGAAAAACAGATTAGCATCCATATGTAAATGAGGGCCCTTAAACATTCTGATAATTTGCTGTGAAAGTGATCATACTCCTTCTTCACCAGCTGCTGCAACATCACCTCATTCAGACAGATAAGTAAGAAGAGGTTAGGGAGAAGTCATAAACCAGGGAGGCTAATGAAAAAGGCAAATGAGAGTTATCAGTAATGCTTGAAAGAAAGAGTCACACAGTGTTGATCTGTACTTTTGGTTTAATTTTGTATTTTAAAAAATCGGGTTTAGGGAATCTTAACTTCACATTTGATCTAATGAAAGCGGGGGCTGACGTTTATGTTAAAGATCATTGACAACGGTCTCAATCCCCAAACAACTTCATTTACGCATCTGGGGCTAATAAATTGTCTCTGATTCTATCAGTGAAGTAGGCTTGGAGTTTTTAAAACTAATTGTCAACATGCAAGCACTAATTATGAGGTTTAGAGTTAAAACTGTGATAGCCCTTGAATTTGCCCTGAGCTGTCAACTCTAATTAAGCAAGAGAATCTAGCTTGGCAAAATGCTAGGACCTCTATGAATCCCACTGAATGACTTTCCTTGAGAAAAGCACAGAGGCAACGGCTTAGACACTCTGAAATGAGCTATTATGACCTCTTATGAGCTATTAATTCTCTAACCTTTTAAACAATCCTCAAAAAATGTGGGAGTCAGTTAAATCTATGGAGAACAAATTATTACAATCCAATTTACCAGTTTCATTTACTTCTTAGAACTAATGATGTAACAGCTTAAAAAAAAACAAACGCTTAATTCATTCAATGAACATTTGATTAATGTTGGTTTTGTGTTTGATAGGTCAGTGATTAAAAATAATGTTGACTCAACTGAATTTAATGCACTCTTGTTCCAGTTTTATGATACAGCCTTCTAAGGAATCAGAAGAACTAGTTGAGCTTTGTACTGTATGACTGACAGTACTACGTCCATTAGACATGGTGGCACTGAATCATTTTTAGAAAACCTTATGCTGCTCTAATATTCATTCTGCTGACCCATTTATTCAATCTCTATTTTAAAATAGTTGAGATCCCAAGATGATGATAATCCAGATCCTAAAAGATATAAAGTTCTGCTATATCCATTTTCCTGCCCTTTTTAAGACCACAGGAAAAAAAAACTGATAATTAAGTTCTTTATTAGATAATAAAGTGTTATGTGATATGCAGTCTCATTCGTGTTCTGGCTGTGGGTATGCTGAGAATGATCTCAATCATATTTTGACAAAACGCATACTTATCCAGCTACATGTAGCCTTCAGTTGGCTTTTGTTAAAGCAGATCACTCAATTCTTCTAAAGATATGGTGTTGTATTGGGTCTGATTTGGTTTTATCTTTAGTTATTCACAATATGAGTTGTAAGTTACTGTATAACAGTATCTGTCTTACTTTAATGAGATGAATATCGTCTATTAATCTACTGATTGTATTAAAATAGAACAAGAGTAACAAGGATTGCTGCTGAACACCATTAAAAGGAACAATTCAAACCAGAGAATAAGATAGCACTACTAAACCAGCGCTGCATAGTTTACTACAAGACATGTGGATCTTAAGGACGATAAGAAGGGTCAAGACAATTACACACCTCCAAAAGAACTTGCTCTGTGTTCTCTGATATTAAATATTTACATATTACAGCACATCAGGAAACTGCAAAGACTCTCTTCCCTTTGGACAGAAAATTGAAATTTGGGTTTGTGCCAATCATGAAACATCCTTTGTCACCTGAAGAGACTTTATTGAATATAGAATATTTGACCTTGAATCTTAAATTTTCCCATGACAATCTTCTTTCCTTAAAACCAGTAGTAATATTTTTGTTGGGCTGAATCATTTGAAGACTTAAATACAGAAGATGAAAAATAGAAGCCAATACATTTTCTTGTTCCCCATTAGTTTAAGAACTGCAATATTAGTTAGATAATAACACAGTCATAAGGTTTAAAGTAAAAATTGACAGGATATGGTGGAAAGGAATTAATTATAATTAATATTGTTAAGGATTAATTCTTTTCTGAAATACATAATTAAAAACAGAAATACAACTGAGGGGTTAGTTAAGAGCAGCAGGATGTCCTAAGCATTTTTTTGATGATGTTGCTTAATTTTGCTAATAAGCATGGAGGTCCTTAATTTTTCCTGAGTGCATTACAATATATAAAAATGAAATCAGAGAACAATAAACTGTAGGTGGTGCTTTGGTACAGTAAGGAAAGGCGCATGTGGAACTGACTGCAAATCCAGACCATTTTCTATATATATTTTTCCTTTATAATCTGACTTAATTTAGATACTTATTCCCAAAATTTACATTTTACATGTAAAGATTACTTAACACTGTTCTTGAAACCACAAGACAGATTACATTCTCCATTACAGGGAAAGGATTGTTTACTGACACAAAGTCAGTCTTTGTCACGATCGTTACTCCTCCTCTTAAGGGCGCTCCAGCCCTTCCTCGTTCTGTCCCATTCCCCACACCTGTTCCTTATTCCAGCCCCTCTTTAGTTCCACCTTTAAAGCCAGACGCAGGCGATTGCTCGGGGCTTCTCATTGATTTGCGCATCGTGAGAGCCCGGGGTCCTGCCGCGTCTGGCTCCGTTATGGTTTTAGTTCCCTGTTCCTGATTCCCTGCCCCGCCGGTCCCGACCCGGTTCTGGTTTTAACTACGGATGGATCCCCTGGTCTTGGACTAAACCTCCCGTCTTGGATTCCCCCTCTGGATTTACCCTTGGATTGTTCGCCCTGGATTCACTCCCCCCGGACACTAGCACTGCATGGACACGCCCCCCTGTCTCCTGACCGACTCCTGCATGATATTTTTCCCTATTGTTTCTTCACCTTTTGGATCGTGTCGTCCGCATAGGGCCCGGAAAGAACTGTTCCTGACAGTCTTGACAATTCCTTCTGATGCTCATAGCTGGAAATGTATGGATTTATTTTTTAATAAAAAAGTTTCTACCTTTGCAGATGGCCCAAATCCTCCGGTACTATCTCTGAAAAAACTTAGATCTTTCAGAGCAGAAAAAAGGCCTAAACAAATAGATAAATTACTGAAAGCAATTAGCACAGATGATTAAGGTCCCAGTTGGAACAAAATCTAGGACTAGGCCTGGGAACCACAGCTGTAAATTAAGCAAACTAAAAAAAAAACACAGTTAACTTACTATCAAGGTTCACCAGATTTTAAGTATACAAAAAAGAAACAATATACATTTCCGCAAAATGACACATTTTACAGGCATTTAATTCAGACAGCTATAACTTTAAAAAAGCTATTATAAGTTTTTGGTACATATCTTGACAATTTGATGTGTTAAATTAAGAATATGCCATTTACAGCTAACATTTTTGCCCTATCATTTGAGGTTTATACTCTGCTTCGATGTCGGTAAAGTATAAAGTATCATGGAAGCTTTCTCATCTCCAAGTCTTTGGTGAGTGTGACATTGTGACAGTTTAAATGTCACATTTAAATTTCACAACTGTTTTTTAAAAATCAGACTGTTCACTGAATGTTATTTGTGCCATTTTGTCTTTATTCCTGATTAATGCGCATTGATTAGGTATTCTGACATTTTGCTTCATAAAAACGTGAAGCAAACATTTCTTGTTGAACTGTGGTTGAGATGTTCTTCTTCTCTAACTGCCTGTGCTTCATGTGCCCCAGAACAGGGACAAAGAAATTGTGTTAAAACCCAGATTTTTACCTTAGAGGGGTTGAATGGACTAGAATTTGAGCTAGATTCCAGAGGAATGGAGATTTGCTTTAAGCTCAGTGTCTGACAGCAGCTGGAATATGAAAACTGCATAGTGATGACTACATACTTAAAGGAACTGCTTGCATCATATTGTCTTTTGGAGCTTCATTCAGGAGCTAATTCCTGTTCATTTAATTTTTCAGTACTTTTGTTATTGAGGAAGACCCTTTAGAAATTCTATCTGTATCCTTCACGGAAAAGAGGATGACTTGTGCTTATGAAGAAAACTTATATCACCAAGCTAAACAAGAAAAAGGTTTTAACATTCAATAATTCTGACGGCACTCTCGAAATACAGTATTTGACATTGTGTATTTTCTCCTATAAGCAGTAAGCAAACACCTTAGGTTCCCCAGCAAGATCTATCTACTTTTCAGCCCTTGTAAAATTACTATGTGTATGCTATGCTTATATAGAACACAACCCTTTGTTTTCATGGCTCTGTACAGTTTCTTATTGTGTGGTTGCTACATTTTGTTTCAGAAATCCATCTCAGGTGATTGGTGTTTGATTGCTTCAGTAACCACATAATCCCACATATCCTTAGTGGTGTTCAGTATTTTGTGCAGGCCAAGGAATATTTGTGTGGGTTCTATTAGCTCCTAAATTCAAATAATTTTTAAAACACCGACTGTATGCTTAAGGACACTGTCATGTTAAAAAGACGAATTCTTGCCCAAAGAAACATGTTCCTTGGCAGAAAGCCATGATGGATAAGAAACTGTCTGTATCTGTCAGTGATCAATCTCCCACTTTGTTGATCTCTGACGCCTTTGGCTGAAATGCAGCTCTACATTGTACTATTTAACCTTCATGCGTCATTGTAGCTGTTGTACACTGAATGTGATAAAACCTTTCAGTGGCCATTGATTACCACCAAACAAATCAAACTTGGGCTCCTCCGTAAGCAAAACTGCTGGGTTCAGAGGTATCCTGACATTTCATTTCTTACGCCCGTTCTGGAGATCTTGCCTGGGGACTGATTCTCAGCTACTCACGCACTGAGATCACTTTGCGCCAATGTGCATCTTTCAGTTCTAGAAGTAACATTAGCACCTGTACGTACAGGTCAGCTATTAGTAAAGTCTCTACTGGATTGTCATCTGTCACATTCAGAGAACACCATTATGTTTGTAAAGTGTATTCATTTGCTTCAAAAGTGCTCATATTTAAAGCTTTCTTGTTATACTCTGAGGTAGTTAATATAGTTTTTGTAGAGTCTATAATAGTAATGGATACACATAGGGTATATAATATTCTATATTTAGATGTCCTGAAAGCTTTTGTGAAGTCCCTCAAACCATACTTAAACTGCAGACAGTAGCCATTCAGGGAAACATGAGTATTTGCATTGAGAATTTGTTATTACATAGAAAGCAGTACAGATAAAGTGTGAATACTAGAAATTGAGTTATATAATTAGTGGCCTACCACAGGGATCAGTACTAGGGCCACTGATCTTGTTCATTTTGATTAATTATATTATTTCCAGTATATAATTAATAAACTAGTAAGGTTTGTGGAAGATACCAGATTTGATACTATAGAAGCAGCAAATGAAATTCAAACAAATTTCGATCAAATTCAAGTCTGAGCAAACACCTGCCTAATGATGCCTAATGTGGACAAGGATATTGCACGTAGGTAGTAAATACAAACTATAAATACAAAATGGGAAATAATGAGGATAGGACTTGTTACTTGTGAAAAAGGGTTAAGCGTTCATGTTGACACATCCTTTAAATTGTGGGGAAGCAATTAAAAAGGAAAACAAAATCCTGGAAAATTGGATAATTAGTTAAAAGCAAAGAATACTATTTATAGCACACCACTTAGACCTCATTTAAAAAAATCTTGTACAATTTTAATCACCAAATTATAGAAAAGATATTGCAGCTCTGGAACCATCCCAGAGAAGATCAAGTAGATACATTTGAGAACTTGAGGGAATGTTCTACACTGACAGGCTGAAGAAACACAGTTTTTAGTCTTGAACAGAGAAGACTGTGAGGGGACCTGATACAAGAACCAAACAGGATAGCTGGGTTGGATCAGTTATAAATGAGAAGGGGCTCTCTTATGCTCTTATGTCTGTTTTCCACATTACAGTTTTCTATCAGCAGTAACAGATCTGACTGCACACAATCCCACCTGAAACATAGAGTCGTTGTCACGATCGCCATCCCTCCT
The DNA here is from genome assembly GCF_055471065.1 of Atractosteus spatula. Taxonomy (NCBI): domain Eukaryota; kingdom Metazoa; phylum Chordata; class Actinopteri; order Semionotiformes; family Lepisosteidae; genus Atractosteus; species Atractosteus spatula. The sequence goes on from NC_142711.1 coordinate 59,469,028, forward strand.
CTAGAGGGCGCTCCCACCTTGTATTATTTGTCATTCCTCACACCTGTCCCCTGTTCCACCTCTTATTATTTAAGTCTGGCGTCTCCGGTGTTCAGGGCTCAGCTTTGCAAGACGGACGCCTGGAAGCCCGACTATCACCGGGCTCAGGAGTAGCCTGAGGGCATAGGCTTCATCATGGCGTCCTGACCACTGTGCCCGGGGCTCGGACCACCTGGCTCCATTATGGTTTTAACCTTCAATGTTCCTGGATTCCTTTTTCCCGTATTTGTTTGGATGGACCTCCCAGTACCTGGACTCTGGACTGCGCCTGATTTGTCCCTATTGGACTTTCTCCTGGACTAGTTCGCTCTTGTTTCCCCCTGATTACCAGATCACTGTCTACACCGTCCCCTGTTCATCATCTCACCCATTCCTCACCCAGTCTTTGTGACGGGAGCCGGTCCAGGCTCCCGTGAAGCGTAGTTCAGCACCCTATGCAGACGGTATAATCCGGAAGTAAGTGGAGAAGAACGACAGGGAGGAGACGACGAGGATCAGGACGGGTTGACAGCCGGTGATCTGGTGCTCGGGGGGCCAAGGCAAACAAGTCCAAAGTCCAAAGAGTCCAGGGGGGAAATCCGGGGCGAAGTCCAAAAGTCCAAAACCGGGTGATCCAAGACAAGGTTAAAAACCGGAACGGGATCCGGTACAGGGCCAGGGAATAAAAACATGATAACAAGGCCAGACGCTCCGAGCCCTGGACTCAGATGGTCAGGACACAGTGGTGAAGCCCATGCCATTGGATCTCTCCTGGACCCGCTGGTAGGCGGGCTTCAGGGCGTCCATCTCCCAATGCTGAGCCCAGAATAGCAAGAGCGCCAGGCTTAAATAAGGAGGGGCAGAACTGGGGGCTGGTGCATACAATCAGCAAAATAAGAAAGAGCCGGTGCACCCTTAAGAGAAGGGATTACAATCGTGACAGTTTTCCCCATTGTCCTTCTCCAGTCACTTCCGGATTATACCGTCTCGCATAGGGTCTTTAATACGCACTACACGGGAGTCAGGACCGACTACCGTGACAGTTGTGCTGCAATCCATTACGGTCTAGCTCAGATGTGCTTTTTCTACATCGCATGTGATGTTTCCAGTTCAGGTGCCGTAGCATTTATGGAATATTTACTCCATAATGATATCCATATTTTTACAGTCCTTTTATAGTTCGATTGCTTGCAATGCTGCAAGTCTGTACAATGCCTGTACCACAGTGTATTTTGTTAAATCAGATCAGCGTCTTTAATGTTATTTATATTCTTACCTACAGTTATTTAGAATCATACACCACACACCACCACCTTAGGGGGTTGGTCATAGCAGCTGGCTTGTTTCTGGATTGTCCTCTACTATAAGGAAGGAAGGTACTATACTTCAGTCTGCTACTGCTGTTTAAAAAATGAAGGTCCTAGGGCATTTATTTCAGCAAAAGGAAAACAACAACAAACAAGTGCAATGACATCACCAGCAGGGGAGAAGCAAAACATACTGTACAAGGGACACTATATCTTCCACTGAAGGTCTAATTACACATTCCTGATCCTATTTAGACTGTTTTTCCACCACCTCCAAATGTCTTAATAGTATAAAAAGGGAGACTTTTTTCAGATCTCAAAACTCCCAACATTTTCTGAACACCTGCTAATTTCTCAATACAAAATAAGATGCTCTGTTTGCCACACCCTTTTATATACTGAACACAGGCCTTAAATGAAACCACCTTTGCTCATTTAACTCGGAGGATTCTGTAACTGGCTCTGGTAATCCTGTGACCAATTAGCAAATGTATTTCTCACTCTTCTTGATGGGCTCTTTGGCCCTCACAAATGAAATGGGAAAAGTTACAGGGGGTATATTCCTGTCCTGTAATAGATGCCCTCCATAACCTTAACCCATATTCTGTTGCTATTTATAAATAAAATGTATGTTTGAATCATTGCTTACTATCATTTTTATTTTTGCTGTTACTTGGGAGCTATTACTTTTTGCACTTTTGCTCATCATTACTAGGTAGTTTTTCTTCAAAGAAAAACCCTATATGTTTAGAATATTGCTTCTATAATGATGTTTTCCTTGTCATTTATCTGCTTTGTACACATTTCCAAAATCCCTGATTTATTATGCAAAACATATCTGCTGCCTGTATTTTACTGCTGCATAAGTAGAAGTTTGTTGGGAAAACAGACATTACATTATGATCTATTACCGTAATTAATTATTGCAGATACACTAGAGTTGTCCATTCTGCTGCCTGTGGTCATGATTTGTTCTTTAACTACATGCTCATATACTTTTGGATATATTCATTAAATGTTTATTTATGGAGAAATTACTCCTCTTGACAAGAATGTTCTTGGTATTTCAGTATTACCGAGCAGTTTTTATCTCACAGGAAACAAGCAAAGCAATCACAGCAGGGAAAAGGAAATTAAGGAACAAGACTGGGGAAATAAAATTGACTACTATTCTGGACTACTTCTCTATTTAGAAGATGGGGGAAGTGAAGCATTCATATGAAACAGCCCTTGAGATCTCATGCATTTTTTTAAGAAAAAACTTTGGTATATTGTATTGAAAGAAAAATATATGCAAATAATTTATTGAACTGCCTCTGTCTAATATGTCCTTGATACCAAAAGTATTTTGAAACTCAAGAAGTTGAGAAGTGACTCTTCAGTCTACAAACCTAAGTTTTCACACCACTTCAATAAAACTGCTTACTAAACATAATGACAATCATCTTTATCATCATCCAGTGCTAGTGTCTCAACAGAGACAATTTAATCATACAGCTGAAAATGCTTTTGGTTACAAAGGAGAATAGTCTGAGCTCACTCTGCAGATTATTTCATTCATTTGCTGAGGAGCTCAACAGTCAACAGTTATCCTTGGGAGGTTCACAAGTACATAAGAAAGGTCACAAAGGAAAATGTGCAAATGCATTTAACTTTGTATTTTTATATGAAACCAGATGAGGATAAATAAGATGTTAGTCATCATGTACAGTAACAAGTCATAGGTTTATTCCATGCTGAAAGGAGAAGAAAGAAAACACAACGTTTCGGCCGTGGAGCCTTCTTCAGGTGTGTGCAGCATACTACATGTATTTATAGTATACTATCTATACTATATCTATATATCTACACAGTATACTATATATATCAGCAAACAATTTAAAATACGTGAGTTTAAGATAGTTTAGTTAAAAAGTGTTATACATTCTTGATCTCCAACTATCTTCTCCCTTCTAATGATACTTACAGTAGAGAGATTTGCTTGCCCAGGTGGTCAACAGAGTGGCATTGACTGAAGTGTCTTTCTGTAAGGTACTAAATCATATGGAACATGAGCAGACTGGTTGTGATTTACAATTCACGATTAGTGCTATTTGGAGAGCTGAAAACAACAACCTATAATCCTTATTACTGTTGGCTGTATTACTTTAGTACAGAAACCTGTCCCAAATAATCAACTTTGGAGTTTTCAAAAATGTAGTCTAATTTATGTACAGTAGATGTGTTTAGAGGTGACGTGTGATATGTGATAGAAAACATAGTTTAGCTTTATTGATATTTCAAAGGACCCTTTCTTATTATGGCAGGGTATTATTGCCTGGGTATATTTTATGTCTTCTAATACCGAAACTGCAATACATTAAAACTATTTAAAAGAAAACAGAATGATATACAGTATACAGTACCAAACCTGGTAATTGTTCATTTCTCAAAAAGGGGTTCTGAAGTAATGTATAAAAAGCCTTGATGCTTTCTAAGCTGATAACATCTAATCTATCGAAAAAAAAATATTATTTTCCGTTAGATAATCAGTTTAGCTGCTGTAAGATTTAGATTAAGATATGACTGTCCAGCACAAGCTACACAGCAGAGGTTATAATCTCAGAATGGAGAAATGGCAAAAGAAGTGTAATCTGACTGCTGTCTTGCGCAGTCATGTGTTGTGTTGGATGATCTTTCACTAATGAAGAAATATGTACAGGGGCTGGAGTATTTCAATGTGAAGAAAGAAAAGACAAGTCCAATTTTAAGCAGACATCTCAAATATAGAATCTTACACCCATTCCTTTAGTGGTTTCCTTGAAGTACATACGTGACTTTTTTTTGTGAAGTTAGCTCTCTACTAGAGTATGATGGTGGTCTGTGATTGGGCTGCTGATCTGCTCCTTTCAGAAACAGTCTAACTATATTATCTGCTCCCTATAACATACAGTACAGTACGTCATCATTGCAATGTTACCAGCTGTGGGATGTGCACAACAACAATTGATGGGAGAATATGTATTTTTACACGATTGTTCAGGACAATTCTTTCTTTCTTTCTTTGGGCAAAGGCATTCTAGACAACTTTAATGGCATTACAGAAGTGCAAGACACATCCCCATGATAAAAACAATGCATGAGAGAAAGTGAGCTTATAGCCAGGAGATACAGTAGGTACTGTATTAAACATTTACTGTAAAAAAACAGAAATGTGACTCAGCACACAGAAGTGGTAACTGAAGACAACAGACTACTTGATTTAAAGACAAACCAACTCAGGGTTGTGTTGAATTTTCCCCTCTGCTGTTTTTTTTAGTATAGAGTTATTCACTAAGTTCTGTAACCTAATGCGGCACTTTTAGGCAACTCACTCAGACAACCACAGTCAGGAGCTGTCTCATCACAGACTTCAATTTGTTACTTTATGCAGTTTAGTACTAACAAAAATTAACAAAAGCTCTACATTTGGATGTCTTCTTCCAAGAAGCATATGACATCTTTACCATTTGTTCTATTTTTAGATTAATACTTAAACTTGAGAAAATAAAAATGTTGCAAAAACTGAACTTACAGAGAAATAGAAGACACAGTAGGTCTTGGTCTTTGTTTACAGTGTTGTTTTAATGTTTTTTCCTACATGAATGTGCTTTGGTTAATTATGGACAATATGCAATAAGGCTGCATTCAGAAAATTCTATGCTAATTGTGTTCAATGTATAGAATTAGAAATTCACACTTTCTCCTGCAATGTAATTTACAGTTCAGTATATCTTGCAAAGAAATAGATGAATAGTCCATAACTAACCTCTGGCAAAAACTACTGACGTAACTCCCAGTGGGAAAGAACTAGGAATTAAACAGTGAATTTACCAAATCATGAATCATACTGTTTTACAGTATTTCTGTCATTAATGGATTCCTCAATTGTATTATGAGGAGGCATTGCTTTTAACATGTTATGTGAAAACTAACCAGTGCTTCTTTTGAGCAAACTGCAGGTCTCAAGAGTTCGACTGCACCATATAGTTTATTTGTTTTGTTCAAGCTGTAACTTCTCAGCTGTTTATGATCAGTGTAAAAATAGAGAACATTGCTTTGGTGAATAATTTGACTGCTGTGGAATATAAATAGATAGCCTGGTAGTACATTAAATTTCATTCATTTACATTTCATTCATTTATTCTATACAGAGTCCATAATGGGACAGCTATGTTTACTGGCAGAAAATTCCTAAGTGCAATGACTCTGAAGAATAGTCATCAATAACACCTCTCACCCTGTCTTTTTCATATCCGTTTATGCTATATGTACAGTAATGCAATTGTGAATAAGGCAGCAGTTTGGATTCTGAATGTAAGTATTCATTTCAGTGACTATCCTCTGCTTTTGATCTCCATTCTAAGCTTCATCCGGTGTTAAACATATCATATTCAATTAAACCTTATTCTGTAGGTTTTTGAAAAAACTCATTGTTTTGATCTCCCACAAGTGTCTTTTCATTTATTTGGCCGACAGTGTGTTGATATGCCTCCTGATACTCCTGACCTCTGAGGTTCACCATGTGTTTTGGTTTTCATTCTAACCCGGACTCTTAATGACTTGATCTGAATCTGTCTGTATCACTACGGCTTCCAGGTCTTTACTCAGTGAAGGTTAGAGGTTACATGTAAAACCTATTGGACTGTGGCCTTGCTAGACCAGGACGAATGATACAAAGGTGCAAACTCCAGTCCTCAAGGGCCAGAATACAGCAGATTTTTCAGCTCTCTTTAAATTGTTAGCAGCAGAAGATTCTTGAGAAGTCTTAAATTGGTCCAGCAAAGTAATGATTAGGTCAATTATGTCATTGCGCGCAGAGGTGGAATGAAATTCCCTCCAGGACTGAAGTTGTTCACCAATCTGCACCAATGTTCACTCCTGGCCCTGGAGGGCATCCAAGTCTCTTGGCTTTAATTACATCCTGTATTCCTCTTTGCCTTTGTTTGAATCTGTTGTTCTCTTAATTGGTCCATATTACCGCTGTTTTCCACATTGGGATATCAGAGTGAAAGGTATTTGACTGAAGAAACTATATTTGGATCTTACAGGTGTGTGAAATCCACTGACAGTTTGCTTATGAGATAAGGTAAAAAGTCGGAAATAGCAATGTAATCTAAGCTTCTGCTCTCACTGCTTCTCTCCAAAACGTCTTTTGTATCCTGCATAAGGGACAAATGATCAAGACAATTTATTTCTTCTTGATTTTGAAGTATTTCCAAGGGATAAATATGTTCTTATATAGAAAGTTGTTGAAGTGGGTAGACATGGTTGCTTTATATATATTAACACTGAACAGAACAAAAAACAAATAAATGAAGAATGACTGAAATTTGTAGATGTGAATGAACCAGACACATAAGTGCAAAGCACAAATATCTTACATATATCATCTCCAGCAGCCCCTGCTCTGTGTTAGTTATTCACAGGTGTTTAAACTTTGAAAAAAAAGAACAAGAGATAATGATTGCCATTTCGATTACCATTTCAAAATTTTTTGAGGTCTTGAGTATCAGCATTACAGTGGTATCAGGAAGTGTGCAGTAGCACTTTCTTTATGGTAATTGCTTGCTCAAGAATATAATTACTTCACACCTAAACCAGTGTCTGGAAAATAAGTCCTCATTGTTCAAATGTACAGGGACTGGGTCTCTGATGTTGTGAGTTAGGAAGAGCTGTGAGTCAAATCATTTTTTATGTATTTATTTTTTTCAATTTTACAATCCTGAACATAGAAACAATTGACTTTATAAATATCCCAGCTCCTGCAATGATTGTAAAAGCCTTTAGAGAATCAGGTTGAAAACAAAGCCCCATTCTCTAAGTTTACCCCCTGAGACTCTGGCTCTAGGATCATGGCTTTCCCTCAGCTGATAAAGTCTTTGAAAGGAAATTTCAGAAGTGCCGTAGCCTGCCTATCTGCGCCACAGATCAGCTTACCTTTGAAGAGATCAGGGCTGTCACAAACAAAAACCCTTCAAAAAACAGAACATTAAAGTAAAGGACAAAAGCCCAGCCTTTGTGGCAACCTCTGGCATTATTGAGTATCCTGCATCAGGTAATTGTAAGGTCTTGCTGAATCATCAAGCAGGTTATCTTGCAATCAGAAGGAAGAATTTTTAAACTTAAAAACACTCTACAGCTATTACTACTACACCTGTTGCTGTTACAACTACTACTATTAATAATGAAAACCTTAATTTATAAAGCACCTAAGGCCAAGAGTACAAGTATAAGTGCTGGAATTATTTTAAGCAATTACAGTGGGTATAGAAAGTCACCACCCCCTTTCAAAATTTGTACCTTTTGTTGTATGACACTCCGAAAATAAAAACAAATTAAATTAGGCTTGCTCCATTTTTATTTACACACAGTAACCCACATTAGCCCAGTGAAAAGAAAATTCTAAAACATTCTAAAAATTAATTAAAATTACAACAGTAAAATCCCTTATTTGGATAAGTGAACACCCTTACCATTGCATTTGTAAACCTGCTCAGGTATAACCTATTACCTTACAGATCACACAAGCAACTAATTGGCTCCCACCTGTGATCAATTGTGGTGATTTTAATTAGTTCAGAATAAAAGCAGCTGTTTCTAGAGGATTCTACTGCTTGGAAGTGCATTTCAAAGCAAAGAAAGATGCTTTCAAAAGATCTTTGAGATAAAGTTGTGGAAAGGCACAAGTCAGGAGATGGGTATAAAAAGATTTCAAAGGTTTTAAGAAGTGGAAGGTGTATGGCATCACCCAGACCTTGCCTAGATCTGGCTGGCCCTCCAAACTGGATGACCGAACAAGGAGACTGATCAGAGTGACTACCAGGAGGCTGATGGTAACTTTGAACAAGCTACAGGCCTTTATGGCAAAGACTAGTCATTCTGTGCATGTGTATGGGAGGGTAGTGCAAAAAGCCACACCTTAAAAAAAAAAAAAAAGCCACATCAAGTCTTGCTTATGTTTTACTAAAGCATTGAATATCTTTGGAATGACTTGAAGAGGGCAGTCCAATGGTCACCACGCCGTTTGATCTTGAACAATTCTGTAAGGAGGAATGTGCAAATATTCCTCCTTCAAAGTGTGCAAAGTTGGTAGAGATGTATCCAAACAGACTCAAGGCTGTAATTCAAGCAAAAGTTGCTTCTACCAAGTATTAACTCAGGGGGCTATTCTATTATCCTACTCGGTTATTCTACTTTTTTAATCTTGTTTCCAGAAATTTTGCTTTCTTTTTTCACTTGAATGTTGCAAGGTACAATTTGTAAATAAAAATGAAAAAGGTCTGATTTTATTTGTCTTCTCTTTGGGCTTTAGGGCAACAAAAATTAACATTTTGAAAGGGGGTGGTGACTTTCTATACCCACTGTAGGTTTTACAGTATGTACTGTAGCTTAGAATGTGTGTTATAGAGGCAATTGTGGTTCTTTTACTATTTAGAATAAAATACTACTTCACTTTTGTACAGTTTTAAAGAAATTAGATGCAGTAAAGTAGTGTTAGCAGGTGTCATGAGAACTGATAGTTTGCTAAAATGTAACTCAATACTGATTTAAATCACTTGGATTCAATCAATAGTGTTTGTTATGCATGGCTGCTGAACTGCAGTGCACTTCTTGAGCCAAGCTGTGTGGTGATTAATGCAATGTGGATTGATAGCTACTGGAAGATAAGATCAATTGAATTTCCTCTTTTACGGGAATCATATCAAAATCTTTCTTTACGTCATAAATCGGCCTAATATGCCTTTAATAGCACATAAGTTATTTATGTGATGTCCAAAACGCATTATGTTGAAAACAGGCATATCAAGAAGAACATAAAATCCAATTAATGATTTAAATTAATGTGTTCACAGATGATTTTGATATACAAACATATCAATGATTAATTGCAAATTTCAATCAAAAAACAGCTCAGTTACATTATTCCCTTATAGGCTTATGTACATTAATATTTATTGTGGACATTTCCTGGAACAAATGTTAAAACACAAGACGTAGTAGAGAGTCTACAGTGACTAGCCTCTAGGGGTTAGGGCAAGTTTGGACTTCATTCCCCATAACTGTTGAACTCTTCTCTAGAGGCTGTTTATAACAGTATCATTTTTTGACAGATTGGGTGTTCTTTGGCTGATGGGGGCTGATGACCTCAAGGACTACACTGAAGCTAAAATGGAATTAATTGCTGGCCTTTGATACTGTATATTAACCTTGAACATCATATAAGATGTTTATAAAATGTGTGCCTGACTTGTCATTTTACCCACATGAAATATATTATTAAAAATTGCACCTGCCTATACATGTCTGTAAGAAAATCCTGAAAATACAATCAAAGTACTTTTAAGGTGAGCTTGACAAATGGATATTTTAGCAAGAAATGAAACCTTCCTTGATTTGCTCTGTTGCACAGAAGCTATAGAGAAATGGATGGCATTTTATTTCAATTTCAGTTTCTATCTGGTGCCATCTGTAGAAAAATGGCCAAATGAAATGCAATAGCTTACACCTAATTAATATCGGTGTGAATCTGAGCTGTAGGGGTGGGGAGGGTTATCACCCAAGCTTATCCTAATGTTCTGTATCTCTGTGATTGTGTGGCTGATTACAATGAAGGTTGTACTGCCGGAATGAGGTCACTGGTAGTGAAAAGAGGGATAAAATATCCTCCTTACACACAAAATGGGATTTGAAAGCCACATTATAATGACTCTCAACTGCTGCGGCCTCTCTGAAGGCTAACGGTAATGACAATATTGATTGTAAATGACTGTGCAGTAAAGTGCTTGGACTTAATCGCCTTGCATCTCTACTTAAATGTGTTTGTGTTTCTTGGTGCGGATCATAAGTGGCTGAATTTTAACAGAACTGGGGTCCTAGTTTGTCTGCCTTTTGTCTTGGTTACTTGACAACACTCCCAAGAAGACCTTTTAATCTGACCAAGTCGGAGATAATCAATGGCTCATGAAAAATGTACTTTTAACAGCTCCCTTGACATCTCGTAACAGAGGTGCAAATACTGTAGCTGCAAACAAGGACTGGAGTGTTTTAAAAACTGAAGGCTGATTTGCTTATACCTACTGTGTATGGAAGCAATATGCAAGGTCAATATCTAGAGAGCATTATATGATAGAGGAGCTTCAGTATGAAGTTTATCCTGCTTGTTTACATTAACCAATATATTTCACTTAGCCTCCCATATTATGTGTTGGATTAAGGTACTGGAAAGACACAAGCAGAGACATTGGGAGCAAGAGGAGATATCAGTTCTTTCATTAGATATTAAATTCACTGTTTTAAGTAGTTCTTTCTTATAATTAATGGTAGAATTATGAACATGTAAGGTGCACAAAAATATAGCAGTCCACATTGTATTACAGGACATGGGGTTTTACACTGTATGGGCAACTGTATACATATCAAAACATGTTATCTATAATTTGTTATTTACAGATTTTCAGAGACTTTAATGAAGAATAGAAGTGGAATAGGTGGGCTTTCTTGTCATGTTGATGCACAGCCACAGTTTGGATTCAACGGTAACACAAAAATAGGTAGAAGGTGATAAAGACAAGGTGGGAATTCACTGGAAACCCACGAGATCTGAAATTTAGAAATAAGCAAGTGGCATGATGACATGTGGCTAGTAATGCCACCTTACAGCTCTTGATGCTTGGCTTGATTCTGGGCTGGTGCACTTCTCTTGAGTAGATATTCTCCAGGTGTCTTGACCCAATGACCTGCTGTCCAGTTTAAATGGCTTCTCTAAAGTGACCTTCAAATGCATGTGTGTGGAAATGTTTACTGTGATGGACTGGTATTCTACCCAGTACTTACCAGTTTTATTCTGGCTCACTGTGACCCTCTACAGATATCGAGTTTACTAATAATGGATAGGTAGCCAATGTTCTGAAACTAGAAACATTTTTATCCTCTCTTTGAGGAAAAGGGTTAACTTTAGTATTTATGTAATACAGTATTTATTTAAATTGACTGGTTAAATGCACCTAAAGAGTAGAGTCATTAATCAATAAAGCATGTTACATGCAATGTGTTACAGATTTATTAATTGACAATCAGTGTACTACACTTGTGCAGTTGCCTGAAATATACTGCTTTTCTGTGTTGGATAATCATTGTCCTATTGCCAGGGTGTACAGTAGCAGAGGAAGGGACTGTTTGTTTTGTCTCACAGGGGACTGTGAGTATTTGACACGTGGTTGCATGGTGTCTGCAAAGATTTTTTTTTTGTTGCAATATTTATTGAGAACTGAGATTTTTTTTACTTTAAGTTTTTTAATTTGTATTTGATCCGACTTGCTTTTTGTGTGTTCAAATCTATACTGTATTTGAATAGCTTGTTTAGTTTTCTTGTGAAGGGAGCAATTTTGATACATGTACTTGGCTGGTTTGTGAGTGTGGTGAGAGCAAAAGTGTCTTAGTTTCTTATCATGGACTGGTGTCGCGCTGGTATTATAGCATTGGGTCATCCTTGTCACAGAAGGGCAGGGGATGGGATGGAGGTCTCCCAGCTTGGGTCCCCATTCTTCTAATGGGAATTTCGAACTTTTTGGACAGTGAACTCGTGTTCTTGTTATTGTGAAGGCAGGTAGTGGTGCTTTGTTAAAGAGTAAAATTAAGGCATTCATCTCTGTTGCTGTATCTCTTCGCTTATGTGTAACAGCTGCTATGTATTGTCTGTTCATTCCAGACATTGATTTCATGTTGACAATGGATATGGTTTTTGAGACGTATGACTAATGTCCCCATTTTGTTCTGGATTGTATGTGGGCTAAATTCTTCCAAGAAATGGGCAAGTTGTTTAAGTTTGCTGGGAAAAAAAAGGTTATTTCCACGATACCCGAATCTCATTTCAAACTTATTTTTCCAATTTAGTACTATTTGGCAACCCTCTCCTCTGCATAAAATAAAGCAACATGGAGTTTAATTGTATTCCAAATGATTTTTTTTTTTATACACAGTATATAGTATTTCTATATTGAGCTCACGATGTGATAAATGAGGGAGACAGCATATTTGAAAACTAAAATTTCAAGGGAAAAAGTGCTTTTGTTTCAGTTTATGCTGCTACGACATTCCAGCCTGACTTTTTCAACTTTCTGTCAAATCTCTGTTGGACCTGGCTGACTTATATATTATTCTGGGCACAGAAGTAAATCACATATTTGATAGATCAATTCCCTTGGTTGGTTGGTTTCTTTCAGTGAAAGAATTTTGTTTTTTCAGCTAGACATAAATCACACCCAGATTAACTATATTTTGTCTCATAAGCTTTTTTCCGGTGATACTCAATATGGAAAATACTACACATATTGTATGCTCATATTGATATTTTATTTGACATGATGCATTTATCCAGTGAGGAGAGTTCAGATAAAATTATATTTATCTTTATTACATAAATATTCTGCAATTTGTGCAACTGACCTACAGTGCTGGGGTTAGTATTATGATCTTGTTTTCTTGTTGTTGATAAAACAAAAATGAAAAGAAAAAAGGTAAAAAGATTTAAAAAACATAGTGAACATATTACAGTGTTACGGAATTTTACATTTGGAATATTTTTTGTTGACATTCTTGTGTGTATCATTATCAAAATAATTTTTATAACAAAAATATGAATACATTGTAGAATCAACAGTATCAAATAAAAGAGGAATAAGAGACCTTCCTTAGTTCTTTTGAAGATGCAGATAAATACAGTATCTTACCACTAGGCAACAGCTCCAGAAAAAAATAGTCATACGTTTTCAGCATTTTTTTCATGGCAGTGTGTGATTGATGGTAGTCAGGAACAACAAACTCTGTTAGACTTCTGTGCTTACGGCAGGTCATCATGATGTCTAATCTGTGCGTAGACACTCCAGGAGACTCAGGGGCTCCCTGGTAGTTTTTCAACTTGTGGACGTGCTGCGGAGACATCCCTAGTGTATCTCAATTTCTTATCCAAAACACAAAGTAACCTTGGCTGACACTGCTGTCTGGGGTGGGAATAAGAAACAAAAACATACAGTAAAACAAAGAACTTCCTGAAGCTAAACAGCATAAAAAAACCGAATATAATAAAGGTCAACATCTTACCTGTATTTCGGTGTTCATGTGCCCTCAGCTCACAGTTTTGATTTGTGCTTTGTCTCCTTTTCCCTGTTGCCCACACTGCTGTCTTTCACTTCCTATTTTCAGATGACAAGCTGCAAATGGTTTTCCAGGATAAAAATATAATCCTAATAAAGAACTGCTAAAAGTATGACATGCAAGACTGCCTTTTGTTATGTGATTATACACTTAGTGGTCTGAAGGAGAAAAGAAAACACATTCCCGTTTAGTCCACCAGAATTACATACAGTACTTCAGTCTCTGAGGGAAAAATTTCCACAGAGGTTCAACACTTAAATAACAATACAGTTGTTTATGTCACTGGCATCCTCATTCGCAGACATTGTAGGACCAGGAACACTGATCTGTTGTTTATAAAACCACTAAGTATTTCCTTTGAGCTTGTAAACCTTTTAAATGACATCCTGAAATGGCTAACTGTTACACTTGTGATTGTAATGCAGCAGATAAAACCAAGCTCATTATCTGTTTGAACGTGTAATTCTCAATGTACAGTATGGATTCCCCCAGATTCCAATAGCCCACAGAATGTTTTGAAATGAAAGAAACCTTGTAATCAATGAAAATGTCTGTAGCCTGCTGCTCCAAAGTTCAAAAGCGATTAGATATGTTTAAGCTTACAATACAGAGATGAGTACACGCTATTCTCAAGGAGTAAACAATCACATAAAAGAAGCGAAGAAACAGCCTCTGTAAACTTTGCAACTGTTTAGCACTGTTCTTAATTGTTGGTGAATGTGCTATATATGGCACATCCAGTATTACTACACCCCTTTATCATTATATAATTACTAATTGTGTCATCACATATTTTTTTAAAAGACAGCATCTGGCTTTGCTTCCTGATAAAATCATTTCAGGGGGGGCGTTTTCTATCGCAGAATGAATGTTCTGGAGAGAAGAGAAATCCTACTTGTCTAAGCAAAAACCTTTTTGCTGACTATTTGCTGAGCGTCCTCATGTTACAAGTGGTCTTTTTCAGAAACATAAACATTTGTGCAAGATGGGTTTCGGTACATTTTTGAGATGCTCTTAAAAACCAGTCAGGGCTGACAAAAAAGGGGCTTTTTCTTGTCCTAAGACAGTTCCTGAAAAGCACATTTCCACTGGGACTCTTGCTTTTGCATCCTCTACTTGCATGCCTCATAGGGGACCAGCCGAAGCTTTTTTTTTTTCCTCCGAGCAGTGTGTGCGTGGAACAAGGACGACAAGCAGCTGTGTGTAATCTCCTCTGCGAACAGGCTCGTCCCTTTCCCAGTCAGGCTTCGTCTGGGGCTCTCTGACAGATGATTTCTCTTAGTTGTCAATTTCAGCCTGTCAGGGTGCTCCCGGGGAGCTGCTATCTGGCTCTTGGGGAGGAAGCGTGTTGTTATTCTCTAGTAAGTCGGAATGTTAGAAGCACCGTGGTAGGAATCAGGGTTTAGCTGCACTTGTGTCTGTGTGTGTGCGTCCCCGCCTTCCTGTTCACACACCAAAGCAGCTCAATTGTCAGAAGGCTGGCTGTTTTTTTTTCTTCCCTCCCAATGATGAAGAGTCCTCAGCTGCTATTACTGATTGCATCTCTGGCTTATCACAAATATCTGTAGTGGCTTTCAATGTAGAGATCAGCCCCTAATCCCCCACATCATATTCATGAGGGACCATGGCACTGTGCCACGGCTCCACTCAGTGTACACCTGGAGCTCTTGCTGGTGACACACATTCTGTCTGAGGAGGAACTCAGAGGGCGCTTCTACCAACCCTGAAAAAATACACCAAGTTGAAAAAATGATATCTGTCCTCTTGTTCAATCTAAGGGCTTAGATTGAACTTCTGTGCTGGCTGAAGGAATTAACTTCCTTTCGAAGACATGGAATCTCCAACGAAGGAAATAGAAGAGTTTGAGAGCAACTCTCTCAAGTACCTGCAACCGGAACAAATAGAGAAAATTTGGCTGCGGCTCCGGGGACTGTAAGTATTAACGTCTTATATTCCTCTTTTGTGTCAGTGTACATCTGTGTGCTCTCAGTGTGTTTCCAGAAAGCGCTGTGAAAAGCATACTGTAGCAGGAAAGACTGAGCTTTTATTTCTTCTTACCTTTTCAATAATGCTAGAATTATTGCATGTTTCTTGTCTTTGGTTTGCTAAGTGCGACCACGAGCACATACAAGCATCTTCTAAAACATGCAGTATGTAGACATAAATGTTGTACTACCTGTGGCATGTATGGTAAAATACTTCAGTACGCAGTCCTCTTTATTTTAAGAAGTACTAACAATTCATGTGCAAATTAAGCTTTATGCATTGCACTGAAATACAGTTTAGCTTCCTTTGCATTTTACTTTGAACATGAGAAAAGTCATTCTTACAGACAATGATAATGCAGCTGATGCATTGCTTACTTTTCTGTAATAAGAGGTGAGTTAGAGGTGTTTAATTTTGGCATACATTCATATTTGCACCCTCCATTTAGTTAATGTACGAGTAAAGCGGATTTTTAAAGACAGTCTGCATTAATCAGATAATATTGAAGAGGAGACAGGAATCATGAAGATCATAAACATTCATCTACTGCTTATCTTAGTGATGAAACCAAAACACCATCACATGCTAATGCGATGATTTTTTTAGAGCATGGCAAAGAGAGGATTATGCTTCTGGGCTACATGATAATTCCTCAAAATCGACACATACAGTAATTGTGATCCCAGTGCATTGAATTCAGTTGAGTGAATGCAACAATGCATTTTCAGTTTAATGTGTTTACAAATTTGTGTTATTGTAAAGAAGGTTGCCATGTTTTAATCTCTGCCACCTTCTTGTTGTAAACATTGTTCTTCTTGCTTCTACAGTACATACTGTAATGCCTACTGATCCCAGAGAGGTTTTGTGCTGAAGGACAGGTGGGAAAGTAGTGGTAGCGGAAACTGAAGCAGACAGTATGTATGAGCTCCACAGAAAATACAAAATATCTGCTCCTTCAAGGTTCAGTCTCAGAACCTGTATCAGCTTAACTGCTGTTCAGATATAAACATCATCTTCCGAAGCAAAGGGAGACTCACATTAATGTGACTTTTTTTCCCAAACATGGCCATGCACTAGTATATTTTAAATGTCTTGCATCATGTTTCTGTCATCCTTTCCATATTCTATCCATCAAGAAAGTTAAACATATTGAAAGAGGCAGAGATACTAATATGTGCACATGTTCATTTTCTGCTGTTCTGCTTGTCAGCTTTGCTATGTTTACAGTGTTTTAATGGTCAGGCGTTATTCGAGGATTCCACATTTGCTTTTACGATTATTAATTCTTATGGAGTTTATATAGAGAAAGAGGCTGCGTACAGGTACAGATCTGAACAGGTATGAACACAGTATTTCACGATATGTGCCGTTTTCTTTTCATACTTAACATTAACTGAACACTGAACATGTAAATACAAACGTTAGCCTATAACAGAAAAGAGGCATGTGACAAGCACATACTAGACCCCATAGGAGTGCTTTACGTTTTGGAGAATGACGATATCAAGAGCAACAGCAAAGCCCTCAGCTGTTTTTGAAGCGCACATGTAAAGAATGTCGCTCCTCCTTTTGAACTGATCGAGTGACGTATTCCAGCTTCCGTGAGTTAAGGCTTCACACAGCACAGCAATCCAGCCTCCCACCAGCTGTTTGGGGTTATACGGGGAGGGGGAAGGGAGACGGGGATAGCGGCAGCGCGATAGGTTTACTGCGGTTTAAGAAGAAAAAAAAAATGCGGATTTGTTTTGCGACTTCGTGCATACAGTAGCACAGCGCTGGCTTGATGTGATTCCGCACCATGTTTTCCTGCCTCGCTCGCTGTTTAATCCTGGTTATGAGTGATGAATTCCTCCATCGAGGTCCTGCGCTCCCTTGCTCGTCCGCTAATCACTAGCTTGCAAGCAAACTGGACAGCTGCCATTTGGCGAAACACAATTTTAAGGACCATTAATGTCGTACTTCATGGTCCCGATTGATAAATGAAATGCGTAACTTCATTTTTACTCCGGCTAATTGCTTTGCTGTCTGTACATTTGTTACAGCTTTGGGCTGTAAGAGGGGGGAGGCTGTCAAGGGAGAATTCTTTTCGTCATTTCCTTGTAAATTGCATAGAGTGACCTTATTATTCATATTTCGGAACTGGGAAATAACGACGAGCCATAAAATATGTATTTAATATAAATGCTGCTTGAGGACAATTGGTATAAAATGGCTAAATTATTCATGGTAAAAACTTGAAGAAAATGCAGTTAATTTGCAAGATCAGAAAAAAAGGACATTCACTTAACCTTTCATTGATTAAAATGATAATAAATAAAGTAAAGTTAAAGTAAATGTCGCTATGAATAAAGATGATGATGATGTTTTGGTAGCATTGTAAGCATACATCTCGAAGAACTGATTAAGGGAATACATTTCCAGAGGTGGGAGAAAGAAGAGAATAAGATGGTTTCTCCAGCATGGTTTTAAGAAACTGACTCGTTTCCCAGATGTCAGAGCTATGTGAGAGAACTATTTCTAAAACTACAGAGTTCTGTACATCAGATCGGCTGAGCAAATAAATGCCGAGAAGGATCCTTAAAGTGACCACTAAATACATTTGTCATCATTATCTTTATGAAATCTTTATGGTTATCTTTTTCATCATCCTAGAGCGTCCTAACTTAACAGTATCTTTTCAGGCGGGGTTAAAAGCTGACATCATGCTGATGCTTCTAATAGGAAAAACAGAATAAAAGAATTGTAAGAAAATAAATAGCAGTGAATCAAAGAGTACAATGCAAATGATCAATCTGAAGAACCAATGCATGTTAAATCAACTCAGGGAACTTTTTGTCATATTGCTATAATCTGTTGCAGGACAGGTTACGTCTGGACAGACTTTATACAGTATTTATTTCACAATCCTAATTATTAACTGTTTTCTATAAAGCAGTCTTTCTTCTACATTGTGCTTATGTACATTCAATTTCCTTTATTCTCTATTGAGTTCATTATAGAGTGAAATGAAGGCAGAATTATGTCTACAAAAAATGATGTTGTACTTTACAAATTTCAACAAGTGTTTGCGTTAGTTTCTCAGGGTAGTGGTTCTTAAAGCTTTCCAAGTTTCTTGGAGCACAAGGTGGAATAGAAGGTGTTGGCTACAACACTTTTTGTCCTAATAAAACAGTTCTTAAACATATTTTGAAAACTGAAATCTGAACATCTTTGGAAATACTTAATCATTCCTTTTATATTTCTTGCATTCATTTATTAAGTAAATAACGTTAGGCTATTCTGAGCTTTTCAGAACACAAGAGACATTGCATCTTTTATATTGTTTTATTATACTTATTTTTTATGTATTTTACATATCTGTGTTATTGTATAATATGGAAAAACATTCTCAGTGGCAGAAACATTAGAGTTATCAAAATGTTAACAATATTTCACAGTTTTATTTAAAGACTATTCTGCTTTATTGTGGTGGATAAAAGATGATAAACGAAGTAGTAGTAAAGAATAATTTTACAGTTAGAAGTTTTATACTTGAGACAGCTGAAACAATGGCACTGCTGTGAAAAGATGCCCAGGCACTGGAAAATAGTTTGGTTTTGTTTCCATCCCAATCTGGTTTGGAGTTCCAGATAACAAAGTGTCTGTAAGATGGCAGTGACAGAAGTCCTGCTTTATGTTTCGATCTCCTGACGGGCTGTCATTTGAGCTGGAGGAGCAGGGAGCGAGGAGCGCTGAGCTGTGTGAATGAACTCTCCAGTTTCAGCTTCTGAGGAGTCCATCACAAAGCATACGCCTTCATCCCACCACAGAGCACACAGACTGATAAAAGATGATCTGTAAAATATGCCTCTGAAAACAGAAAGGTTCACCACCGAAAAATGTAGCAAATAAAAATGTAATTCATATTTTAATATAGGAGATAATAAAGTTAATATAGGAGATAATAAATCACTGTTTTTTCTACAGTCTATTCAATCAGTCATAATTTTCCAAGCTTAAAGCATTGCCTCAAGCTCATAAAAGTGATCTTTCCCAAAGTATTTAGAAGAGATATTATAAGTCTAAAAATATATATACTGTATATGTGCTCTTTCTATATTCTAAAACCTAGAAGACGAAGTACCAAATAAACAATACATCGATTTTTATTCTCATTGGAGAAACAAGAGAAAAATGTAAAGTAGGTTTCGGCTGCCCTGTGTTACAGAGAGCTCATCCCACCACTGCCACCACGATAAATCATTATCGTCCTTTTGCAACATGCCTGTCGCAGTGTCACAGCTGTTGTGACTTTTGTCAGTGCGAGTTTTAGATGGAGGCTATTTGTCCAGGTAGAGATACACATTGAAAACCTTGTTGCTTGTGTCTTCACCATTACCCATCTCTCTTTTTCAACAGGAGAAAATACAAGAAAACATCCCAGAGGTAAGACGACTTGGCAGAGCCGCATCTTTCATCCCGAAAGCGTTCGCCTTTTGTAAAAACCCCCAGCAAACGGTTTAAGGCAATGTTTTTAAAATATTTACTCTAATGATGTGCCTGAATCAATTGCAGTAGTTCCCTATTAATGTGGCTGAGATTCTTTACTGTAGTTTATCTGTTAGTACATATAGTATGCATGGCAGTGTTAAGGCCAGGGTTGGCCACAGTCATTTTACTTCTGTATTTGCAGTCGGCTAATTATTACACTGTAGTCAAAGAGATTGATACAGAGTTTTCTCTTGCTGTAATCACATTCTGGGTTCTGTTTCTCCTTTTAATACTATCAAAAGGAGAATATGGGGTCCAAATAAAACACTGTCTGATATATGCAATAAGATTAAGCTGAAGCTGAAGATTAGATGGCTATTGTGTTTTTTTACAAGTTTCAGTTTTAGGTTAGGAACATGTGCAATAATGACTTGCTTGTAAGTTTTTTCTCCCTGATGTTGTGGTTTTATTTGCTTGTGTTTATCAATTGTTTGTTGAAAATAAAATAAAAAAACATTTGCAATAATTCATTTTTAAATTCTCTAAATTTCTTAATATGCACATAATATTGGCTTCATAACTCAAGCAATAAAGAAGACTCATTCATACCCATCGTAGGAAAAAAAGAATTTAAGGCCAATTTTGTATTCATTTTCTATGTTATAACCATAAATATCTAAAAAGCTGTTTGAATTTTAGCTTTCAAAGTGATGAGCATGTATAGAACTAATTTCAAATATAGAATCTCATTTTATTGAAGCTCAGGAGGTTTGCATGATAATTCTGAACAAAACAAACCAAATCACCAGGCTTTTTCAATTTCTTTAGCAAACGAATAGCACTCAGAACTCTGTGGTCGTGCTTCACTGGACAGAACATGTGATATTGACTCAGCTGAACCCGGCACTTTGGACTTTAGCCAAAAAATGCCTTCAGCATAAAAATGTATCATGTTCAATCTTCTGCTGTATCTGTTTCGGTAATGGCTGGTACATAAGTGCCCATAATTACAGAACTAATTGCCTGAAAGGAATCTGCAGGTTCCGAGCAACATTAAGATTGGGGTTTTGAAATGCAGCATGTGGAGGGGGATGATTTATAGAGACAACATTAGCACAAGAGGAAGTTTTGCTGGTTTGCCTCAACCTATCCATTCTCCGGTCAAGAGATGATTAAAAATATATATAATAATATAAATATAGTATTATAATTGCTCTTTGTTAGTCTGTTGTATTGGCTTGCGGAGCCCTCTGCTCGGTAAAAGCAAGACAACAGAGCTAAGTGGCAGAACGTGTGTGGCTGTATTCACAGCTGTCTCTTTCCTTCCATTCTCAAAGAAGTGTGGAATGTGTTTTAATGAATTATGAATGGCCTGTCTCTAAATGGATGTCTTGAGTTTGTCTGTTTTCTCGTGCTGTCAGTCTGGTTTAGAATCCTTTTCAATATTTCTGAGTGCGCGTAGTACAGTATGTGAAATCTGGCAATTCCTACCCGCAGGCTCTCTCTGTTGTGGCAGTATGAAAGGTGATATTAGCAGTGACAACACAACAGCAGCAGGCGCGGTGTATCCCATCAGACACAAACTCCCCATATGATATACTCCTGGTGGAAGACTGACGTAAATGAAGATGCTGGAATAAGTACCAGTAAGGGGAAGATAAACAGACATTTGCAATCAAAATAGGCAAAGATACAGTACAGTATGAGCACAAAAATATGAATGTCTGAACATTTTAGAACTGGGAGATACAGGGAACGATTCTTAAGCTCTTAGAATAGTATTCATTGTATTTAACCTCTGAATGGCGAGAACATGTGAAAACAAAGCTTGATCTTTTCATAACAAATTGTTATAGAATACATTAATCACAAAGAGATTGAGTTTTATATACAAAGTTGTTTTTTTATGCTGAAGAAACCATTTTTTTTTTGGTTTCAAGAAAGTAGTTTCAAGGACTTGGCAGGCGGGACATGAAAATCAAAAGACACTTGTATCTGTGTTTTCAAAACAGAATTCCTATCTGAATCGGTCTCACTTTCACTCTGGATTCTAACAAAAAAACTCAATTGTAAGTGTTGACTACAATGCTCGGGTGCTTTTACACGCCTCACACTGACACACAATAAAATAAACAACATTTAAGACACCAGACTTGGCGGGGCTGTGGAGTGACTCAACTAGAAATGGTGTGTGCTCTGAACACAGGCTGGGTTCTACAGCCCAGGCCTCTGGTGTTCTAGCCTGTGTCATGTCACTGCCCACAGCTGTGACTGGGCATGGGACATAGATCTGTGCTGTAGGCAGAACACCGCGGGTCGGTTATGACCATGCCATCCTAAAAAGTAATTTATATACTGATGGGGAAAAAAGAAACGCAACATTTTCTGGAATGAAAATACTATAGTTATAGCTTACAGTATGTACTTTCACATAAAGTTGCCAATTTGTTTTAAGCCCTCTGACCAGCAATTCAGCTTGTGCAGTGAGGCATTGCAACTTGCCAATCACACAAAAGCTCGTTAGGTACACTTTTACCCAACAAGGTCCAGGTGGAACAATGCCTGATCAGGTCAACTTTAAAAAGGCTTGAATTCAAAGCTTAGATCATTGCAAGAAAAAAAACATACTTAGTCAGTTTTCTGTGCATTCCACAATGCCTCGAATGTCACCAGAAGCAAGGGAGAAGGCCATTGGCATGCTGCAGGCAGGCATGTCATGTGCCAGCATTGCCACAGACTATGGAGTAAGCCGCTCCACTCTGTCCCGACTGCAGAGAAAGATTCAGCGGACCGGCAGGACAGATGATCGTCCAAGATCTGGTTGCTGTCGAGTGACCACAACAGAGCAGGACCGACACATCAGACTTCTCCATCTGAGAGATCGTTTCAGATCTGCCACCAGTACTGCTACTGAAACCGCCGGCAGACACAATGCCCGCATCAGTGACAGGACAGTGAGGCTCCATGCTGCTGGCCTTAGAACAAGGCGATCTGTCAGAGGCCCTCTGCTCACACCTCCTGGACGTCACACCCGCCTGGCTTGGGCCAGACAGAGGCTGCGATGGACTCATCAGCAGTGACATTACAGTAGGTCCTCCTCACAGATGAGTCACTCTTCAGCCTGTTCCACACAGACAGGAGGGCCAGAGTTTGGGGGAGGAGATGCTGCGTTTCTTTTTTCCATCAGTATATACAGTATCAGCACAATGGACGAAAATCATACCTAAATATATTGTTATACAAACAAGAATTTCCCTTTATTTTTAATTTTTAGCACTATTAAGGCATCCAGGTATCTTTATACAATGTCCTGAGTTAATGTGTATGAAACATTCTACACTATTATGCTGTTAGTGTGTCATGGAGAGAACATATTTACTGCAGTGTCTTAATTACATGCATTCAAATTTAAGTTTGGTATTTTGCAAACCAAGTGATGTGCAATAGTGTTTGTAGGGACTGAGAGTATGGCGAACAGTTTGATTGCAGACATTGCAGCATTGTCATGATGATTGCTTCAGAAAATTCAGTTGGCTCAGAAATATCTCTAGTTTAGTTCAGTACTAAGGTTACTACTACTGTAATCTAAAATTTTATTTTATGTTAATAAAATCGAAATGAGTGGATTTCATAATATGGTAGTATGTCTGATACATAGCAATGTCTTTTGGATGCAGGTTTTCGAAGATATAGGCTATAATAAAGATTTGTGGAATGACAAGAACAGCACACAGCCAGACAAGTAAAGCAGTGCTCCCTGCCTCAGGCTAATAAGAAAATCTAATAATGTTACCACTGATGGGAATAGCTCTGGTTAATGTTCCTCCAGCCATCAGATTTGTGTACTTTGAAAACTATTTCATTAGCTTTCATTACAGGAATCAGTTAGGTTTGACACAGCTTTAGCGTAAGTTTATATCCATCGTTTTTTGCTATTAAAATCCTTGCAAGAAACAAGGCTTTCATATAGAACGTCTCTGATTAATATACTTGTTTCTGGGAAATTTCATTTCTGTTACACATATAGCAATTCCATTAATAGTTTGCAGTGGGAAACTGTTCACATTCTGCAACTAGCTCTTTAAGGATTGCATATAAATTTAGCACCATTGAATTTTAGTTCCAGAACAATGCTGATTTTCTGAAATACTTGAATATTAATTGTCAGTAATAGTCTTTATTATCTGTTAATGGATGTTAAATGTTATTAATGAAGTTGTAAACAGTTATGAAAGTCTTACCTGCATCTCACCAGGAGAAGTGTTAGAGTTAATGGTTTGGTAGAGGTTATGGTAACAATAACTGGGTCGCATGGTCAAAGTCCATACCAGAGCTCATCATGGTTTCTGTAGCGTTAAGTAAATTAGAGAACACAAGACTCCCCCCTTGGAATGGACACTGGTCCATCACAGGAATGACCTCCCCAGCAACACTGATCCCCATCTATACAGGTGGATAAACTGGGACAAAGTACTTTGCTCATGGTACAACAGGAGCAAACAGCAACAGGAACAGAAACTGAGATCCTGCCAGTCTGAAGACTTACCCACTATGCCCTGGAATCCATGGTCGAGCGTATAACAGGGAATAGTTTTAATAATAGAGTAATAGGGAAAAGTTGTACTTTAGTTTGGCTCCCAAGTGACAGCTCTGGTTAAAGGTTCCTAACGCCATTTCAAATCAAAGCCTAAGCCATTTGTTGACTGTGACCAGTTATTCACTGTTCAATATGTGTTAACATGTACAGACGTTATTAGCATACTGCTGAAGTAAACACTTTACCCCACCAGAAAACTACTTTGTAACCTCTCAAAACAATTCATATTCAAAAGAAACATTCACGAAATAAATGTGCTTTTTCTGTATATGAGTGCCATCCAATTTAGTTTGATTTTAAATGAGACTCTTATTTTTCCTGAGGCTGTGGGTGAATAATCACCACCTTCGAGGGTGGTGGAACAGGGGATATAAACAACCCCAGCCTGTATTCCAGAAAAGGCATATCCTCGCTGCATGGCACTCTGTAATAATTATTTTGGTTCACTGTTCAACAAGGCCTCTGGAAAATAGCTGTAGACTTGGCAATGAAGATGAAGGGCAAAGCTCATACTGACAAGAGAAAAGCTTCAATCCTTTTAATATGGAATACATGCCGGGCCTCTGACACGTACAATGAAAAGTAAAAGTGCAGGGGAAAATCTGTGTGCCAAGTTGTTTAATGCTGTATTTTCTCTTTTCCTAAATACAAAATTGTAAAGCACAGAAAAGAACACAAAAATGGTGAGAAACGAGAAGCCATTTGGCTTATCAAGTCCATTGGGAGTTACTGTAGTAGTGAATGTCTGTTATCTGCTCTTTAAGCTAGAGTATATGCAGACATTGCCACGAAATCCTAAAGCTTAGACTTTGAGGAAGAATCTTTCGTCAAAAGCTTCCCAGAGTTCTTTAGCCTTAATGGTATCTGCTGTAGTAGCTGCTTATTTGAAGAAATAAAGTTAGACATGATGTCCCTTGTCCTAAACCATGCAGACTGTCTCCTACAACACAGCACTGCAAAGCACTTCTGTAAAGATGCATTTTTAACATCTTTTAACCTTTTTTAATAGTTTTAAATGTCCATTTTACACCGCTGGCGAAGAAAGAAACAAAGAGCAGAATAAATCTTTTATTTTGAATGATCCCCAGTCTAGCTACCCTAATAGTTATTTGATCCCAATACAACTAATATCAAAGTGATTTTTGCACAGCCTCTGATCTTGTTTTCTTGAGTGGCATAGATAAAGCCTTATTTATTTTTAAGAAATAAATGCTGCTTCTAATTTTGCTTGCCTCGCCCCATTGCTGTAATTTCTGCTGTTTTTTTACTGGTTAAACAGTACTTAAGGCAGCATTAGAATGCTGCTGAGCATGAAAATACACATGTAACAGGGTTAGAAAATGGTGTTATTATTATTATGTATAAGGCACTTCATTGTGTTTTTTTTTCATCAATGAAACAGCAACCTGAATAGGAAAACATCCTACTTCAGTGTGGTAATAAGTCTGCTCTGTGCATTTTATGCTGTGAATGGTTCTAAAGAATGAAAATAGCCCTGATTAGAGCTGTTCAATTGCATTTTCTACATACAGTAATGCAATAATAAACACTGTTCAATACCCCCAAAATACCAGTGTTTTTTACAATCTCTAAGCTGTAAGCAGACCTTAGTACGGCATTATCTTTGTCATTCCATGCCCCTGTGCACTATATATTAGTGAAAGGCTAGTGGCAGTTACAGACACGGTTCTGGTATTGTATTTGCTGAACTACAGTATATTACTGTATATCCACAGTATGGCATTTTTCAGGAGTACAATAGATCAATGTATTTGTGCGAGAGTCAAAAACAAATAATGTAATGGGTAGCCAAGAAGATTCATTATTTTGGGTTAAAATCTGATCCAGGACTGACTGTGAGGATTGTGTATTGTATTGTGTATTGTCATCTCTTTTGCTCTGACATACAGTACACACATGTGGTTTCTATTTTCATCCCTGTTACACTTGTCATAGACCATATCAATTTTCCAATTAAAAATACTAAACCTTTATGCTTCCAAAACAAGACAGATTGAATTTAATTTAACATTGCAACATAGCACCTCAGAGTGTTTTTAACTCATCAAACCCTCAGGCAGAGTTATATGTTGTGTTAATAACAAGTCCCACAGCCTGTTTAACCCATATGTCAGCCCTGGAGTTTCATAATTTAACTTAGAATGGCTTTTCTATGGTTACGAGTTTATTTACAGCAGCAATTAAGACATTCAGACAACTATACTTTTCAACAGTATACAGTATGCTGTAGTGTTCATTAATTACAAGTATATTATTTAAATCACAAGTTAATGATAATTTTTCTCAGTTCAGGAGGTGATAAATATATTTCAGTATATAAAGATCTAGAGAAGTGCTCATTTCTATTTAAAGTAGAGAGTAGGACAATAAACATCAAAAACAAAGAGCCTTATTGGATACACTTCAAACTATATTTGCACTTTAGTTACCTTGTAATTATATGCATTTACACTTTTAATTTGATGCATTTACACACCAATCCTATGACCAATATTATAACTGCATTATGTAATTTTTACCTATGATATATAAGTTCCAAATATAGAATGGAATGCTGTGAAAAGGTATATGTGAAGTGTAATTACAGGTTCTGTCATAGGCTTATTACTGTACTGTATATGCAGTTACATGTACTGAAAAGTGTAACTATACTGTATTATCACAAAACATAAGTACACATCTAAACTTAAAGTACTGTATTACATGTTGCTAAAGTATTAAAAACATAGTGCAGTTATGATATCTGACATATGATTAACTTGTCAATTCATGGATTGCCAATAGTAAATACCACACAATTACAAGGTTATTACAGTGTTAATATACTGGTATTTTGAAGTGTATCCACCTTATGTAAATGACAAAGCTTTGAGGCTGCTATTTCTGTTCTTTCAAGTGCCCTCCCATCCGGTTTCCTGACTTTCAGTTTTTAGACACTTGGTTCCACTTTTTTAAATACAACTTTTCTTTTAAACATGTCTTAATTCCATCTTTGACTAGAGCAGAGATTAAACAATATTCTTATTTCAATTGTATTGTCATGAACAGGCATGTCAATACGTCACCACCATCATCCTCATCAATTACTATTATAATAGTTGTTGCTTTGTTGAAGCTGTAAATTGCATGACTTACTGGTACCCTGTTATTATTTTAATTAATATTTTACAGACATGATATTAATAAAATAGATTAAATTTGTTTATGATGTCACTTGATAATGACATCAAGTCTGCTCTCTTTGCCTTTCACTGAGGAGATGAGAAAATGTCCACAGGATCTAAAGATGACACCATTCTTCCCTAAGTTGAATGTCTCTGTCATTTATAGTATGCCAATTGGCCACATCCAGAATGGTCCAGCTGTATTCTGGGGAAAGCTCCTCTCTTGCCGAAAACATCTATTTTTGGTTGTTTTGTTATCTACCTGTATAGATAGACATGTTTAGAACTATTGATAGAGGCAATTTTTCATGAATTAGTTTTCATTCATGTTGCTTTTCTTTACAATTTTATGAGCCATATTGAATTTTTCATTAGCAGATAATGGAAAATCTATTACAGGGGTAATAAAAAGATGTTTGTATACCTAAGCATGATGAAGGATCTCAAGAGCAACAGCTCTGAATGATCATTTACGTTGTGCTGTGGTGCTAAAAACATCTCACTTGTCTCCTATATAAAAATCCCAGTCAACATTTTACTGTGATAAATATAATCACAAGTGACCTTAGTATCTGACCTTACATCCTGTTCTTGAGGGAAGACTTTGTATGTTAAGTATAGTCACCTTAGTATATTTTACCATGCAAAGGACGTTTGGATGTTTGCATGCAATTCCGAAATTCCTGATTTAACCACCATGTGATTTTCATATGCACACAGATTTATTGGTTTTCATTTTATTAACATGTGTTGTTTGAACATATAACAGGAAAGTAGATTCAGGCAAGATGGCAGATCCTGTATCAACCACATGCCCCACAAAGCAGTGCAAAATGATCAGACATCCTCTCTTACCCAACCAATTCATGGATGTCAGTTGACTGGGGGACAGTTAAAATGAGTATGCAGAGGCTTCCAAGGATAGGAAGCTAATGAAGTTAGTAACTCCATGACTTGAATGCATCTTAGTATAACTGCATTAGGACTGTTTCTGTACAATTGTAGCAGAATCCTCACATACAGTAAATGCAGTGTCTGATCTCGATAAACCAATGTTTTTTTTACCGTACGATTGTCCTGGAGTTCTTTTACATCTTCTTCATATTATTTGTTAAAAATGACGTACTGTAATTTGCATTTTGAGTGCACATTTGGGCGTCAACAACAGGCAGTGTCTAAAAACTGAAAGGTACAGAAACAATAACATACAATAACAATCAAAGCAGTGTTAATTCTCTTAATCTTTGGATCTAATAAGTCACTCTTCACTGAACAAGAATCATAACCTGATATTTTATGTACACACAGAAAAACAGACATACACACAAACATTATACATGCTTTTCTTATTTCTCATACCATACTGTACATAATTGTACATTGTGGCACCTCATTCCTTCATATGACTTTCTTGTAAACATGGACTGTTGAAGAGCCTGAAATATACTTAGGGCTTGATCCCTCAGTTTCATAATATGAAATATTGGATGGGTTGTAATTGTGTTGATATTTTAGGTGTATAAGTGAGACACACAACCTTCATTGATTCTTTGGAATGTTCCTATTGCAAGCATGGCAGCTTTGGGTACAGTGGCAACTTTCAGCTTTCACTACAATGCTCCAGCAATATGAATAGGGAATAAAAAATCTGTGTTTAAAGAAAGTGAATATGTGCAACAGAATCTGTGCCATATGCCACTAAATATTTGGATGTACAGTATGTCTATCAAAAACCAAAATGCCTTCTGGTATCACCAGTTTTCCTGGAAGCTAAGCCAGGCTTGTGCTGGGGTGAATAAAAATTAGGATATGTATGTAATTATTTTATCTTGCGATAAACTCTAAAGCCTTCTCCTGTGATAATCGTAATTTCTGTTGCTGGGATAATGGACTATCTCAACATTAGAAACCCTGCACTTTGAAGTGGTTAGATATTATGTTATAATTATTTTCTGTCTTCAGTGCATTACAGACTGTAGTGTATTTGCTAACATGGAAAACATGAATCTCATTTCAGATGCCAAAAAACTCTGGGAATGGCAATTATCGTACATCATCCAATAATCTGACAGCTGGGAGAGACATAAACTTTCTTTTGAATGGCTAATGGAGTTGTGGTTGTTTTAACTGTTGACAGCTTGTAAGCCTTGTTATTGAAGGAATGAAGCATGATCCTCAGCTGCCACCTTTAAAGAGCAGTTTGGTCAAAGTCTAATAATGATGAAATAAAGCCACAAATATAAAACACTTTGGTGTAAAATAGCTGGGGTGGAGGGAGGAGTAGAGAAAAAATATGCATGCAGAGTTGTGGGCAGCCAGTGTGTATCTATACATACTGTAGGAGAGAGGCAATGCAAGATTATAATTTGACCTCCTCCAGAACTTTTGCTAAATAGAACCATTTGTAAAGTTAAAGGGAAACTGCAACTCTATTTTTCAATTCCCCTTTAAAGATATACAGTACCACCCCACAGAAATTTCATGGGGGGAAATTAATTTGTGATATATACTGTATAGTGCAGATGTGTGGATTAAAGAATAAAGCATTCTTCTTCCATTTACGGTCAACTTAAATTGTTTCCAAAAGAAATAATATTGTTCAGAATATTATAAGAACCTCTGAAAGTTTTCATGATTCATGATAAGTTTCAGCATGATCACCTTTATAAGATCATTTAGCAACATCACACACAGAAGAATGAATACATAATAAGGAAAAGAATGGAAAATTATCCCAACCAGAGTTTTTATATTTCCTATTTATCCTGGCTTTGTCCTTCATTGATTGTGTGAAAACATTCCGGACTGCCTTATTTGTGTACAGACTACTGCAGTATTTATTTTTATTTCAAATCCATTTTAAATGTTCAGTGTTAACGCTGCTCTTCTCCCCTGAAAAAGTTCTAGAACTTAGGAGGTAAAGAATATAAGCACCAATACAAATTCTTAGAATTTCTTAATCTTTACTTATGTATCAACAAATATTCACAGTCATTTTATTATTATTATTATTATTATTATAATAAAAGGTGGGTGGTTTTTCAATAACTACTGTTATGTGATGTATGATTACAACTAATCTTGAATGATGATCTACTGTATTCGGGACACTTTAACAAGTCAACACCAGAAAGCCGTTTGGTTCTCTCTCTGCTCTTGGCTGATTTGTGCTTGTTAATTGATCACTTGTCCTCATTTACAGAGTGTGAATCACGGCGGCATCTGCAGCTGATGATTAAACAGATAATTACCAAACTCAATGGGATGGAGTTACTGCTAATTGCATTTCTCACAACTGTTCTTTACTTGGTCGAAAATAGATCAAGCTCCGTCAGCAGCCAGATGATTTAAGAAAATTTTGTCTTTTGCTTTTTCTGTTTCACTGTGCTTTTACTAAAGCTGAAGGAGGGCTAATGCAGAGTGTCAGGCATCTGAGCTCCCAGCTGGAACATTCCCCACAGCGCACACTGCTGTAGTATTGGTGAACAAGGTACTATCCAAGGCTGTGAGGGCAGTTTTATAATCCAATGGGGCAATTACACGGGCCTTTCTTTGTTTTGTTGGTGTTGCCATTTCCCCCAAAATATTGGATTTCATTGTGAAGTCCTCTGCAGCTGCATTTTATTATTGTCAGCTGCGCAAACACCGGTACTGGATGGAGCACTTGGAAAATGGATGGATAGATGGATACAGCAGAACTTTTCCTATGCTCTATAATTCTTATACTTTCTATTGTATTTTTCTTCTTCTTTCTTTTTCATTGTATACAACACTGTTGGTTTTGGAAAGGTGCTTTCGTTACTATTATTATTATGTAAAACTGAAGCAAAAGAAACAACTACCAGCTGTGACAGGTAGTTAGTGGGGTTTTCTGCAGTTGAAAGATTACATCTGGTTAAGAAATATACGCTATGAAAATAACAAACAGTTCATTTAAAAATTCAGTTGGTCAAAGGGAAATAGTACTCAAGAGGAAAAAAAATGTCAATGTTTTTGTATAGCATCTCGATTTGATTTTTCCATGAGACAGCTCTCATTTTCCATTGAAGAAAATCTTTGTAGTGATCTTAACATAAGGGCATGCAATCCCTTTTAGAGGATAAGCAAATGCTATTATAGCCCAAATTATGATTACTTTAATAAAAATCTAAATTAGGCTAGATGAGATTCTGATTCACACAGATGTACTGTATTATATCACAAACAAGAGCCATACAATTAAATTCAACCCTATAAAAAAACATAAGCATACTAATTACCAACACAAAGTCACATTTTAAGACTGTAGCTGGAGACTGAAACAGTGCTTTGCATCCATGCTAGTCCAGTCCCATAAAATGCCACTCATCATTATGATAAGATAATTGCATGTCGTCCTATTTATAGTGTCATTGTAACATTATACAATCAGTAAGAACACTTCAGTTTGAAATTGCTTTTGAATATGGTGCAACGAGTTTTGCTGATGGAAGAATAAGCCTAGAAATTAGAACAAAATTATTTTTGTAATAAGGATGTTCATATTTTCTATTTATTCTAATGAGTAAAAGAAAATATCCTAAACTGAGGATGTGTTGGATATAAGGGAGGCGTTTGTTACTGTTACTGTGTACAATTTATATTTTGCATGAATCAGACATGGAAGCATTCATTCTAAAACTATCCATACATGAGATGTGTTTATAGATTATTTATTTCCTGTTCATTTGACTCTAGCTCTGTGGCCATATCTCATATGATGTATTTTACAGAATGTTTCATTCTCCTTTCTTGATAACTCAGCCAGTGTTCACATTTTGGGTAGTCAAGTGGTATCAACACTTTTACTAAGAGATATTTAATGAGTCATTAGACAGACGAGATAAATTGATTGTGAAAAAGGAACTGAGATTTAACCTTGTAAACCTCTACAACATGTACAATGAATAATAAAAGGGTTACATTTCTGTGCTGTTTCTATACTCAAACTCTGTGATGATCTTGTTAGATGTAATAAAATAGGCCTACTGTTGAAGTTATTTGGAGTATGTGATATATTTTATGTGTTAAAAATAAGCTATGAGGGTCATAGTATTGTCTTACTTCAGGCAATATTAGGCCATGGATTAAAATGGAAGTTTCTACCTCAGAAATATTGCCTCAGAAAGAAATGGTCAATGATAAACAATAACTGATGGCTTGCTTTAGGCTCTGCTTTCACATCTTAAAAATGACTTAATCTAAGACTTTTTGGTTAAAACTCACATTATTAATTGACGTGGATATATGCATAGTGGGCTGCTGATTATGACAATCAATATTTTGCTGAACATACTTTGATTTCCCATTATTTAGATAGCAAACTACATACTGTATATTACGTATTTAGTAGCATTGAATATTTTAAACACTGTGTTAAGATGAATTGTTAACATACCATCATAGTAACATTACACAGAGATGACATGTTAAAGCCTATCTTAACATGTGGTATGCTCTTCTTTTGTAAACTATATTTCCATATTAGCAAAGTAAATATAATCTGGTTCTTAAAATGTAGATTGTTGTTGGTCTGCTTACAACCAAAGATTTCCTGTATGAGTCATTTAAGTTAAAGTTTTAATTATGATGAAAGAAACGATTTTGTTTTGACTATGCTTATTTAGGTGGATTACACAATCAATTTGTTTTCAAAACATTATGAAACTGTTAAAATTAAGGAATTAAAGACAATAGAAGATTATAGTATTCTAAAATAGCTGATGACATGAAAATTAAAATAATTCTTTGGAATTTTGGAATTTTTAAATCACATCTTATAAATGTATATAAATCACTTTAGTAAACTTTAATAAAACATTTATACATAAGAACAATATATTTCTCAAACAAACATACTGTACTATTAGTTGTTTACACTGTCTTAATAGTCAGTTAATACATTATAGATTATAAAGTATTTATACATGATTAAACCTTAATCTAAAAGTGTTACGAAAATAAAAACATTTTATTCTAAAGATTACAGGACCCAAGAAAAGCAGTCACCATTTTTTTATCATTGTGGACGGCCTACATAAAATAACTTTTTGAAGCTTTAAGAATAACAGAGCCTTAAGTAGATCTGGTATGTTTTTAGGTGATAAAACTCCAACATGGATCAGATTCTAATTTGTGGTTTATGTACTTCTGGGTACAGAATTATCCAAAGACTACAAACTATTGGAGTTACAGCTATGGAAGCCAAATTAGAGATAATCCATTGTTTCAGAGGAGGTGTTGAAGTATGCTGTGCAAAGCAAGTAGTGTTTCTCCTAAAAATATTTGTAAAAAAGGAACACAGAAGAAATAAATAATTTGCCTAGAAAATGCCATTATAAGACATATAATATTAAATAACCTTATAAATCACAAATTTTAAATAAAGTGACAGGTTAAGTAGTGAATTTCATTTTTATGTGACCAAGACTGCATAAAAGGACACATAAATTAAGAAACTAAATCTTAAAAAAATCAAGAGTTTGAATTTAATTTGGAATTAAAAATGTTTGCTTTGACACTGTACACATCTCATCGTAATAAATGATGTTCTTCTCTTTTGTTCTTCTGTCATTGATCATTCTGATCGTGCCTGTAATGTGACAGATAAATTCAAAGTCGGCTCAGATTCAGCAAGGATGAGCATTATTTTACTGTGTTAATTAAATGTACAGTATGTGTTACCAGGAAGTGCATCTTTTGCCAAAACCTTCAGCCATCCATCCATTTTCTAACTACTTTATTCAATTTAATATTACGAGGGAGCCGGAGCCTATCCCAGCAAGCAATGAGCATGAGGCAGGACTGGACCCTAGTGAACTACGGGGCACAGACAGACACAAACATGCACACACTCACATCTAGGGCTAATTTCCCTACCAGTATGCCTTTGGACCAGGGAAGAAACCTGGATCACCTGGCGACAACCCATGTAGACATAAGATTGAACCAAGAGCCTAACCACCCTGCCGCCCACTATAACCTTCAATTCACTCCAGTTGTTGTTGAGTCCTTTAAAACTTTTTTCTTCTATATGCTTAGTAGTTAGGCGATTTCTTGTCGAAACCATGATTGATTCTTTATGACATTGTTTCCACTACAGACACAGATTTTAATCATAGATATTACATTAAAGCCTTAAGGAAAAGTCACAGCCAGAGGTGGATAGGTTACATCTTAATTTTGGAAAAACTCCAGCCCTGAAATACCCTTGGGCCTGGTTTGTGAAGCCAGAAACAGTGACGTCTCTCCATTGAGTTAAGTGCCCTTCAGTTTAAAAATGGATTCCAGGATTTGTCCATATGCTGGTGGACACTTTAACTGCATCAGAGAATATCCTGTGAGATTCCCATGTATTCAATCAAAGCCAAAATGTTCCTTTAGTTTGTTAGTAGTACTTTATATTAACATGGCCCTGTGTGTATATACAGTAGTAGTAAGATGTATTGCAATTCTGTGATTTATGTGGAAATTGATCACTGTCTACAGTATACTTGTTAACAAAAGTTGAAACCAGTCTAATTCTGGAGTTGTAGTTTAGATGACTGAAATGATCAATTTTAGCAGTGCAGCTAGTTTAAAAATCTTAGATTCTTTGCAATTTTTTAGCCTGAATGTAATTCTAAACTAATTCTTGTATTGTTTACCCCATGTTCTTTCCTTCTGATTTATGGCATTAAGAAAAGGATCTTACTGTATATGGTTGGGTGTGTAGCAGAAGGGGCCAAGTGTTTTATAATGAACAAAGCTGGCTTGCTAATGGGACAGATGTCTCGTGTTTTCCTTTGATATTGTGTTCATTTTACAAAGATTGTGAGGTAAAAGGTTAAAAACCGTCATTGAAAGTTTAGACTTTTTTCAACATTGTAATAAATTCCTAGCCATCGACATCACATGGAAATTGAGAGGTGGGGTCTTTGCAAAGTCTCAAGCAAACAGGCATCCAGGTTTACGTAGAATTTGTAATTATGTTTTAAAATTTTCTTTCACATAACTGGAATCCCTATTTTTTATATTTTATTTTATTTGGTAATATTTATCCATCCGAGTTCTGATTGCCTGTTGTGCCTAAAAGTCCCAACAAGCCCTGTAGGGTGAAAAAGGAAGAGCAGGCAGATTCCTCCCATGTGACCACCCCTCCACATGTTGACATAATAATTACTATTATAATGAAAATGCCTCAAGCTTCAGGAGGTTCTGTTCCAATTAGAAGAGTGACATGCCCCTCACTGACGTTACCACGAGCCCACCATTGCCCCTGGGGTCACAGAGGTCCAGGAGCACTCTGGCTGACTAATCGTTACCCTGTTGCTGACAACAATGTGTGGTATGTCACCATCTGGAAATTCATTACCTTTCTGCAGTTACACGATACCTATAAATGTGTTTAGACATTGACTTTTCTGCATGATGAGTAAAACAAATAACAGAGTTTATGTGTATTAGGCTGAATGCCCCAATTTTGTAGATGTACTGTAATACACAGCTGTTGAGGGCAGTGTTATTTTGTGGGTAAGTCTTTGGTCTCCTAACAGACAGGTTGTGGGTTCAAGGCCCTGCTATGGACCTGCTTCTGTACCTTCAAGAAAGTACTTTATCCTAGATGCTTGAGTCCACCCAGCTGTATAAATGGGAAACTAATCTCTGTGATATTATATCGTTGGTGCCCTTTTTCACTAATATTCAAATCATCATTACTGATTATGAGTTATACTGAAAAAATAATAAAGCTTACCATTAAACAGCATCTGTTTAGTGGTTAGTTTTAAAGATGCAAATAGTTTGGTTTCATTTTTTTGTTGTTTAATATTTCACACATTTTTTTCACCCTATAACTGTACTAATTAGAATGATAAAATGACAATTCATTTATGCAGAGTAGTTACTTATAAAGTGGTGCATAATAACACTACAGGCATTAATAGTTTGATAGCCATGTGTATTTATTGACCTGACAGGCCCTGATCTACTTTTAATACGCATATTTAATCGTGAAGATTCAGCCCATGTTTTCTCTATGCTTAATTTCCCAGAATCAATCTCACATTTGTATTGCAGCAAATGACTATAAAACTTTCTTTTGTCAATGCTGTGTTGTTTATAGTTCAGAATAAAATATTCATAATATATTAATTTTCACACCACTGGCCACTTGTTATCAATATCCGACAAGGAGAACAATATCTACAGTATATCATTTATTTACAATGTGCTTCTTAATTTGAACTGTGCCTGTGAAGTTGGTGCAACATAAGAAATGTATTGCTGTGAGACATTCAAGCATGTATTTTTACTAATGCACAACTGCACAATTTGTAAAATATCAGAATATGTATGTATATCATCTTTGTACAGTATGTCTGGGCCCAGAAGAGGAAATCAATGCTCCCCCAAATCAAATGTTTTGAATACATTTACCCTTGTTTCCTAGGTCCTTCTTCACCCAAAGGAAAATATAATTATGCAGTCATGAAAAATGAGTCATTGCATAAAACTGTAGAGTTCATTTAGGAATTCCACCCTCGGGTAATGACATGGTGACCTTGTCTGTGACTCCTCTCAACTCCGAAGATGGATAAATCTGGAATTCTAAAATTGTTCTGTGGCCATGATGACTCACTGGAGGTGACTTGTATGGGCTTCCTTTGGCTCTTGGCTTAACTTTCTATCCCAGCACCTAACAACCAGTGGGTGTCACAATAAGTATTTAACATGATGGTGAAGATGTCACTTACTGTCTGTTTAATGAAGCCACGCTAAGTCAGTGAATAATCCCTGACTTTTGTTGCTGCTCACACGGCTACCTTATAGTTTTGGTGATGTGATTTTAAATTTTTCTTCATGATGTGTCTTTGTTCTGTAGATAGTCTTTGTTGATGCATGCATTGCTTTTCTGGTCTGAAAGTGCTTTAATGAAATGTAAATGGAAACAATGAGGATATAATTCACAAGGCTATGAAGGCTTTCCAATTTTTAAAGAAATATTTACAGATTTGTGTGTTTTAATCATCACAATATTTTATTTGAATAAAATAGTTCAGTCATTGGAGAATTCAACATACTGTATATGCAATCACAACGACAGCTTCAAGCTTGAAGAAAAGAATAAAAATGTTATGGTTGCCTCATTCAAACGTATCCTTTGGGCGCTATTATATTGCAAATCAGCCATACTGCTAACAGGGATTGAGCTGGTTAAAAGTCCTCATCCATGTTCAGAATCGCTGACATTCTAATTTAAAAACCTAATTCTTTCCCATTTTGAAAAAAACCTCAATGTTTGGCTCATAATATTCTCCACAATAAGATGAGTAGAGTGCATGGAAAAAATGTTGGCAGTTAAAATCCTGTCAACTACTAACAACACATATCGCTAGCAATAAATGCAAAGTAAAAAAAACACCTAAACAGTCAGCAGAGCAGAATATATTCTTGTATTGTTGGAAATAACAGCTTTTACTCCAGTACTACTGTATGTCAAAGATGGCACACAGCATTGTCCCAAATATATAAATGACCACAATTACTACTTCCACAAGTAGGAAAAAAAAGTTCGCTCTTTTA
Source organism: Atractosteus spatula (assembly GCF_055471065.1). NCBI lineage: Eukaryota > Metazoa > Chordata > Actinopteri > Semionotiformes > Lepisosteidae > Atractosteus > Atractosteus spatula. Next base: position 59,507,346 of record NC_142711.1, read on the forward strand.
ACAAAGCCAGTTTGCTTAAATGAGTGAAATCTATACCATATTATCCAAATCCAATATGGTTAACAAATCTCTACTTTCAATTTTCATGCTTTTTATTTTCACAGGAAGTTCATGTCAAGTTTAGTCACACATGTTTATGTCAATTGAGTTATTGCACCAATGTTTATACATATTTATGCTAAACACTGCTCTTAGATAGATAGGAATGATTTAGATCTATTATAAACATGCTAAAATGGCTTAGCTCCTTTGGTCTGGAACAACAGTAATTCAGAATGATGCAGTTATTTTGTTTAGATGGTATTTGGAAAAATGTTAATTTAAGTGAAATTCATGTGACTAGCAAGAAACAATTTCTCAGCAGCAAATCATAATCTAAAAGCAAACCATTATTTAAATTTGCTTGCGTGTCTTCATGCATGATGGAGTTTATTCCTACAGTGTATTGCGACATGTCAAAGTCTCTTTAATTTCTTAATAACAAGAGGCACCTCTGTAAGGAGAGAATTTCAAACAGTACAATATTTTGTAAAGGTCTCTGTCTTCATGTTAAATTAAAACTTGTCCCTGTTTATGTGCATAACTAACTTGACTAAAGTTAAGAGTGTTTTAAGTGGCTGAAGTTGGCCTGGTGTAGCACCCAGTTTAATAGAAACTAAGGGATTTAGAAAGTCATTTTATTTAATGATTTATATTGAAATAGACTAACAAATATTGAGTAGCCAAATAATTAAAAAAATATATTTTGTAAAAAAAAAAACAGATTGTCTTGCACAGATCATTTAATAAGTTAAATTGACACTTGGTCAATCTGTGAGGATCCCAGAACTGGGGCTACTCTTTATTCATTTTGACCTGTACCATAACCATTTAACAAACAAGTCATTCTTACTTTCAAAGAGTTCCTGAGCACCTCAGAGTTTAATCCAATGAAAGGGAGAAGCTCACTTTTAAAACAAAGCTGCAGACATGAACTGCTGAGAGAGATCTTCGGAAGCTTATTGGTTTTGTTTGCCAGCCCTCGTCTCAGGAAGGCAGTGGTATAACTAAATTCTTTTTCTTACATGGCTGGGTGACATCTCGTCCTATCATTACCAGTTTGATGTAAAGTCTGAAATCTGCTGCATCTAATCAAAAATAATGGAAAACAGTCATTTGTCTCTCTCTGTGTAAAGAACTGCCACCATTAATCATTGAGGGGGTTGCCTGTTGCATTAGGCATTCAGCCATAACTCAGTGCATTATGCATACATTGAAATTTCAATTACAAGTATCCATCACTGAATGCATGGTCACATCGGCAGTTATTTTTATTCTGGTTTATGGATCATGCCAAGAAAGCTCGCCAAAAGAGTGCTCTTATTGTCTTCCCTGTAGTTGGTAGGACACGATAACAAAATAACCTGGCTTGTATCAAATATGGACAAAAAAAATAATGAACTGTTTACTTTGTTTAATTGTTAAAGACAGTCCAAGAACGTTATTGTTTAAAATTTATTACAGTGAAAGCCGGGATAAGGATTTTGAGAGTCTTGGATGTCTGGAACAAGCCGTTGTTGATCCTGGCTTCAGGAATCGCCTGCATGAGATCATGCCGATGAATTAGCTATTGTACTAACTACCGAGTAAATAGATGGGCCAAAACCATGACAAAACCATGCAAACTGACTTTCCATTGAGCATATTGATAACAGCTTCTCTTGCAAAAACAATCTTGGGATAAAATTTACCAGCTGGCACAATACTGTTTCATTGTCCTGCCTAGATACATATCTGGAGAAAAAAATAACAGAGTAATCTACTGTACTTCACAATTTAAAATGTTTGTTCATAAATAAATAAAATTTCGAAACACCTTTGTAAAGGCACATCTCCATGTCCTGAAAAACACAGTCAGGATCTTACCTTTCCAAGGCATGAGTGAAGCAGAACGCCACAACAAAAATGATGGTTAGGAAACCCTTTAAACCACTTAAATTTTCAAATACAAACAGTGTATTTGACTGCTTATAACAATATCATGGCTATTTCCTAGTCCATGTGTGCTTGCTGTCCAGGAGTGTTACAGGCTCTTTTTAACACTTCTTCTCAGAGGATCTGGAGTTGGTTAATTTGTAGAAATAAGTTTAATCATTTTTGGACATTATTCTAAATAGGGATATTTCCTGTTTTCATGTGGTACTCTTGGTAGATGTGACTGCAATCTTCACCCCTCGCTGAAGCAGAGTTTGCTGATCTGAGCACAGTTTAAAGTTGTTGGCATTGTGTCTGGAGTTTCCTCATTTCATCTCCTTGCTTCATAGGACGCTGGCCTAAACTGTAGTTTATTTGGAGCTCTGAACTGCTATGGTGTCAGTGGGGGAGATTGAGGAGGCATGACATATGTTATGTTTTATTTGTTTAATTAAGCAAAGAACAAGGTAAAATAAAGTAACGTTTTTGTATTTTAATCTTAAATATTTTATGTTTATGTTAAATATGTCCTTTTCTGAAATGTTAGTAGCAACATTTGGAACATTGCCACCATTGTGTACTATTGAGAGTTTGAGCTTTTTTGTTACTGTTGGATTATTGGATGAGTTTTTTTTTCCTCTTGATTTAATTCATACAGCACAGAGAAGCTGGGCTTCTGTTATCAGTGACATCACTGTAGCTCTAATCTACAATGTAGGTTCCATTGTTAGTGCATGATATTGCCTTGGCTTACAATCATATTACTGACTCCTATTACAGGAATAGCATTCTGTGAAAAAGTACTTCTAGATGATGAAAGGCACGACTGTCACAGAGGTTGCTGTTTTCATTCTTGTCCCAGTGGACTATGCAGCTTCAAGGTCAGCTGTAGGTTCACCCATGAGAACAGAGGATTCTCATTTCCTCAGTAGTTAATTTTTTTTAACACACATTACAATGAAAATAGAAAGAGTCACACTGGGCATGATTTCTGATATATTGATATACTGTACAAGGTCATGATTTTTCATTCTCGCTATGAGTAACTGGGTAAGCCCACTGACAGGAGTGTGAACCTCATTTGTTTGGCTCAGTGACAGTGCCTACTTGTGTGTGATAGATTAAAGACACATGCCAAAACTGTCCTTACTTTTCTTTCCCCATGACTCTGCAATGAACACTATCCAAGAGAGGGAACAGTTCTTCCAGTGGTATGGTAGGCATGTGACACATGCTACCCTGTGACTGATTATACTCACCCTCTACCTCTCCAGAGCTCTTTGCTTCTTTCCCATTTTTAATATCAAGTTACAGGTCTGGTATTACTTTTGTTTGCCCTTTATGCCAAAAGTCATTCTATGACGAAACTGTAGAAAAAACAAAAGCGAAAATAACATCAGCTGAATCTGAAAATGACTTTGAAAAATATACAATACTAACATCATTTGTATTGGCTTTAAAGAAGTACTGTAGGTTATGCTAGGAGCTGAATTCAGAGTGTTTGTGCATTTGCATCAGTGGAGAAGCAGTATTTTTTCTTTAAAAATCTATTAAATAAAGTGTATCACACAGTATATAGAATAATAATATTACAATAATAATTTGTATAATTGCATCTTAAGGAATAGCAGTGAATCCTGTCAACATGACACTAAGTTTATGTCTTGAAACAAACGTCAATAAACTATTGGCCTAAAATTGCCTCAGTTTTGAATTTAAGAAACTCAAGCCATTTTTTTATGTTCTTTAAGGAGTGAAGAGATAATTTTTCCCCCATAATCTAAGAAAACATTCCCCTTGAAACTTTCCAGAATAAATCATAGCTCTCATACAGCTTTGGCTGCTTCTGTTCTTCAGCATAGGGCCTTGAGCTGGCTGTAACATCACTGGTCTGCTTTACCTCCCTAATAATATTATTTCTCTTTCTGGAAATTAATCTAGCTGATTTGAAACTAACAGAATAGATTCAGAAAACTGAAACAAGTTTGACATTTCTTTATGTATTTAAAGGTTTAAGAATGATCTATAAAGTCTTTTTTACCACATAACTAAGAAATCCTCACACAATTCTATCAGAATCAACAAAACGTTTTCTTTTTTGTGTGAAAGTGCCCATTCAGCTAATTCATTGAAGTCCTGTCTGATTATAGTATTTCAATTTTTGCATTTGCCTTGTATGGACATGCCCCTCAAATGCTGATGTAAAGAAATATTGTCTTTGAAATAATAATAATAATAATACGTAGTAATGCATGCTGCACTAAATATATTCCAGAAGGCATTGTTTACCATTCTGTTTTCAAAATTCCAAATGAAAATCTTGCAATTTTTATTTGGCTGCTGAACAAGTCACTGAAAACAATATGAATGTTTCTAATCTGAATATGTAGATAAAGAAGCCAGAGGACATGAACATTTGACTGCAAACAAAGCCCAGGTGAATCAAACACAAAACACAAGCAATAAGATTTACTGCACTGTACATTCAAGGCATTATGACAATTTACTGTAGCCACTTTAGTTATATATTTGTATTCCCACTCTGAGACTTTGCCTTCCACATTGGCTCTGTTTTTTTCTGCAACCCTTACCAGGAAAAATTGACTTTCTGGTTATGGATGGGTGAATCTAGGCAGAAAAAGTACCTTTACATAAAGAGCAATTGGTAGGATTTGAGGTAGAAGTAATTCAGTCTATCATAAATACTGTAACAAAAAAATACGTTATGCATAAGATATAATAAGCTTAATAATAACCTAATAATAAGCAGCTAAGGACTTATCATTATCTTTTGTTTCTCACTTATACAGTAAGTATAAATGAGAAATGTAAAAGGCCTAATGCACTAATGTACAGTAAAAGGCCATGTTCTTAAGCCTGACAGAGGAAATTGTTTAATAAAGGCTAGATTGCAGCTATTGGACTTGCACAACAAAAATGTATAAATGTGAGTTAGTCCATTTTTGTGATTTGCATATTATACTAGCTGTAAACATACATTATGTTTTGCACGAAAATTGGTGACAAAGGAAAACGTAAGATACTGTATATGACAACTTCCTGTAACGGGAGCCAGTCCAGGCTCCCATGAAGCGTAGTTCAGCACCCTATGCAGACGGTATAATCCAGAAGTAAGTGGAGAAGGACACAGGGAAGAGATGTAGAGGATCAGGATGGGCTGACAGACAGGAGGGTGTGACGGCGGTGATCCGGTGCTCGGGGGGCGTGGGAAAGGCAAACTGATCCAGACAGTCCAAGGGGAAATCCGGGGTGCAGTCCAGAGTCCAGGAAGCGGGGGATCCATTCAAGACGAGACAAACAAGGTTAAAAACTGGAACAGGATCCAGAATGGGGACAGGGAATAAAACCAGGGTAAAGAGGCCAGGTGCTCTGAGCCCCAGATGGCCAGGACGCCGTGATGAAGCCTATGCTGTCGGGTCTCTCCTGGACCTGCTGGTGTTAAACGCCCCCGGAGGACTCATCATTCCACCTCGCATTCCCGCACGGTTCCAAACACTCTAACATGTGCTCAGTATGAGGTTTTCCTGGCTAGAGCTACCCCCGTCTTCCTGCGATTAGTTACGTCTTGGTTTTTGGCTTCCTGACCCTGGTTTGTTCTCCGACTACGTCTCCTGGTTTTGTTTTGATACTTTGATTATTGTTCTGGCTTCGACTCTCGGCTTCCGGCTCCGTTTTCTGATTTTGTACTTTTGCACCGGTTTGTTTTCCTTCGGCTTTCGGGCCTCAGACTGTTTAATCAACTACGCCTCTGGAGTTTGTCCTGATTTTTCTGCATAGGGTCCTCATTAATATTCCGTAACAGCTGGTAGGTGGGCTTCAGGGCGTCCATCTCCCAATGCTGAGCCAGGCATAGCGGGAGCGGCAGGCTTAAATAAAGACGGACATGCAGGTTGTCAAAATATAAACTATGAATGCGAATGGGTATTGGTGAACTGGAAGAGGCTCATTCTGAAAAAGACTCGGATAAATACAGTACAGTATGTCTAAATAGCATTTGCATCTTCAAGACAATGTGAGGAAGCATGATAAATGTGCCTTTACCTCAAAATGTATTAACTCCTCAATTACTGAATTCTCTAAAGAAAAATGAAAAGAATACCCAGAAAACATTTTATTTATTTTTTTACAAATGACTTAATACATCAACCTTCACCATATTATCTATTTACATCAATGCAAAACAGATTGATATACTGTATACAGTAACCACCCAGTAACAGACTTACAGCTGAAGAAAACACAGGTCTGCTGTAGTCTTTCCTTAAACATCACTATAATTCTGTTGAAAGTATTTCGCTGAATGGAGAAGGATGTGGATGGAGAAAAGGAACAATTTGACTGACATGGAAGTGGAAAAACAAGGAGTAACCTTATCAATATCCTTTAAAAGATTGTTAATATCAAATAGACAACAATAGCGAGTGATCATAAAGATAAAAAAACTATCCTTTTATTAAATAAATTTAATGCATCTTCAATCATAGTATATTGGTCATTTAAATCCAATAGGTTTTTTCTTTCTCCTTTACCTTATAGTCATAGGCCCTCCAACCAGTAATGTTTTCATGAAACAGCGGGAATATAAGATTGCTATAATGAAAAGAAAAAAAAAACATTACATCTATAATTGTTAACATTAATTGAAGAATGAAATGCTCTTAAAGTCAATGCAGGGGAATTAAAGAATTAGAATTTAGTCATAAATCTAAATCATCCACCAGCCCTTGGGGAATCTAATGAGGTTACACTAAGTCTTCACATAAAAGCCTCAGTAAGTACAGTAAATGTACAGTATGAAATTAAAAGTGATAAGATAATTTTGTATAGCCTTAGAGTTATTTGAAATATTGTAAACTGAATTTCATTTAAATGTAGGCTGCACAATGGTTTAGTTACAGTATGTACTTCTTTGTTTCAGCAAAACCCTATTGGTAATCATGAGATATAGTCCCCTTGTTTTAGATTATATATTAGATATATAATTATATTTTTATTAATTTCTTTAGATACGCAATTCCATATTATATTCCCTATTAATCAAATTCTAAAAGTATGCTTGTTTGCTCCGGTATCGAGTATTCGCAGAAAAGCTTAAAACTACCACTTTTTATACACGTTATTTCACATGTTAGTTAAAGACTTCGATGCTTAAAATCTTTAGGGAGAAATGGAATAATGGTGTGTATTTTTTCTTTTAAGTACCGAGTCCAGCCATATACAGTTTACATACTGTAATACTGTATGTTTATGTTCCAAAATTAATATCGTTTATGGCCTTCACACGCGTTATGCTCCTATTCTTTTTATGCTCAGCTACTAAAATTTCCCTTCAGCGGTAAAATTCCATATAAATATTCAATACTTAAACGGGCACAGTAAAGACATTTAAATCTTTCTACGACTGACCAACGCACCACTAGTGCCCCTGTCGGTCAACCAATCACATACCGCGGTATGACACGCCATGACGTAGCCAAATGCCCGCGGTACGTGTTTGTGCTGCGGACTTTGAATGGCTGCATCTGTAGATGATATTATTTTCTGCTTTCTCTTGCTTTTAATTTTGTGATGGATAGCAGAGTAGGATATAAACTGTGTGCATGTGTGTGTGTCTTTGTGGGAGAGGATTAGTCAGAAACATTGTAGGCCTGCAGTCAGAGCTCTGAGCTAAAACATTTTAAGCTTGTAGTTAAGCCCGGGGTTTATTGCACTACACGACTCAAGTCAATTGCATTGTGGTGTTTCAGACAAGAACTGCATCCAGTCGACCCATGTATGTTGTATTAAAGGGCAAGGCACTTGATTTTTGAAGTTTAAAAAAGGAAGATTGAGTTGAAATTCTAAAAGAAGCAGAGCACTTTTGAGAAATTATTTGGTGCAAAAAAGAAGAGGAAGATGTGCACAGGACAAAGCCTTACAAATGCCAAAAACACCTGTGGAATGTCCTGTGGAAACTGATCTATGTCAACTTTCTTTCTGGAGGAAACAGTTTATAAGACTTTCTCCACGTCAATTAGTTCTGAACTGCTTATTACAACAGCAGCTCAAATTGCGCAGTTGTATGATCTTTATGGCATACAGTATAACATATCTGCTAAAAGGCTGTATCATGATTCTTCTGAGATTGCCAAGAGATGCGTTATTGTGTTGTGAATATGATTAATGTTCTTTTTAAAAGATTAAAGAATTAAAAACAGAAAAAAATCAATCGAAGTGAAGTTGAAGTAAACAAGAAGAATTGTAACCTAGTGCAAATCCTTTTCTTCTTTATACAAGGAACGTAATATTTTCCTTTATACGTACAATTATACATTGCTTCGAAAAAATATTCATACCCTTACAGTATGTACAATATATTTTGTTTTAAAGTAAATATTTTAAATCAAGGCTTGAGTGAACCAAACTGTGCACTCTTATGGGTGAGCTAAGTTAAATATGGCCAATTTTCACTTAAAATGTGTGTACATCGTTAGTAATCCATTTAAATAAAATGCATTTAATTGGAGTGGGATGAACTGGCTTTCAAAGAACTTGTACAGTATGTCCCCAGTATAAAGTAATCATGCTTGAAGGTGTGACCTGAAAAAATCTTGTCTGTTCTATCATATGTCATACGACTTATTTGGGAGTGACAGCGGAATCCTCCAATGACCTTTCAAACAAAAGATAACATCTTTCTGATTTTGAAACAATTGGTTACTATGCAGCTATGGATTCTGTGTTGTTGAAACATTCCTTCTTTAAAAGCCATTGCGCTGCATGGAGACTTCTGAGAACTTCTTAAAAACGTGAAATGCAGTTAAGAATTGTAAGGTTGCAGCTCAAAATAGTATGTTACAGAAATGAATCGAAATCGGTGTTTTACTTGTCTTTGTTCCCATACCAAACAATGGAGTGAATTTGGTAGGAGTCAAATACAGTACATAAAATAATTTCCACTATTTTATTTGCCCCGAAAAAGAGTTTGTATTTGATTTCTTTAAATGACTGAATCACTATTTGCACTGAAGCAGTTCAGTGTTGCAGTCCTAGAATTAGAAGTATACAATTAGGTTTATTACATACACTATGCACACGTCTATTATGGAGCACTTCAATGTCACATTTCATATTGATTATATGGCATATCTGATTTGGTATTTATTTCATAATTGATGTGTACATTAAATGTACAAGTATGAAGACAGGTTCCCATGAGCCTGTAATTCGGGTGCACTTGAACCACAAGGACACTCTTCCATTCAACCTGCAAAGATCGCCAGTCTTATGTGGCAATGGCAGTCACTGATGACACTGACTCTGCTAATGAGCCTGTATTCAACCATGTAAATTAAATGAAGATAATTTCAGATCACTCTGTAGATTGTTCCAGTTCTTGGCAGTGGCAAATTGAAATGACTTGTGCCTGAAGCTGGTAGCTGCTCAAGAGAGATTCAGTGAAACTGAAGTACTATACATCCACAGATATGACAGGATGTGCCAGTGTTACATTTTATGGCAGAAAGGTGTAAGACATCAAGGTTCCCTAAAATAGGCTTTACTGGTCTTTATATAAACCATAGTCTAAAATGGGAAGTATGGGCCCAGAAAGCAGACAGGGTATCGACTTGACAGGGTCATTTATGTCATACTCTCACAACCCTTTGTGAACCAAAGTGCCTGCTGTTCTCGGTTTTAAATGCACTTCCACATACAGTGGTTTCCACCTGTGGCCTGAAGTTAACAATATATTTGGGTTGTTTGTTCTATATTCCCATAATTGACATGCATGTTTTTTAATCAAATAATACAAAAAATTACCCTGAATTAAAATGATTATTCAATTATATTATGTTGATATTAATCTCATGAAAACCTATTCAAATTGCTTAAATATAAAAAACACCACTGAGTTTGATGTCTCAGTATTTTTGGAAGCCACTGTATTTTAAAGTTCCTACCTATAAACACTATACTATGCTGCAGTATTATTCAGTTTATTTTCATTGCTGTTAATTTCCTTTTTCAAAAGTGGTTGCACATACTTTTATTGTTTGTCTCGTACCATTCTTATTGGCAATATAATTGATATCCATTGATCTGGGGACATAGATATTGACATCCACTGTCTGAGCTCAGTTAGTCACTTGGATTCTCTACTGCCACTTGAAAGCACATTGATTAACAGTGGTTATGTTTTATCTGAGTGAGGCCAGCACATCCTCTTATAGGCTTCATAAGACAATGTAATAACATTCATAATTGTTTATAACAGCTTTGGAGTTTATGTTCCATAAGACATAATAAGTGCAGAGGAACGCATGGAAGTACATAACATTTGTCACACAAAACATCATTACATGCGCTAGGGTTAAGGTTATGATTGCGGTTAGGGTGATTTATTGGTGTATATGTTTTGCATCACATGCAACATACACAACTAGGATTTGGTATAAAATAATATATATCTGTAAACAAAAAAGTCATTCATACTTCAGGAAACCAATTGCAACATATTCAATACTTTGTCCAATACTAGAATATTAATTACTGGAGTTTAAGAAGCTTTATGCCACACCAGCTGTGTCACACTGCTTTGACTAGTCATTAAGAAACTATAGCAAAAGTATATAGTATGTTAACTATAGAATATTGTTGATTTATATATGGCATATTTTTTCAATTAAAATATGACTTCTACATCATATCTGTATTCATGACTAATTTATTTCATTTTTTTTAATTCAAGATGCTAGAGTTAATTCTATTAGAATAAGAATGATTCTGTACAGGGTGGACACCATCAGCTAATTATGAATGTGTTCATGAGAAATAAGAAACCAATATTAAGACTCGGGCAGTGTCTGCGATAATAATGAACTGTGTTCTGTGTTTTCGTAATGGCACAGGGAGCACTTTGAAAGTTTATTGCTTCTGCTTACTGAACATGATGGTTTAGAACCACTCAGACATCATTAATGAATTCATTCAAGGCTCTAATTATGTACTAACAGTAAAATGATCAAATAATATCTCGCCAGGCTGCAAGATACTTACCTTTTTACAGTCCAGAGAATAGACAGCCTTTTTAATGTCCATTTATCTCAGTAATTGGGTGGTTGAAATGAGTTACACTAAGAAAACATAATTTCAGCCTCCATGCCAACATTCATGACAGTTCCTTTATACTGAGTTTTTTGTTCTCTTTGAGCCTGTTTACATTTTTTCCTTTTCATTTTTTTTTAAAAACGTAGCTTTTATAACTGATCAAACAAAGAGCTTAAAGGAGAGACAATGCCATTGCAAACAAAGGCAGATGTTTCAGTGCACCTAGCACTGCAACATGTTTTATCACCCCACAGAGACGAACCAGTTGATGTGATCTTAAAGCTGCGAAGCTTCCAAAGACTAAATTAAGAAATCTGGTAACGGAAAACCTCCTGCTCATGGCCGGGGGAAGATACATAGTTCCACACGGATGACATGTGGCAACAGGCTCCCATGCAAGAATTAAGCAAACTGCCAAATTGCCACTGGATGTCGTTGATGCCCACTACTCCCTACTCCTGTGCTGCAACCAGAATCTCCACTTCGGCGATACTAGGGAGCAGCTGAAGCATCCCTAGGGAGAGTAGCACTGGTCCAAGTGTTAAACATGACTGAAGTGCTGCCACTGCTCTCTTGGCAGCCCGCAGGAGGTCTTCCTGAAGTGGATCAGCTTCAACCGGGGACATGAAACCCCGGTGGGTTCAGTCTGTGAACACATCAAGGTGGGACGCCGTAGAGGCCATGAGAGAGAGAGAGAGACCCCTGCGAGCTGCCTCAGTGAGCTGCAGCTGCTAGTGGAAATGATAGAATCTTGAGACCCAGAAAGGTTTCCTGGCATTGAGTTGCTTTGGGGTTTTGTTGGTGTGAGGAGAAAGGCGATTTCAGAGGTAATGCAAATGCATGCTCAAGCATGGCAGTGGGGCATACGGTGAAGTGCTGGTGAGTCACTTCTTCTGCCCAGTCTAGTTGAGGACAAGAGAGGAGATGAGAGGTGTGATCCTCACACTTCTATATTACAGCAACAACAAACAAAACTGTGGAACCCAGATTAAATAATGAAGTTTAGTCCCTTATCTATCAATCTTAACAGTGTTAAGACCTGAACCCCTGGAAAGATTACACTCAAAATGAAAACACTGATGTGATCTATTAGAATGCTTCAAGAACCATCTATAAAAACTGCTGCCAAACGAGCTTTGACAGAAGTGTTGCTTTTATGGAGGTACCCCCTTCATTTATACCTTTTCTGCTTGAAGTGATTTTGTAATATTTTGTGAAATTGAAATGCTTTGAACAGTTAGTATGTATCAATAAAAAGTGGCCTATTTTCTAAATTGAATTTGTTATAAAAAGAAGTCTGTCCCACTGTGTACAGATTTTCTTTTCTGTCTTCATGCCCAGTCTAGCTGTACCGTGACGAAGTGTTAATGGCACAGTGAGATCATTACAGGTTCACTGCTGAGAATGTTTTCTCAAGAGTGTTTCAGGTTGAAATTCTGAAAGACACAGACAAGTCCAGGCCAGCATTATTAAGACACTGTTCAGAATCAAGGCTGAATCAACAGACAGCAACCAAGCTTTTAGAGAATATTTCTCTACTACCTGACTCTGTTGCATTATGATAACCTGCTATTATGTCATGATATTGTCATCACAGCCTATTTATTTCAGTTTATTGCAGAACCATAATTTTGTCCAAACTAATTTTTAATAATTGTCCATACAGCTGTTTGCAGTACTAATCACTGAAATAAAATAGCAATTTCCAGCTACCACATTTCAGCGTTAAATGTTTCACCTTCCTTCTTCATGCCTGAATAAATTTAAAAGTCCATTATTTATACCATTAATAGTATGGGCTTTTCCTTATTTCTACTGATTTAACTCAACTGAGTGTCAGTGCTTATTCAATTTAGTGGAATGAGAAGATGAAGAGAGATGTATGAAACTACTTGGTTCATGATTTTATTCATTTACTCCAAATGAATGATTTTCTGTCAGACGCAATTGCTGAAAATATTTATTTTAGTTTTTTACATATCACTTGTAATAAGGATTGTTGTATTTGTAATTCTAACAGGTAAAGTTTCATATGTGCTAATGGAGCTAGGAGACAGTTTTTCTATCTTTGTGGTTTACTGTTTCTGGTTTGACTTGGGTTTCTTTTTGTTGTAAGAAATGTTTGATATGTCCTCAAGGGTGATATGCATTAATAGTAAAATTGTGTCGTGTCAATAGTACTATATATGTATTCTGGTCTACAGGCATCTGTGCTTTTACTGTTGTTTTTTGGTCATATCAGCAATACATGCCTCTCATTAAGTAAATCCTCCTTCCTGTATCCTGGTCCTTGTCTTCCAAGACCGTATGTTCACTGGAAGCGTCACAGCTTGTTCCACCGGCCTCAGTGCTGGTTGCATTAATGTGGCAGGAAGACATGCAATGTGCACTGAGTCTGCATATGGTCTCTGGCCTCTTGGTGTCTGACACCAAGCACTACTGGTGTCTGACATACAGCACTACTGTTTCTGCTCATTCTTTAAATTACCCATCTTGATATACAATACTTAAAGTGCCTACCTCTCATTTGTAATATATATATTTCTTATATATATAGTTCTTAATTCACCTTTATTTTTCTCACAAGTTTGGGTTATATGGACAGTTAAGTACAATGTTTTGAGAAATAATACAAATACAATACACCAGTGAATTTCTTGATCGCTGATTTCACTGCCTTTCTTGGTTTTCTTGCTTATCCTCTGAGCATGAATCATTATCTATTCCTTTAAAATCTATTTGACCCACTCCTGAAGATAAGCGCTTTATGTCAAAATGGTTACCCATCCTGCTTTGCTGAAAAAACTGTCCAACGATTCTAAGTACATTGGGATGAACCCCAAAGATCAGGTAACTGGCTTAAGGGCTTTAGAAAATTGTTTTCTGTGTGTTCAACTAATTCAGGGAAAGTAGATTACTTCACATTTGAAAAAGCACAAGCATTTAGTTAAAGCTTCAGTAGCCAACACAGATAAAAAAAAACATTTGCAGTGCTTACATGAAAAAAGAAGAATCCAGAAAGCCTCTCTTTCTCACTTTTCACACTTGAAAAAGCAATGTTAAACATAATAATTTGGCTTACTTAGAAGGGCACGTGAGCTCTGAAAATTATAATTATTACTGTGGCGTATGGGGAGAGTAAACTTTGCTTTGATTTTTTTAACTACTGACATGTTGGGCACTCATACAGCCCCACCTTGATCAGTCCAAGTGGCCGTCCCTTGGCACCATTTCCAACAAGATGTGCTAATTGCGATTATTTAGGAAAGGCTGTTTCAAATACGTATCACACATATTCAGAAATGGCAACGAGTGATGGCATGACTGTTCCAAGTCCTGTATGCATTGGATGATGAAGCCAAGCCATCTAAGACATTACCTCAGGGACATAGTTATACTCTGGTGAATGCAGTAGCCAGTAGCCAGCTCTATAAATCACACATCATATGAGTGTCATGCTGTGGCTGGCTGGAGTGCACTGCTGCAGACAGATGGAGAGATGGAGGTCTAAATGCGGGTCTTGGGGTACATGACTGGAAAGCCGAGCCCAGTGATGCTAACTGGTAGCTTTGGGATGGAAGGTGGGCCAGAGAGCCTGTCAGCTGACAGGACAGGGACACCGCTAGATTCAGTGCTGCTCGCAAGGAGTGTCTGGAAGCAGAAAGGAAAGTGACGTTTTGGAGAATCGGGATCTCTCAGTGACAGATTCCTGAAGCAGATGGGGAATTCCTCCACTCTGCGTAGCTCAATGTCAGAGCACTGTTTTAAGGTTTCAGGCTGAAATGTGGCGATTGATTAGACGGATGATTGGGCGATTGGGTCCCTGATCGAAAGGGTGAGGGACAGAGAGACAGGCGACCTGACCTGGTCCTCACCGGCTCAGGTGGAATGCTGCTGTTACCTGTGGCAATTGCAGGCAGTGAGCATCTCCCAGCCACACTTCGTGAGCACAGAAAATCTGACCTGTGGTAAACTCACCTTTGTGATAATGGCACTTAATAGTGGATCTTCACACGCTCTCTTACCTCTCTTACATGCGGAGAAAGTCTGTGTATTGATGTGATTTACCTCACATAAAATCCTAAAAGCGGAGCCCATGCAGCCTTGATTCAAGGATCTTAACCGAGCTGTTTTTTCAAAGAACCCAGGTTAGCGGCTTCACCAACATGGCTGGGTAGCTACTGTAGATCCACACCACCTTCATACAACCCTTTGTATAAAAAATTGTCTCCTGTGCTTGGTTTTAAATGCATTTCCACATCGATACAATAGCGTCATGTAGTCAGTGTCTTACAAACTTTTTCATTGTTGTGAGGAATCTGCAAAGTTGACTTTGTCGATTTCTTTGAAGGCTTGTATCAGGTTCCCTCGGAGTCTTCTCTGTTCTCTGTAAAAAGGTTCAGTTCCCTGAGCCTGTCAGTACAAGATACTTTCTAAAAGAGGGTAGGTCATTTAACCTACAGTATCTAAAGTATCTTTGCTAGTTAATAGTAGCTAATCAATCTGGACTATTACAGACTGTTACAACCCTCTGTAAAAAGAGGTATCTCCACATACATACTTCAGATTCCATCTGTGTCCACTGTTTCATATTTTCACTATGTATCCAGAAGATTTCCATTGGGTTGGGTCATTTAAGGCCAGTTCCTTAAAGGATTTTAAATACTTTTATCAGGTCCCCTTATAATCTTTGTTTAAGGCGAAAAAGATTAGGCTCTTTCAGTCTGTAAGTTTTAGTGATTACTTTAGCCCCAATTGTGTTGAAATTTGTGACTCAGTTTGTGCTACGTTTTCAGGAGGAATGCACTGATTTCAAAATATCCCATTTAGATGATGCTTTTCAGTAGCATCTTATTTTCTGATCCGTTCATAGGTTACTTGTTTTTGTTTGGGAGACAAAATCTTCTATCAATTTTGCTATTAGAGAGTAGTGGAAAGAAGAAAGGCTTCCAGGAGTTACTCAAGTAATCTGCTAAGGTATCAGAACCAATAAGCTGTTTTATTTCTCAGGAATGGACTACAAAAAGCAATGTGTACTGTAAGATTTATTATCCTAACAAACAGCTTGGTCAGGTGTATTGTGGATGGAGATCTCGTTTCAAAAGGATATTTCTGAACTGCTTTTTATCAGCACTCAGATTAGCTATTCTAATAATGTGTATTGGAGACATGAAAATACTGTAGAATAGAAATATATAATACATGTATGCTTTGCAGGGTTTTCCTCCATTTCTTTCCCATTGAAGGTAGTAACGTAATAGAATAGACCATTGCACTTACTGTAGAATGATCTATTGAATGTTTTAATGAAGTCAATGAGTTCCTTTCACAAGGTGAGAGAGTCTTAAGAAAACTTTCTTCTTTCTTTGCTTCTTTCATCATTTAATACTAATAGTTATTGAGCAGGTACTGTATCAAACAAGGAACACAAGTTCTAATCACTGACACTAGATTGTTGAATGAACAGTAAAGATATAGTGTAAGGACGAATGACTGTTTTTAGATAGTTGCTGGGAATGTAGCGCTGGTTGGTGGCATGAGAGAAATATTGTCTGGTGGACAAAATTGTCATGAATTCCCAAAGGCTGATGGACAGCACACCTAACAATAATACCAAATTCTTGTGTATGCTAGTGTTTCCTGATTCAAGGACTAAAGAGTGCTGGCTCATGAAATGTTTTGATAACCAGTGTATTTCCATGTGGTTGGATGTCTCATATCTGACACCACCTAGTACCTAGATAAATAGGTGGTAAATTCCTCACCTATTTATCTATTAGGTTCTTTGTGATGTTCAAGTATGTTGTTCACGTTGTTATGATTCCTATTAAGATTGGTTTCAAGTCCTGACCAATTTTTAATCACAGCTCTATATATAGTCTGCTGTTGAGGCAGCAGTGGAAACTAAGAGAGATAGTGCTTGTGTTAAGCTTTTTCATCCTTCACTGAATGTCCTTGTCAGGTTAGACTCAATTCTCATAAGACTGACATTGTGAAAACTACCATGACATATTGATCCCAGCTGTGCCATTCAACATACCTCTTGAACAGAAAGCTTTGCTTAGTATGTATTTTTATGTTAGGAAGAATAACGATACTACCATTCTTAAGATGTTTTAAATACATGGTACTGTACATGCTGAAGAGCACCTGTATTTTTTAACTAATGTTATCTCTCACTACAAACAGAAATCTTCAAATATTTAACTCACATTTCAATTTTATTAAAGACATATTGTTGAACATAAAAACAATTTCTTCAATAATTGTTTTTCCACAGTAACAAGCACTATTATAGAATCAAGGTTAAAATTGTGTAATTTCCTGTGATGTTCTATGATACAATCATGCATGTAAGGTTAAATCTTTACATTTTACAGAAAGATACATGCAGTATTTGTGTACGTGAACATGCATCTTTAGATATCTTCAGATGTATCAAGATGTAACTCTCAAATGAAATGAATTTAAGTACCCTTAAACAAATCTCTGATTTGAGAACACAACAGCAAATAAAGGTTTACTGTTTGGAATCTGTAGTTTATTAAATTATTGAAAATGTTATTCGAGTAGAATTGAAATGGCTTTCCTTGTCCACAATGTTAGGAAATCACGGTGCTCAATTTCATTCTTATTTGTGTTTTCAAAAGGACGTGATCCAGATCTACTAAGACACAAAATGCTTTTGTACCTTAATGTCTACATTACTTGCAGCACCTACTCTTGAGATCCATAAGGCTTAGTTTTAATTTTTTCTGGCAATTCTTTTTACAGCCCCAGATAACTATGAAGCTTTTACATCTGCCAGAAGCACCTCACTCTCAAGCTCAAGCTCTCACTAAAGGTGTATTGCAGAATGATACCAGCATTCCTGATGCAATTGGTAATCAATAGAGTGAGCAGACATCAAAAATGCTTTGAACAAATCCAATCTGGAAAAATGATTTAGAAAATCAATTAAGAGGACTTCCTAATCATTTTAAGGATGTTCTGCTTCATCTACCAAAATGACATTTGAGCTTTAGGTCTTACAGAAAAGTAATTGCAGCACAATGACTCTTGTTTAATTACTGTACATAGAGTGTTATTCACCCATTTTAATGTTTCACAGGATGGGCTGTTTTCTTTAAAGGTGTGTTGGTACATTGACAAAGATTAAATAGATATTTTTTCATTTGCAAAATAGCACAAGTGTTAATCTCATAGAAACTCAAGTTAAGATTTGATACAGTATGATCTTGAATCAAAAATACACTTCCAAATTGAAGGCAACCGGTACATTGTAATAGATGAGCTGCTTTCACTTTGACTATGCCCAGATTCACTATGTACAAGACGTTTGTCTGGGGTCTTGTAGACTTTATAAGGCTTTGATGTTACAGCAGTGACCCTCTGTACTACTGTACCTCAGCAATTTAATCGCACAGCTGATGACAAATAGAGAAAAAACAAACATCTGAGAATGTTAATATCAAGAACTGTGATATCACAGCTTCATCTTATTGCTTTGCGTTGTGAACTTTAGCAACAAGTCTTGACAAAATAACCAGATTGCAGAAGTGGTCATATATATGCTTCTCGAAACTGAATGAATTTAAATATTGCTGCATTTTTGTGTGTTAATACAGCACTTCAATAGAATATTTGAAGGTAAAAAAGAAACTGATTTTTCAGGCACTCACTTTTAACAATATGCTATATTATCACCATTGGATAACTAGTGTGGACTTAGGAAAGATACTGAACAACATGAGAACAGATACAAATGAAAGGAGGCAATTGAGCAGGTCTTTGGTTGCTAGTATAGTGTTTGAGAGCATTGTTTAGAAATGTTTGAGACGGTTGCCCGTCTTTCAATGGTGTTGAAAGATGACATGAAATTTAAGATACCTAAAATAAGGGAAAACAAGCACGGCTTTCAGCACTATGCTGCGCCATCTGGAAAATGGTTAACAGGTTGAGGCCTCGGCATGACAATGACTGGAGGTACAAAGCCACAATAGTAATTAATTAAACAAAGAACACGCTGGGGATTTGAAATTGATCCAGTGCCTCCACAGCACTAGAATCGCTGTCCAACTGAAGCAATCTGGTGACCCGTGGACACAGAGGAAGACAGGAGGAGTCATAGCAAACAACAATGAATTTTGGATTGTTACAGAAAATTGCAAGTTTAAGGGCATAAAGCCAAACGAGCAAACCACAACATGAAACAACGTAAAGGACAACATGAAGTGTCAAAAAGCACACAAGATTTTAACCTAATTTAAGTTCTATTTAGTAAGAATGGGAATTTCAGATAAATGGGTTTTGTTCTTCAGTAAAAGCCTTACGGTTTGCTTTTTTCATCACCAGTAAAGAACTTTTTTTTTACTTGGAATAGCACTTGTATGTAATAGTTGCGCTTTTAACAGAACAATGTGTTATTCTCTAATATACCAACTATAATCTCTTATGTTTGCTAGATCAATATACTGTACAGTTATGAGTTCTTACCTGGTTATACCTGCAGCTATAACATTTAGTGGTAATCAGTTTGTTTTAGAGTGGTAGAAGTAACAGTAGAATTAAAAAAAGTGATTGACTGAATGGATATAGGAAATGCATCTGTTGTACACATCAAGTGCAATAGGGTTCCTGTTTGAATTACACTTAAAGCCATAAAACAAAATAAAGTGCACAACATCACTTTTCAAAATAACATCCTAAATGATATTTCCTGGACATTTTAAACTCAACAAGTCAACCCCAATAGAATGAATCATGTCCATGGTTGTACACCACATGTTTAGTGTGAATTGTAAATTTCAAATGATCTTGTGTTCCTAGATATTTCTGCAAAGAACATGATCAGAGAGAAGCAGATCTTTGTAGTTACATAAAGTTTCTAGGAATTGTAAGGTCTGTGAAACTTTTCTAAGAAAAGCAATATTACTTAGTTTTATTTATTGTTATATAATAATGTTACTTGGGAGTAAATGCTATTTTTTCCTTAATACCTGAGACATTAGAATTCTCAACAGCTATGAATTCTCCTGTGGCCTTATGGTGAAGCAGGATATACAATTTGGGAGAACTGCTGTGTGGCTCACGGGATTGGGGTTATGCGTGACAGATGGCAGTAGAAACCAGGATGGGAATGAGTTCAGCTGTTTCCCAAAAAATTGCACTCTGCAGGTCACTCTTCAGTGATGTATAAATGTAATCATGGTCCTGCTATTTGGGGGGGACACTTGTTTTTCCAGGAGTAGATGCATCACAAGACATGGTTTTGACTTGACAGCCCTGTCAGAGATCCGGGCAGTATTAGAAAAAAGAAAGCAAAAAAATCCGTTACCGTGAAAGAGAAGAGTAGCCATGAATCAAGTAATGAGATATTAGAGATGAGGTGTTACTGTAGGTACTGAATATTTACACCAACCACTTCTGGTCGCTTCTGGATGGTCACCTCTTCTCCTAACACTTCTGGGATTGGTTCAATCATCTTTACTTTAGTGATATATGAGTTATGGTTAATTGGGTTCTGTTTCACATATGGAGTACATTTTTAAATTTGTTTTTGGCTCTTAAAAAGTCGAATGGGATTTGTAATTGGTATCAACTCTGCATCAGTTCCTGAGTCTCATATGTGTTCTAATTTGTGTGTGTTTCTTGAAATGTAACCAGTTGTACCTGTTGTTACAGAGGACCAGAGGTGGGAACCAGTGCTTTAGAAAATGTACATATAGTACAGTATATGTGAAAAGTAAACATGAATTGAATGTCAAACCAAGTTTGTTTTACTACCAGTATTCAAAACAGATGCCATTGTTACCACCTCCATGACTGCAGTATATGTCATGTAAATACTAAATGCAACTACTAAAGAGATTTAGATTTAAATTTGTTTAAAACAAGGATTAGTAACAATAGTTATTTCTCTTAGTGTGATCATTCCCTCCTATGTCTGTCCATCAGAAATTGACCACCTATTAAGAGCTGTTTAGCTAACCAGGAAGCAAACTGAGGGAAGGTTCCATAAAGCTCAAAATGCCAAAGCTGTACATGTTGGCATATAAACTTGAAGAGGGGTTTTCCCGAAACGAAGGACTACAGTTAGTGCAAAAACAGATAAACAAAGGTCTTAAAAAGCAAGTAAATCAATTAAATACATCCATTAGCAATGGTGATTAGCAGCTCAGCTGGAATGAACAGACACAGTGGTCCCCCAGGATTGGGACAGTACTTACAGTATCTACAGGATATACTGTATACGGTACAGTACAGTAGGTGTTGCTGCCACAGTGGAGAATCTTTCATGTTTGTGAAAAAAGTAATTGATCTTCATTTCTTGTCTGCATAATCGCTTGCTTCACAAAACAATTCTTACAATGAATTTGCATTAGTGAAGTTAGAAGAACAGAAAATCCTTGCAAGAATCCTGGAAAGCTGATTACTGTACATTTCTTCAAAGCAAGACAAAAGCCATGATTTTTCATATACAGTAGTTGAATCTTCTGCTACCACCAGGTGGCATAATTGTAACTAATTATATTGTGGTCTAAAAAAATTAAGCAAGTTGCCTTTATTCTGCGGTCACCAAAACAACGGTGATTCATGACTTTGCAGTTTATGACTTTACTAAATTCCAGTCTATTAAAGCTGAATTGTCACATTCCTCAGATTCCATTTGTCACAGGGCTGGACTTTAATATATCTTTTCAGAAACTTATTTTTCTTCTTTAAAGCAAAATATTGTATCAGGATCATTTTTAATTCCTTTCATTTTCACAGATCTTTCTTACCGAAGTGCCATTTGACTGAATGGCAAGCTTGAATATGTAAGCAATGTGACACTGTAGTTAAAGTGGTATAGTTCTTTTGTCTACACTGGTGCCATTCAGTAACCTCTTACAAAATGATAAGAAATCAAGGCCAACAAGGTACATAACCCATTTCCTGATTCAGGGTCTCAAGGAAGACACAGCCTGGCTAAGCAAGCATCAGACACAAGACAGAGCAGTCTGGACAGGACAGCAGTCCATTGCAGGGCAGACACAGACAGGCATCCACTCAGACATACTGTAGGGCTAATTTTCCCAGAAGCCAATTAACCAAGCGGCATGTCTTTGGACTGTGGGAGGAAAAACTGGATCACCCAAGGGAAATCCACCCAAACATGGATACATACTCCAGAACGATCCGCAATTGAACCTCAGGACCTCAGCTGTACAAGGCAGCAATGTTAACCACCGCGCCACCATGGCGTCAGCACATCATTCATGTAGAAGCATTATAGTGCATTAATAAGCTGTTTTCAAAATCAGAACATAACCATAAGACAGTAAAACATTGACTGTAGTATTTTAACACTAACTTACAAAAGCGATCTCTTCATATGTGACTGAGTTTTTGTATTTTATTATAAACTCTGGATTAGCCTTATTTTTATTGAGACCAAGGCATGGGCACATTGAAATTTAACCTTTGGTTATAGAACAGATGTGTCTGAAGAACAAATCATTTTCCAGCTGTTCTTGGCAGCTGTCGCTCCTGCCACCACAGACATGTACAGCAACAATGGTTGTTAATTATATACGTAGGAGAGATTAATGTGTCCAATTCATATGAGTACAGGAGTTTTGAAATGCTGAGGGTTAAATTATAGAACTCGTTATTTAGAAATAAGGAAACTGCAATGGACAGAGAAAACTGCAAATGTGGCTTCTATAAATTCTGAGGGCGAGGAAGACTATGACACATGACACTCAGACCCCTCACCCATGCCTAAGAACTTCCATGCCATCATTAACAATTAACAACCACCACTGCTTGAAAAGTCAATTTAGTATTGTTTGCCGGTGTCACTTGCAGCTAAAAATACTATACAATTGACTTATAACAGGCTTGAAAAGTGGTATGCTGCTCAATTCTCAATGGTAACACAAGTTGGTTCTCAACTATGAAATCATTTTTGTGCTGGTCAGTACCAGTGTTTGCTTTCTGATGAAGAGCTGTAGGAAACAGGGAAAGGAAAAAAAGCTAAGAAAACTCGAGCGAAGGCACTGTTATACGGCTCAAACTTAAGTCCTGATTAGAATCGGCTTCTATTTTCTAAACAATTACCCTTGCAGGGCAAATCTTTAAATAAAATGTGAAAGGGCTATAATACACAAATTACACTCTGATTCATTCCTCTATAATTTTATGTCTATGTGAATCTTAATTTGCAATCTGATTTATCTCTGACCTCAAACAGCTCATGCTTTTTGAGCTCCTTCTTGATTTGCGATTGATTGTCTCTGTGTTTTTCCAAAATCAATTGGATGTCACAGGCTTTGTGGTTGCTGGGCTCATTTATTTATACCTTTCTCCCTATCAGATATAAATTGATCAGTATTAAGATGGGTGAGTTTCTTGATGGAAACAGAATTACGCATTAAATTTCTAACAAGTTATGTTGTGTGATGCCATACACATTGTAAAAGAGAAATATTCAGTCTTTTTTGTTTTCCCACAGATTGATTTTAGTTCTTTTTAGGTTTCGCCACAAATGTACATTTTCTCAGATTCAGAAGAACATGCACATGGTATCAAAGGGCATTCCTAATGATTTTTAATTTTTTTACCATTATACTGTAGCTTCATCTAGGATAGTTGTGCTCAGAAGCGAATCTTCATAAGCAGGGCATTGGAAACAAATTAAAATAAGGATTAAATTATAAATCAGAATAGAGGTCCTGAAGCCAGCATGCCTTGCAAGCAAGTTTCTGTCTGAGGCTTTAAAAATTCATGTTTTTATGTTGTCGTATATTAGAATTACAATAATGTTTTATGAAAATCACATAATTTGCACTCTGTAAAAATCTTTACATTATAGTAAATAGCATTTCTCGAAATTTAAATGTTCCAAAAATATTTCTGTCAAATTCCTGTGTTTCAGGGTCAGAAAAACCCAAGAAAATTCTAGAGTATGTGATAATCAGTTCAATAATCACCTTTTTAAGCCCAAAACACTCTTAATATATGAGAAAACGTGCAATGCACTATTTGTATGCTTTTTGGATCTTTTTAATAATTGTAATCAACACAGTCAATGAAAATTGTTCCTGTGCCTTTTTATCATAAAAATGCTTTATTTCAGATGAGATGGAAGCAATATAAAATATATGACTTTTTATTTAAAGGTTAGTTAAAGGAACAGGTTTCAGTGCCTTAAAAAGAAAAGATTCATATTCCTCATTTCCTCTGTCAGGACAATGGGAGCAGGACTGGCTGACTTACAGGAAATAAATAAATTCCTGAGGTTCAATTTCACTTCAATTCAATGTATTTTTATATAGCACCTTTCACAACAAGGTTGCCTCAAGGCACTTAACAAAGCTGTGTGACAATACGTTACATTACAATACAGAAAGAGAAAAAGCCAGAAGACAACTGAGGAGAGGAGCCAAAAACTCCTCAATAAGGAGAAAAAAAACCTCTAGGGATCCAAAGTCAACTGGCCCAACCCCTCTGGGGATGCTATTATTATACAATTCTAAAAAAGTGCTAAATGTGGAGTATTAAGCCTTTCATCGTGTCCTTCTGTGTGCACGTACTGTACTCCATTCAGTTCTCTGTAGACCAGCAAATCCTCCTAAACGATAGCTGTATTCGCTGTGTCCCTCTTGGATCCATGACAGTCATGCAGCATCCAACTCAGAGGGTGCCCAAGCCAGGCACCATCCAGACATGTGGGGAGGAGAATAGGATAGTTTGGTCAGAACAGATGCATCTGCACCAGCAGCCATACAGTAGTTATGCTATGCTATGATGTACTGTAAGGTGTGAGTAGGCTAGGCTGAAGTAATAGGTTTTCAGTCTGGATTTAAATCCTGAGATTGACTCGGCATCCCATACGTAGGCTGGAAGACTATTCCATAAACTAGGGGCGCTGTAGCTAAAGGCTAAACCACCAGCTGTTTTTTTATTAATATGTGGAATAAGAAGGAGACCTGCATTCTGTGATCTAAGTGGGCAACTTGGATTGTATACTGTACATTAATCAGCTCCATTAAATAGACAGATGTCTGACCTCTGAGAGCCTTATAAGTAAAAGAATTTTGAAGTCTGGCCTGTATCTGACAGGAAGCCAATGGAGAGTACTTTCAACTCCTGGTAACAATTCTAGCTGCTGCGTTTTGAATTGCTGTAAGGTGTTGAAGGTGCGATAGGTGCTCCCTGATAGTAGGGCACTACAGTAGTTTAATCTGCTGTATACAAAAGCATGTATTAGTTTCTTTGTGTCTTGGGTGGAGAGAAAATACCTTAGCTTTGCAATATGTCTTAACTGTAGAAAGCACGCCTTCGATACTGCATTAACATGAGAGTTAAT
This sequence comes from Atractosteus spatula, assembly GCF_055471065.1. Lineage (NCBI taxonomy): Eukaryota > Metazoa > Chordata > Actinopteri > Semionotiformes > Lepisosteidae > Atractosteus > Atractosteus spatula. The sequence goes on from NC_142711.1 coordinate 59,532,763, forward strand.
GGAGAGCCTTGTGTCTAAGATGATGCCTAAGTTACAGTGCGTGCCGAATCTTTGAGGCAAAATTTTAACCCCTCAGAGTTGAGTGCTGAGGTTATAGCAGTCCTATCTACACTGTTGCCTCCAAACCTCAGTTTTATCAGAGTTGAGTGACAAAATATTTTCACACATCCAAGATTTTGCTTTATTAATGCAATTAATGATATTCATCCCATTCATTACAGACATATCTGTACAGTGGCAACACGAGGGAAAGGGCTTGTAGGGTATTATTGTGGAACTGCAACTGTTCTTTTTTGCTTAAGCATTTAATGTAAAATATAATGATGCTCTTGGTTTCACTAGGTCTATCTGCTGTCCTTTTCTTTTATTCCTCCTCTCTGTGTTACATATGCTTCTGTACAGCACTTCACTGCAGGTTTCTTGAAAAGCTCTTATGAAATGAAAGTTATTTATTCTCTTTTTACCTTCACTAATTTTGCCAATGCCTGGTCTATGTGCAGAGATCATAGGTAACAGTGGGATATGCTGGCAAGAAAAAAAACTTCAGTTAAACGATTTAAGAAACAAACATCTGCTGAATTTTCTTTTGAGAAGGTCAGCAGATCAATAATGTATGCTGAATATTTGAGAACATCTCTTCAAAACATTTATCAACAGATGACTAAAAGGTGCGTTTGTCCTTGTGGAATTAGCCCACACCACTTATTTCATTTTTATTTTGTTGATTGTACCCTTTTCTTTCAATAATCTAGCTCTGTGTTTTCATCCAGGCTGTTACTCTATATAGTCAATTGAGATTAAGAAGGTTGTGGTGGTATTCACACAGCACAATGTGCAATCGTATTGAAGCAGAAAACAAATCACTGTATCAGGAGAAATATTTATACTTTCCACTGACATTCAAAGAACAATTTCATCTAGTCCCTTCAGCAAAATTATAATATACCCATAGTCAGTCTATAGCTTTTACAGTGTAACAGACGTGCTAGTTCAATACGTTCATTTATGCTACAAATTGCTAGTAGTATAAATCCAAATTAACATGAAAATAATATTAGTTATTGAGAAAATGCAGCAAAAGTAAAAAATGCATCTATCCAATGATAACAAAGCAAATATGTATTTAATAAGTTGAAGTTTGTTCATTTTCTTAAATGCAGTAAATATCAATTCGGAAACTTTAAAAATAATCTGACATTGCCAGGACTTCCCATAGCAGAACAAAACTAGAGAGAGCTGTGCACGCTGATGTTGTGCTCAGAACTCTTCTGGTATATTCCTGCAAATGATGAAGCTGTTGTAAAAATATACTGAAGCTTAATGCAACCTAAATACAGTAAAGTTAATGTTTTACAGGTGATTAGTAAAGCACTCTCCTTAATAGCTTCCATGAAAATGATATTCTCTTACATACAGTATGTGTGTCATCAGTTTTAGAAATGTTATTTTGTATTGCATTGGTAAAATTACTTTTTCACTGGGGTCACATCATGTTACACAAAGTTCTTTTTGTCTTTTGCATACCATTAGCATAGAAGGCAGAAGAGCTGCAGGTACTGTATTAGAAGCACTTAAGTTGAACAAATATCCAACACCTAATGTTCTTCTGCCAACTGTGCTGAAATAGTTAACTCATTTTAATCAATGCAAATTACCTTTCTTAAAATTAAATCCAAATAATTACTAGAAGCTCTTTACACAGTATTAAAGTTATACAGTGCATATTACTAAGCTTGCCTGTTACAAGGTCAGAGTTGTTAACCAACCATGTTTGTGTCTTAAAAATAATTTTGATATTTAAAGTCACAGACTTATAAGAACAGGTTTGGCCTTCTTTTATAAGTCAAAATTGTGCAGCAGCCAGTTCATTTTATTCTGCAGGAGTGGTGGTACGTTGGCATTTGTTTTTCAATGAGCATATAAAGTATTTTAAGATCCTTTCATTTTTCCTGACAGTAGAAATTGAATAAATTAGCCAAGGTATACTTTTTACAAAGTCTGTTCCTTCTAAAACTTTACCTTGATGAAATGTATTTTTCTTTTTTTTCAATGTTTCTCATTATACCACAAGATTAAAATTTGTAAGCTGCTTACTCTTTGTACATACAATACTGTCAATACACATGAACTTTAGTTAATGTACTGTACTTGTTGTAGCAATCATGTCTTCGTCCTAAATGGGGTTATTGTGTAATATATTAAATGCATTCAGGAGCTTTATTTCATCACATACCGTGTACAGCACCAAAGGTGTGTTCGGTTCACCACATAAAAAACATTGATTTTCATATTTTGATTCCGTGCAGATTGACTAGAATTATTTGGTTCTTTCTGTATAATACATGTATAATACATTCTCTGACAGAATTTCTTTTATGCCTATACATCCCAAACAGGCCAGTTTTCCGTTTCTGAAAACCAATATGAAACATTGAAAACTCATCAGAATGGATTTTGATTTTGATTTCGGAGCTTCAGCTAACGTGACCTAAAGACTTTTTTTCACACCTTTGACAAAATGACTCCTAGTCAGCTTCTATCTGTCTTTCTGTGCGGCTGTGCTGGATTCACTTACTACTGGTTAGACAGAAACTGAGGCTTTTCGGGCACACACGTTCTTCAAAGTTATTATGAATTGTTATGTACGGTATAAGCAATAATCACCTTAATAAAGGAAATGGTTAAAAAAAATCACTGAGAAATTAATTAAAAATTGATACGTGTCACAGAGGTAATTTGCCGTTATGAGCACTTAAACATGCCTTGGCCCCTAGGACTCGTAATATTATTGGATTAAAGGGCCCATTAAGACTGTGACAGGAGTTGGCCTATTGGAATTTACTGCTGTTTGGAGATGCTACAGTGTATGTTTTGAGACCTGCTGGAAGGTTGCCTGAGAAACAGCAACTGAATCCCAGCTGGGAGCCAGGCTGCACACATCGCAGGTGGAGGCCATTTCTAATGGGATTATTAGATTAACAGACACATTAAGAGGAATTTACTGTCGTGGATTTAAGATAAGATGGAAAATTCTGCTCGGTT